>NC_134353.1:403742685-404042685 GCF_048569485.1 Anomaloglossus baeobatrachus | reverse complement strand
AGAAGATGAACCATCTAGTCATCAATCTGCTGAAGACTCTACCACTCGAGGAGCGGAACCTGTGGCCTGAAAAACTGCCAGATCTCGTTGATATGTATAATAACATTACCGTGAGCTCAACCAAATATACTCCTGCCTACCTCATGCGAGCCAGACCTGGCAGGTTGCCAGTAGACTTGGAAATGGAAGTTGAAACTCCTGAAACCATCTCACTAGCTACACATTGGGTATTCTCCTGATGAAGCCAGCTTGACTGGCGCAACGCGTCGGGCTGCTACACTTTCACTCCTGGTCCTGCATGTTTTGCTCTGGTAACTATTTTAGGGCTTCCACCCCTGGTGCTCATTATTTTCTTAGGCTACTTAGCCTTCCTGCACCATTCCTATAAGAACAAATTTTTTTTGCAATTGAAAGTCTATTGTGGCTTTGACCAGTCATCATTACAGAGCTCTGCAAGTACTATATATAGCACATAGGGGATATCAACACAGATTCATATTGAGTTCCCAGCAAGGGTTCACGAAATACATTGTATGTGTGATTATTTTCTAATGATATCCTATGTGTTATTCTTGACCTGATCCATGGAGTTGATAGTGTACTTCGTTCATGTTTGGTTTTAAATGATTTTAAATGTGTATGTGTCTATTGCCACCATGTTTAAATAAATTTTGTATATATTTTTGCACAAATCAAGGTTCGCCCTAGCCATTGTCTTTTATTTCAAAGCCTGGTGCCTTATATGTACCCTTTTTGCTGTTTGGGCCCATTGTTTGGTACATGGCACATGGCTTTATTTAATTATTTAGGTGGTGCCTAGCCTCCCTCTTGGTGTTCCTAACTATATCAGGGTGCTATAGGGAACTGCATTGTGTCCCTTAGGGTGCAGGACCCAACCCCCATGGTTCCAGGTTCCCAATACCCGGTGTCACACCATCAGCACTACAAATCCCAACCACACCTCACATCAAACCTATCAGACACACCAGTGGGATGGTCAAGCTGGAGTAGGGCGACCCACCTAGGGGGTCAGGCAGACTAGTGGGACGGAGGAAGTGAGCAGTTGAGTAGTAGCCCTCAAAGAGTGAGGAGCTGGAGTGGTAGCTCCAGGGGAGCTAGACGAAGGTTGGGCCGCAGACTGTGGTCCGGTACCACAGGAGACGGTGACCGTTAGTAGTGACATTGGAAAGGGGTGCGACGGACATAGTCTTGGAGGATTGTCGGCATCAGCAAGCCCAAAAGAACTTATTGGTACCGAGCACGACGGGGTACAGGACCCTAGGTCAGGAACCGATTCAACGACCTGATAATTAACCTAGGAGTGAGGGTATCTTTATGAACTTCCCTAGGAGCTCAGAGATTGAAAGCATCAGCACAACGCGGGGAATAGGGTTATCCATATAAAGCAGCCCAACTGAAATCCCAAGTGCCAGCCATCAGGAGCACAGCTACACTACACAAAGGTAGCGGGGCCCTAACAGCTTCAAGCCAAGGGGCCACAATAGATAACTAAAATTGTGCACGGAGGCAGGGTCCGGACTACCAAGTGACACTAGTGGGAGCGGACACCTGGACGGGCTCCCCGTAGCGAATGAGATGCACAGAGACTTTGGTTTACCTCCAGTGTGAGTTTCTACTGTATAATCCTCATCCAGCACCACGACTACCCACAGTGAGTACCCTGGTCCCCCTGCACCCTACGCTAAAAATCATCCACCAAAAACCCCAGAGTCCGGGGCCTTCCCTACCTGCGGAGGGACTGACACTTTGCTGCCCCACACCATCTGCCCCGGTACTTCCTCCGGCAGTGGCGGTACTACCATTACCGCAACCCGCAGGTGACGTCACGAATTTCTCCCCTGTAAATACCCCCCTTTCCAAGGATCGGAGTGTTAGCCGAGCCTGGGTCCAGACACTTTGAGCCACGACCACCTCGGATCCGAGCACCCTGGTCATCTGACAGTCCTCTATGAGACTATGTTCGTCACACCCCTGTCCAACATCCTTGCAACTGGTCCCCAACTCCTCTGGTCCTGGACCACCGTCTGCGACCCAACCTTGGTCTAGCTCCCCGGGAGCTACCACTCCAGCTCCTCACACTTTGAGGGCTCTCACTGTTCTCTTCTGTACATCCCTCCCACCAGTCTGCCTGACCCCTAGGTGGGTGGCCCTATTCCAGCTAGACCAACCCACTGGTGTGTCTGACAGGTCATGATGTGAGATGTGGTTGGTATTTGTGGTGTTGATGGTAGTGACTCCAATTGATGGGAAGCTGGAACCATGGGGGTAGGCCCTGCACCCTAAGGAAAGGATGCAGTTCCCTGTAGCACCCTGATGTAGTCGCGGAAAAGTCCGGTACCAGAAGTGGCGTCATCGAAGGCAGGGAGTGTTGCATCGGAGAGTAAGCTACATGAACGCATGGCTCCAGCCGCTGGCAACATGCCCCCTGCTGGGATCGGCCAAGATATCTGTCATGATGGGGGAGCAAGGACCAGCAGCACTGCTGGGATTACAGGTGGTGCTGCGGTGTGTGGGAAGGTTCCCCCTAGCAGAGAGCAGGTGATCCAGTGGCATGGTGGAGCCCAGTTGGTGGTTCAGGGGACCGGAGCTCGGTTGAGGGCCCTGTGGTAAGAAGACCTGGCATGGACAGCGGCTCTCCTGTGGGCACCAAGGTAATGGACAGTGTGACTTTTCTGAAGGTACCCAGGACAGTCGGTTAGTAGAGGGGCACATGGAGGGGAACTTGTGGACATGGATACAGCTCATCCTCCTCGGAGTGGGATGGGCTTCTCAAGGAAATCTGGCACCTCGAATTCCCTGTAGAGTTTTCACAGTTCTCATTTGGGGATGAGGTGCTGGAGGAAGGGATAGTTAAGAAGAAGGCAAAGAAGAAGAAATTGCGGGAGGTGGTGGGTTTCAGATATACATCCATGTCTGATACGGAGGCTACCACCTCCCGTGCTAGCCCCAGGCGGCGTGTGCCTCAAGCTCCCTCAGGAGACTGGGGGCATGCATCTGATGTGGAGCAGCGGGTGGCACGGGGCCAGGAGAAGAAGGTGGGTCTTGTGCGAACCCCTGCTCCAGATTTATCCAACATGGAGGACTTCCCGTCGCTTCCCTCCCCGCACACTCCTGTGGTGTCGAGTGTGGGGGAGAGGAGGAGGGTGTGGGGGGGTCAGTAAAGACTCTCATACTGTCACCATGATGGAGCTGGAAGCGGTGCCCGACCCGGTAGGTGTGTGTGTTGAAAATGCATCAGGGGTTGTGGTTGAGGAAACGCCTGGGGTAGTGGATGAGGAATTATTTGCTATAGCTGCTTTTGAGATTTCTCAGTGTGAAAAGGCGGAGAAGGATCAAAAGTTGAGAAACAAGGAGAGGAAGAAAAGGTGAGAGCCAGTGGCGGCAGCTGGCTCCTCGAGATCTGGTACGCATGCTCAGGCTGCGCCACTGGGGAAAGAGGAAGGAGGGTGGCTGAGGTTTTGTATGACGATTTCAGGGCAGGTGACTTGCAACATCGTCTCCTGAGCGCCCTGAAGAGAGTAGAGGAGACTATGCAAGTAGGGGATGGGGTGATAGACTTGTCGTTGGATAAAGCAACATGGGCTGGCGGCCTTCCAAGATAGAGAGCGGGAAGGACCAATGGAATGGTCTCTCCCTATAGCAGGGAGTCAGGGTGCCAAGAGGAATGCGGTCCATTTTCGCTGGTCCACCATGAGCGGTGAAGCTTGTCCCTGGAACTGTAGGAACAAAATAGCAGAGTTCATAGTGAAAATGGGCTTCAAGGGCTAGGACTTGGCTGCTTTTATCCAACCTCTTGGTACCCTTGACTTTACAGCCAGTTTCATGAGACCAGAAGGCATGGAACTCGTCTGGTCTCAATATGAGCTGGCCAAGCATACCCCTGCATGGAAAAACATCATTGCAGAAGCGGTCTCTTGGCAGAGCATGGTTAAGGCCTCTGCCACACTCACGTGGAAATCACGCACGTGCCGTGAGACACGTATTTTCCCTGCGTGTTGCATGTAGTAAGTACGTGTCTCCGGCATGTGCGTGCCACGTGTGTTCTCCGTGTGCTATCCGCAATAACACACGGAGAACCGGTAATTTACATACTCACGTGGTAGATGCTGCTGTCCTGGGTTCTGATCTTCGGCTCCAGCCCCGCCCACTCTCCGCTGATGCTGCTTCCGGCCGAGTAGAGGGGTGGAGATTAGAGCCCGTGACAGCACGCCCACCTCCATAACATGCTCATAATGAGCGGCAGCCGGCAGCAACCGTTTGGAGCGGAAGATTCTTCAGGGGTTATGGAGGTGAGTATGTGGGGTTTTTTTATTTTAAAATAATGACACGTGTTTCTCCGGCATGTGTCACACGGGACCGCATCTACACTACATCCGTGTGGTACGGGTGCGGGCCATGTGACACCCGTGCTGCCGGAGAAAAAGGTGGACATGTCAGCGTCCGAAACACACAGACACATGTAAGTACGGAACGGACACACGTTCCGTTCCAAAATACTTACGTGTGTCCAAACAATTATGAAATCATAGGTCCACGTGTGTACGTGCCTCCGGTACGTGAAAAAACTGCCAAACACGTACCGGAGGCATGAACGTGTGACAGAGGCCTAAGACAGTAACGGTCACTAAGCAAATGAGTTACTGTCTTGGGTTGATATCATGACCTGAATCAGCCGATACGGGGAGGTGGACCAGGTCCCCAAGAAGATTCGCAACTGTTTTGGTTTCTGGACTGGACACTGGACCTTCAGGGTTAAGTTGAAGGTTGCAGCCAACTCTGTTAATCACATCCCTCCCTCAACGTTCCTAGGGAGGGATAGGATAATGATTCACTACCAGGGGCAGCCGAAGGTCTGTAACAAGTGCGGTAGCCCCTGCCACTTCAGCACGGGCTACAAGGTGCAGAAATGCGCCTTGTGTGGGGGGCTTGATCACCTTGCCGCCTCGTGTCGGGTCATTTGGTGTAACCTGTGTGGGGAACTGGGTCATCCATTCAGCCGGTACCCGCGCTCGTTCGCCAATGCTGTCCTTCGTAAGGCCATGGCTTCACAGGTTGCTGAGGAGCCCGCGGCAGAAGGTACCAGCAGAGGGGAGCAGAGCAAAGGTCCAGGGAAGAGCAAGAGTGTGCCCCCCTCATGTGTGAGGCGGTCGGAACAACGCCAGAGGGAGAGAAAGCAGGGTGTAATGATTCTGTGCGCCGCCACGTCAGTAGCAGCCGGCTGCTCGGATCCGGATCCGCAGTGTGGCTCAAGGGATTCTCCGGACCCGGGGGTCACACGGACACTCCAAATAAAAGGGGACGTATTTGTATGGGATTTGCCGTAGTCAGTCTGCGACGCCACCCACGGTGTGTGGTGAAGTGTGGCACCACCGCTGCTGTTGTGGGACACCCGGGGGCGATGGGATGGCAGCTGGTTGTTAACCCCTCCATGGGTTGGGATGATTTCCCCGGGACCCGGTGACTTGGTGCAGGGGACGGTGATGGCAGGGGCCGGCGCCTGGTCAGACCAGGGAGTCTCAGCTTACTCACAGTTAAATAAATCAAACAAGTCTAATGGTTAGCCAAGGTGCTGTTGGCCGGCCACCATGGCCGGGTGTACTCTGGTCCCTCACCCGGGCTGGTGGTCTGTGTCACTTTCCTCTGCACTGTGTTGTGATGTGGTGGACTTCCCTGTGTGGAACGCGGGAGTCCGCTCCCGGTACTTCTGTTGGGAGCCGTGCCCACTGACGCTGACCCGTGGGATCTACCGGGCCCTGGCGGATGCCCTATCCCTCTCTGTGTGTGGTTGTCTGCTTTTGGGACTTTGGTTGGGATAGGACCTATAATCCTTCCCTCAATTGGTTAATTAGCTAGGCCATTGGTTCCGGTCCTGGCTTCAGGGTCCAAGTACTCCCTCTGTGCACGGTTTCCGGGTCGGTTCTCCGGTGTCGGTACCGGCGGGCTCCAACCCTGCCCTGGTCCACCTCAGATCTCTGGCTGCCGTCTTCCAGTCTCCTGCTAGACACGGACAATCGTCTGCCACCTAGCCAATGCACCGGGGCTCCAACCCCGGCGCCTCTTCTCTCTGTACTTGAGCTTTACCTTCTTCCTACTCCTCCACTTGAACTACAAACTCGACTGACTGTTTTCCCGCCTCGGGCTCTCCAGACCCCTAGGTGGGCGTTCTCCATCCGCCTGGTCCCGCCCACTGGTGTGACTGTCCTACCCTGAGGGGGGGTGACTAGGGATTCAGGTCGGCTGTATGTAACCCTGTGAGGGAAGGTGTTATGCGGGGGCTCTACTGTGTGACCACCTGGCGGTGCCAGGGCGTCACAACTCTACCTCAGGGGCCCCTGCAGCTGAGGACCTGGGCAGCCAGCTGGATGAGGAAGAGAGGAGGATAAGAAAGGAGGAGGATTCCGATGCCTCGCTTTCCTCTTCTGAGAAAGAACAGGGGGAGGGGGCGCAGGCATGGCAACAGCAACAACATTGTAAAAGGAAGGGTAAAAAGAGTAAGGCCAGGAGGGGGAACAGGAGGAGGGGGTCTAAGACTCATTCCCTGGAGTGGGACCCCTCCGGAACATCCATCCTGGAGAACCCTCCTGGTAAGTAATCTGCTCAGGCCAGAAAACCAAAGAAGGGCTCTATCACCCCACCTCTGGTGGTCCTCTCCAACCGGTATCAAACACTGGATGATAACATCCCTCCCTGCCCAGGTAGGGAGGATAAGGGTGGGGTGATGGGGGTTGCAGACAAGGACGTAGGGGCCTTGGGAGATGATGGATCCCCTCTGCCTGAGATCTCTCCTTGGAGGGGGGGATCGTCCCGAAACCACCAGACATATGTGTGTCTGACAAGAGTATGGATTTGTCAGTATGTTTGAAGCAAATGGCCTCCTCAACTAGTGAGGAGGTGTGTGTGGTGGTGGTGGGGGTGGGAAAAAGTTGGCTGTCGAGCTTGATCATCCTTGATGACGGCACTCACCCCGTTGACGTTGGCAACCATTAATGTTGCCAGCAATAAGTCAGATGCGGCTAGATTTACGGCCTTTGATTTTCTTGGCCGTTTTGATGTCGACATTTTGTTTCTGCAAGAGACCAGGTTGACAGACCAGTCATTCTTGCGGAAAGCAAGGCAGGAGTGGACCCATGGTCCCTCCTACTGGTCACTTGCGGCCGAGCCGTACATCGGGGTGGCGATCCTTTTTAAGATCGTGGAGGTTAAATGCAGACGGATTATCGAGCTTGAAATGGGACGGTGTCTGATTTTAGATGTGCTTATGAAGGGTCAAAAGCTTAGGCTCTTAAACATCTATGGTCCGCAAAGCAAGTGGGACCGGAAAAGACTCTTTATAAGGATCCAACCATTTCTGTTTTGTAGCCGGCAGGTGGTTTTTGGAGGGGACTTTAATACTATCACAAGGCCCCGAGATAGAGGAAGTTCCAAAGACAGGCTGGCATATGACAGCGTGACGTTAAATAGTATAGCTAGTGAAGCTGGTAGATGTCCACAGCAGGGCTGACCCAGGTTCACTTATTTTAGGGGTAGCCAGTGTAGGAGTAGGATAGATAGGTTTTATTTAAAGGAAGAAGCCATTTTCTCGCCGTTATCGGTCAAAGAAATGGGGTTTTCCGACCACTGTCTTATTTGTTTTTCTCTGAATGTTACAGAGACCCCTCAGATGGGAAGAGGCATATGGAAGTTGAATTCATCACTCCTGGAGGAAGCAACTGTAAGACAGTCCTTTGAGGATTTTCTTCAGAGCCAGGTACCGTTATTGGGCTTTTGTAGCAATGAGTCAGAGTGGTGGGAGATGTTCAAACATCGGGTGGCAAGGTTCTTCCGACAGCTGGCTAAACTCAGAAGCTTGTATCATAGCCTGACGAGGAAACTCAAAACCTTAAGGGTGCTTTACACGCTGCGACATCGCTAACGATATATCGTCGGGGTCACGTCGTTAGTGACGCACATCCGGCGCCGTTAACGACATCGCAGCGTGTGACACCAAGGAACGACGATCAACGAGCGCAAAAACATGAAAAATCATTGCTCGTTGACACGTCACTCCTTTTCCAAATATCATTGCTGCTGCAGGTACGATGTTGTTTGTCGTTCCTGCGGCAGCATACATCACTATGTGTGACGCCGCAGGAACGATAAATATCTCCTTACCTGCATCCACCGGCAATGCGGAAGGAAGGAGGTGGGCGGGATGTTACGTCCCGCTCATCTCCGCCCCTCACTTCTATTGGATGGCCGCTTAGTGACGACGTGGTGACATCGCTGTGACGCCGAATGCACCTCCTCCTTGAAGGAGGGATTGTTCGGCGGGCACAGCGACGTCGCTGCACAGGTATGTGCGTGTGACGCTGCCGTAGCAATAATATTCGCTGCGGCAGCGATCACCACATATCGCAAGAACGACGGGGGCGGGTGCTATCGCTCGCAACATCGCTAGCAATCGCTAGCGATGTCGCAGCGTGTAAAGCACCCTTTAGTCTCGGCTGGAGGTGACCGTGAGGAAATCTCCAGGGACAAGACCTTGCTCAAGAGGTGTCAGTTCGATAGACACATATATCTTTGGTTTTTTGAGAGGGATTTCGGGAAATACTGCTTGCCCGACCCCCTACAAGAACCTGTAAGATATCAGTGAATGGTAAACTGATTGTGGGTCTGAAGGATGGTACGGGATCTCTGGTCCGGTCCAAATCAGAGATCTTGGAAGTCGTTAGATCATTCTACTCTCACCTCTTGGGGAGGAGAGAACCTGACCGAGAGGGAATTTTGGCTTTACTGGCTGAAACTGTCCCTATGGCAGGGGTAGACCCCTCGCTTGGCGCTTTGATGGAGGATATCAGGGAAGAGGAAGTGAGACTGGCCATTGATGGACTTCGGCCCAAGAAATCGCCAGGTCCAGATGGCTTACCATCCGAGTTTTATAAGACCTTGAAGGACTCTTTAGTCCCCTTGTTGACTAGGGCCTTTAACACATGCCTTTCCTCGGGCGTGCTACCGAACTCAATGAGGAGGTCAGCTCTGATTCTTCTGTTAAAAGGTAAAGATCCATCGCACATTGAGAACTGGAGACCCATATCGCTTCTCAATGTGGATAGAAAGATTCTGGCAAAAGTGCTTTTTACTAGATTGGTGAAATTTGCACCATTACTCCTTTCAGAGTCCCAACACTGCACGGTTTCCGGCTGAGGCGCTTTCAGCACTGTTCTGGGTGTCTGGGAGGCCATTGAGCAGGGCAGGTCGGGTCTTTGGAATAGGTATTAACTGTCCCTGGATCAAGCCAAAGCTTTTGACTGGGTTGATCACGAATACCTCTGGTCCACTCTGTTGAGATATGGTCTGCCGGGCGGATTTGTTAGCTG
This sequence comes from Anomaloglossus baeobatrachus, assembly GCF_048569485.1. Taxonomy (NCBI): domain Eukaryota; kingdom Metazoa; phylum Chordata; class Amphibia; order Anura; family Aromobatidae; genus Anomaloglossus; species Anomaloglossus baeobatrachus. The sequence continues at coordinate 404,033,308 of NC_134353.1, read as the reverse complement.
GCTACAAATTTTGTATCAAGGGGCAGAGACTTTTCCGTTAGTGAATGGCTGGGTTGGACGGTCCTTTGCGGTGGGATCTGGTGTTCGCCAGGGTTGCCCGCTGAGCCCACTGCTCTACACCTTCGCAATCGACCCCATCATTAGAAGGATAGGTTGTGGACGTCTGAGGGGAGTTTGGTTGGGTGATCCTGGTCAACGGGAGACCATACTGAGGGCAGTAGCTTATGCGATGATGTCACCAGGGGCGTAACTACCGCGATCGCAGCGGTCGCCATTGCGACCGGGCCCGGGAGGTTAGGGGCCCGCGGCCGCCCGGCAGATCAGCAGCCAGCTCCTTTCTGTGAGAGAGGAGCTGCGCTGTTCTGCCGCAGACCACGCGGCGCGGCAGAACAGCACAGATTATCAGATCGTCCACGGAAAGTAGTAGACATCTTACTTTGGCTGGAAGATGGTTTTTCTTCAGCAGATGTTACTGTTGCTTTACCACCTACCCCACGGACACAAACTTTTTTTCCCTTTCCAACACGCCTGTTCCCCTTTCCACCAGCATCTGGCCTTTTGACACTCATTTTGTTTGTGAACAAATTGGACACTGTTTGTTGCAGTTAAAAATTGTCTAGCAGAAATGGAGAAGTGGGCTATGTTTGTGGAAAGCAGTGGTACGTCACTGAGTATCACACACGCTGATACTATGCCCCAAGGAATTGCCTGCACTTTTTGCAGTTAAAAATTGTCTAGCAGAAATGGAGAAGTGGGCTATGTTGGTGAAAAGCAGTGGTACGTCACTGAGTATCACACACACACTGATACTATGCCCCAAACAATTGCCTGCACTTTTTGCAGTTAAAAATTGTCTAGCAGAAATGGAGAACTGGGCTATGTTTGTGGAAACAGTGGTAAGTCACTGAGTATCACACACGCTGATACTATGCCCCAAACAATTGCCTGCACTTTTTGCAGTTAAAAATTGTCTAGCAGAAATGGAGAACTGGGCTATGTTTGTGGAAAGCAGTGGTACGTCACTGAGTATCACACATGCTGATACTATGCCCCAAGGAATTGCCTGCACTTTTTGCAGTTAAAAATTGTCTAGCAGAAATGGAGAAGTGGGCTATGTTGGTGAAAATCAGTGGTTCGTCACTGAGTATCACACACGCTGATACTATGCACCAAGGAATTGCCTGCACTTTTTGCAGTTAAAAATTGTCTAGCAGAAATGGAGAACTGGGCTATGTTGGTGAAAATCAGTGGTTCGTCACTGAGTATCACACACGCTGATACTATGCACCAAGGAATTGCCTGAACTTTTTGCAGTTAAAAATTGTCTAGCAGAAATGGAGAACTGGGCCATGTTTGTGGAAAGCAGTGGTACGTCACTAACTATCACACACACTGATACTATGCCCCAAGGAATTGCCTGAGCTGATTTAGACAGACGCTGTGAAAAACCCTTGCACTGCACTGGCACAGACCTGCCTAGCAAAAATGGCTATGAACTGCTCTAATCTAGCGCTTAAAAGGTCTGAAATTACAAATAGTCCCTAATCCCTAACCGATGTGTAGATTGCACTGTATAAGTGTATAGTGTCCACAGCAGCAGCAGCAGTGGGAGTGGTGACTGACACACACCCGCAGCACTCAGATAATGGCGGCGATGGGGAAAATGGCCGGGTCTTATAGGACATGCACAGCCAATGACACATGCCCTTGCTTGTCTGGCAAAAATCCACTTTACTGTGTGTGTGTCTGTGATTGGCTGACAGCCTGGCCCGCCCCACTGTACGCGCGGTTAGGAAAAAAAAAATGCCGATCGCCATTCTTTTAGCACTCAGCAGCACTGATCTAAACCCCGTCCACCCCGCACACTATACGCTGAATTTTCATAATATCATTATTAACAGTGACTGACAGTATTACAGTGAAAAACCAGCTAGTAACTAGCTACACTTTTGTTGATCGAACCGATATCGAACGGTTACTCGAATGGTCGAACGTTAAGCAAATCGTTCGAGTTCGTTGAACGACTCGAACATCGCCCAAAACAGCTCGAATTTGAAATTGGCGAACGGTTCGATTCGAACACCGCTCATCTCTAGTTATGCCCTGTTGCTTATACTATCATTTTTTTTAAAATAAGCTGTTGGGAGTACCTTGTGATGCTTTGCTACATGGTGTCTGAACCACTACACCCTAGGGAAACTGAATGTATTAAACTCCTTGGCATGTATGCCCTGTTGCTTATCCTACCATTTTTTTTAAAATAAGCTATTGGGAGAACCTACTAATGCAGTTCTCCATGGCGTCTGAACCATTATCTCCTGGGGAAACTGAATGTATTAAATGTATACTATAATTTCTACCAGAACGCTACTGTGTGTCTGTAGGACATCTTTATAGACAGTACGGGGTACACAGAAATCATGAACCTCCATGCAGTAACTCCAATTTATTCATCTCTGTAGTGAGAGGTAGCATGACGTTATTGTACAAAGGACATCCTTAAGGGGACTTTACACGCAATTATATATCTAACAAGATGTCATTGGGGTCACAGAATTTGTGACGCACATCTGGCCTCGTTAGCAACGTTGTTGCGTGTGAAACATACGAACGACCGGTAACGATCAAAAATACTCACCTAATCGTTGATCGTTGACACGTCGTTCTAATCCCAAATATCGTTGCTGCTGCAGGACGCAGGTTGTTCCTTGTTTCTGAGGCAGCCCACATCGCTACATGTGACACCCCAGGAACGAGGAACAACATGTCCTCCGGCAACGAGGTGGGCATCACTTTCTTTCAGCTGTTCTCTGCCCCTCCGCTTCTATTGGACGGCTGCCGTGTGACGTCGCTGTGACGCCGCACAAACCGCCCCCTTAGAAAGGAGGTGGTTTGCCGGCCACAGCGACGTCGGTAGGCAGGTAAGTATGTGTGACGGGTCCTAGCGATGTTGTGCGCCACGGGCAACGATTTGCCCGTGACGCACAACCGACATGGGTGGGTGCTTTCATCAGCGACATCGCTAGCGATGTCGCTGCATGTAAAGCAGCCTTTATAGACCAGTGATAGCAAACCTATGGCATGCATGCCAGACAGAGCTTGCAGAGCCCTCTCTGTTGGCACACATGCTGTTGCCTCATCCAGCCACTTTGAACTGTTGGTGCGATTGCGCTAGCTGTTCAAAGTTGTGTCAGAGCTGAGGAGACATTATTCTTCTCTCCGACACTCACTACCGGCCTAGAAGCGTTAAGCCCAGCACAATCGCATAACATCATGTGCCGGGACAGCTTGTGGCTACGTGGGACAAGCAGTGAACAATAGTGGAGCGGGAGAAGAAAGGTGAGTATGATTTTTATGTATATATTTTTTTTTTTACTCTGTGCGGCATGATGGGCGCTCCTTATATGTAGGATGCGGCCAGGATGGGGGACATATACAGTGCCTTACAAAAGTATTTGGCTCCCTTGAATTTTTCAACCTTTTCCCACATTTCAGGCTTCAAACATAAACATAAAAATTTTAATGTTATGGTGAAGAATCAACAACAAGTGGGACACAATTGTGAAGTTGAACGAAATTTATTGCGTTTTTAAACTTTTATAAAAAATAAATAACTGAAAAGTGGGGCGTGCAATATTATTCGGCCCCTTTAAGTTAATACTTTGTAGCGCCACCTTTTGCTGCGATTACAGCTGCAAGTCGCTTGGGGTATGTCTATCAGTTTTGCAAATCGAGAGACTGAAATTCTTGCCCATTCTTCCTTTGCAAATAGCTCGAGCTGAGTGAGGTTGGATGGATAGCATTTGTGAACAGCAGTTTTCAGCTCTTTCCACAGATTCTTGATTGGATTCAGGTCTGAACTTTGACTTGGCCATTCTAACGCCCGGATACATTTATTTGTGAACCATTCCATTGTAGATTTTGCTTTATGTTTGGGATCATTGTCTTATTGGAAGACAAATCTCCGTCCCAGTCTCAGATCTTTTGTAGACTCCAACAGGTTTTCTTCAAGAAAGGTCCTGTATTTGGCTCCATCCATCTTCCCATCAATTTTAATCATCTTCCCTGTCCCTGCTGAAGAAAAGAAGGCCCAAACCTTGATGCTGCCACCACCATGTTTGACAGTGGGGATGGTGTGTTCAGGGTGATGAGCTGTGTTGCTTTTACACCAAACATATCGTTTGGCATTTTGCCCAAATAGTTTGATTTTGGTTTCATCTGACCAGAGCACCTCCTTCCACATGTTTGGTGTGTCTCCCAGGTGGCTTTTGGCAAACTTTAAACAACACTTTTTATGGATATCTTTGAGAAACAGCTTTCTCCCTGCCACTCTTCTATAAAGGTCAGATTTGTGCAGTGTACGGCTGATTGTTGTCCTATGGACAGACTCTCCCACCTCAGCTGTAGATCTCTGCAGTTCATCCAGAGTGATCATGGGCCTCTTGGCTGCATCTCTGATCAGTCTTCTCCTTGTTTGAGATGAAAGTTTGGATGGACGGCCGGGTCTTGGTAGATTTGTAGTGTTATGATACTCCTTCTATTTCAATATGATCGCTTGCACAGTGCTCCTTGGGATGTTTAACGTTTTGAAAATCTTTTTGTAACCAAATCCGGCTTTAAAATTCTCCACAACAGTATCATGGACCTGCCTGTTGTGTTCCTTTGTCTTCATGATGCTATCTGCGCATTATACAGAACACTGAGACTATCACAGAGCAGGTGCATTTATACAGAGACTTTATTACATAAGCGCCCCTGAGCCACTCAGGGTACTACTAGGTACTGCATCCCCACAAGGATGCAGGGCCTACCCTCTGGGACCTGGAACACCAGTGCCAGTAATACCTGCACGCACCAAAATCCTAGTTCACACACCACACCAGGGGCATTCACTAGTCAGACGCTGGGGGATGGCCACCTAGAGAGCAGAGCCAGAACAGGGGAGTGGACAAGGGAGTCTGTAAGAATGTAGTGAAGGGAGCAGACATGCCTCGAGCTGGGTCTGTGTAACGGTGAGTTGAGCGCGGTTCGTGGTTCGTGGTTCTCCAGTTCGCGGCTCGAGTGATTTTGGGGGCTGTTCTAGATCGAACTAGAACTCGAGCTTTTTTGCAAAAGCTCGATAGTTCTAGATACGTTCGAGAACGGTTCTAGCAGCAAAAAAAAACAGCTAATTCCTAGCTGGCTTTCCGCTGTAATAGTGTAAGTCACTCTGTGACTCACACTATTATGACATTTCAGTGTATAGTGTGCGGGAACAGCGCATTCAGATCACTGGTGTATGTATAATGGCGATCGCCATTTTTTTTTTCCTTGTCTTCCTTCCCTAGGCGCGCGCGTGTAGTGGGGCGGGCCAGCATGTCAGCCAATCCCAGACACACACACAGCTAAGTGGACTTTTAGTCAGAGAAGCAACGGCATGTGTGATAGGATGTCCATGTCACATGTCCCTGCATTATAAAAACGAGTATCTGCCCGTCCGGACGCCATTATCTCTTCTGCGTCCTTGGTGTCAGACATCACTGGCGCAGCTGTATTACGCTCCATACACAGCGCTGGACAGCATAGGGATAGCACTTTCTATCAGTCCTTTTAAGGGCTCATACCGGCAGGGTCAGAGCCATAGGTGACAGGTCCTGAAAACAGAGTTTAACCGCTACACAAGATGACAGCGTCTGTGTAGCTAAGGTCAGGGATTTCCTCGCTGCATTTCCCCATTAGGAGGGATAGAAAGGCAGGCTTCCTTTCCTCTACCCAGAGACCCACAACCCTGCCACTGTACCCTCCTGCCCTTTGCACACTCCAACTCATTGTTACTAAGCCATTATACTAGCAAACACTGAGTGAACCTAGGGGCATCCTAAACGTGGCTATTGGACTTCTGTATAGTCCCAGTAGTGCAAAGATATTTGCAGCACGTCTGCCTGCATTGCACACTCAAACTCATTATAACTAAGCCATTATAAAAGCAAACACTGAGTGAACCTAGTGGCATCCTAAACGTGGCTATTGGACTTCTGTATAGTCCCAGTAGTGCACAGGTATTTGCAGCACGTCTGCCTGGTTTGCACACTGAAACTCATTATAACTAAGCCATTATACTAGCAACACTGAGTGAACCTAGTGGCATCCTAAACGTGGCTATTGGACTTCTGTATAGTCCCAGTAGTGCAAAGATATTTGCAGCACGTCTGCCTGCATTGCACACTCAAACTCATTATAACTAAGCCATTATAAAAGCAAACACTGAGTGAACCTAGTGGCATCCTAAACGTGGCTATTGGACTTCTGTATAGTCCCAGTAGTGCACAGATATTTGCAGCACGTCTGCCTGCATTGCACACTCAAACTCATTATAACTAAGCCATTATACTAGCAAACACTGAGTGAACCTAGTGGCATCCTATACGTGGCTATTGGACTTCTGTATAGTCCCAGTAGTGCACAGATATTTGCAGCACGTCTGCCTGCATTGCACACTCAAACTCATTATAACTAAGCCATTATACTGGCAAACACTGAGTGAACCTAGTGGCATCCTAAACGTGGCTATTGGACTTCTGTATAGTCCCAGTAGTGCACAGATATTTGCAGCACGTCTGCCTGCATTGCACACTCAAACTCATTATAACTAAGCCATTATACTAGCAAACACTGAGTGAACCTAGTGGCATCCTAAACGTGGCTATTGGACTTCTGTATAGTCCCAGTAGTGCAAAGAAATTTGCAGCACGTCTGCCTGCATTGCACACTCAAACTCATTATAACTAAGCCATTATACTAGCAATTTATGCTGCCAGTTTAAGGGCCGTAGTTGCATTGTCAGGGATAATTATTCTTTATTATTCTGCTGTTAATAAAGCTAGACCACCGCTGCAATCTACACCACCTCTCAATTTTTACTACCACATTTTCAGTGCACAATCTTGTCGCAATCAACATGAGTGGCAAAATGACAGATGCTGGTGGAAAGGGGAAGAGGCGTGGTGGAAAAGGAAAAAAAGGGTTTGTCCGTGGGGAAGGTGGCAAAGCTCCATTATCATCTGCTGAAGATAGACCATCTACCAGCAAAAGTAAGATGTCTACTACTTACCGTGGACAATCCGATGTGCTCCCTTTTTTACGGACACGAACAAAAGGAACAAAGGTAGATGATGGCCAAAAAAGGAAAATGCTTGAATGGATCTCAAGTGGTCCAACAAGTGCCCTCTCAGCCACCTCAACTACCGCATCCAAAAAACACCAGTCCTCTGAGTTGTCATCCCAATCAAACTTGCTTTCTCCCAGCTCTGAAGCCTCCATCAGCCCTGCACAGTATGGTGGAACTGAGATAGCTGAGTCTGCAGAGCTGTTCAGTCACACTATAGCCTGGGAATCAGAGGTCTGCTCCCAAGCTACAGTGAGTACAGACCAGGAAATGGTCTGCAGTGATGCCCAGAACCTTTGTGACTCTGATTCAGGCCGCGAGGACCAAGTTTCTGAGCATAATGTTGACCCTTTGTCACAAACTGTAACACTTGTGGTTATAGACAATGAGGAACATACTGATGACGATGAGACGCAGATACCAGATTGGGATGACAACTTAAATATTCGGTCAGGGCAAGAAGAGGCTCGGTCTGAGGTGGAGGGGAGTGCAAACACAACAATTGATGATGAAGTTCTAGATCCCACCTACTGTCAACCCCCAGTCAGGCACTCGAGGAGGTCAACAGAGGCGGTGGAGGAGGATGCAACCGACGCCGACGTTACCTTGCGCCTTCCTGGACAGAGTCGGAGCACTGATAGCACGTCTACAACTGCATCATCAGCCACCACTCTGCCTCTGAGCACTAGTCGGGGGGGCTCAGCAGGTCACATGCCCTCTAAGCCTTGCCTAGCCTGGTCCTTTTTTGACATAGAAAAAGATCGCCCAAATTATGTGATGTGTAAAATTTGTCTTGATTCTGTTAGTAGAGGTCAAAACCTCAGCAGTTTAACAACTTCTTCCATGAATCGTCACATGAATAAATATCATAGGTCCCGGTGGGAAGCTCACCGTGCTGCAATGCGGCCTAGCGGAGCGAACCATCCACGGCCTGCCCCTTCCAGTGCATCCGCGCGCTCCTCATCTTCTAGGACTGTGGGGACAGCTGTCACACCTGGTTTTCCACGCACAACTTCCACCACTGTAACCGCAACAGGCAGTTTGCTTGGTAGGTCGTCAGTTGGTTTGGAAGGGGAAACAAGTACGTGTGTACAGCTCTCTCAGACATCGATAGCACCAACGTTGGATGAAGGCAACATCATGTCTCCGCCTGCACTTTCCTCACAAACCTGCATTTTTCCAGGGACACCCTACTCACCACCGTCTACACACAGCAGCCAGATCTCTGTCCCTCAGATGTGGTCAAATAAAAGGCCATTTCCTGCGACCCATGACAAAGCTAAGAGCTTGACTCTATCCCTCTGTAAGCTCTTGGCTACCGAAATGCTGCCTTTCCGCCTAGTGGACACACAGGATTTTAGAGACCTTATGTCTGTCGCTGTGCCCCAGTACCAGATGCCTAGTCGCCACTACTTCTCTAAGAAAGGTGTGCCCGCGCTGCACCAGCATGTCGCACACAACATCACCGCTTCCTTGAGAAACTCTGTGTGTGAACGGGTGCATTTCACCACCGATACTTGGACCAGTAAGCATGGACAGGGACGTTACATGTCGCTGACTGGGCACTGGGTAACTATGGTTATAGATGGTGAAGGGTCTGCTGCACAGCACAAGTCTTGACGTCCCCATGACTTGTGTGTCAATCCTCTGTCTGTCCAAGTTCCGCCACTGCTTCTGCCTCCTCCACCTCATCTGGGTCCTCCACCTCCACCCCAAGCCTGCCTGGTCAGGCCACCAGCGTTCTCACTGCGCAGAAGGAATCACGCACCCCTCATTACTATGCTGGCAGCAGAGCGCAACGGCATCAGGCAGTCTTTAGCTTGACATGTCTTGGTAATAGGAGTCACACAGCTGAGGAGTTGTGGTCAGCTCTGCGGTCCGAGATTAATAAATGGTTGTCTCCACTCAACCTGCAGCCTGGTAAGGCCGTGTGCGACAATGCTGCAAACCTGGGTGCGGTCCTTCGCCTGGGCAAGGTGACACACGTGCCTTGTATGGCTCACGTGTTGAACCTTGTTGTCCAGCAATTTTTAACACACTATCCCGGCCTAGATGGCCTTCTGACCAGGGCACAAAAACTGTCTGCTCACTTCCGCCGTTCAACCGCCGCAGCTGAGCGACTTGCATCGCTCCAGAAGTCTTTCGGCCTGCCGGTTCATCGCCTGAAATGCGATGTGCCGACACGCTGGAATTCGACTCTCCACATGTTACAGCGACTGTGGCAGCACCGCCGAGCCCTGGTGCAATACGTCATGACGTATAGCCTGGGCCAACGAGATGCAGCGGTGGGGCAGATCACCCTGATGGAGTGGTCTCAGATCAAGGACCTATGCACCCTTCTGCACAGTTTCGACATGGCGACGAATATGTTTAGCGCTGACAATGCCATTATCAGCATGACAATTCCAGTCATTTACATGCTGGAGCACACGCTAAACACTATTCGGAGTCAGGGGGTGGGACAACAGGAAGGGGAGGAACTACAGGAGGATTCATATGCGCAAGAGACAACAACATCACCAAGGTCCAGACGTTCATCATCACCAACGCAGCAGGCATGGGACCATGGGGGACAGGGATCAACAAGGGCGCATAGTAGCAGGCGAAATGTTGAGGAAGGTGCAGGAGAACATGAAGAAATGGAGCACGAACTGTCCATGGACATGGAAGACTCAGCGGATGAGGGAGACCTTGGTCAAATTTCAGTTGAAAGAGGTTGGGGGGAGATGTCAGAGGAAGAAAGAACGGTTAGCACCTCTATGCCACAAACACAGCGTGGACTTGGTCCGCATGGCTGCGCAAGACACATGAGTGCCTTCTTGCTGCACTACCTCCAACATGACCCTCGTATTGTCAAAATTAGAAGTGATGATGACTACTGGATTGCCACACTATTAGATCCCCAGTACAAGTCCAAATTTTGTGACATAATTCCAGCTATAGAAAGGGACGCACGTATGCAGGAGTATCAGCAGAAGCTGTTACTCGATCTTAGCTCGGCTTTTCCACCAAACAACCGTGCTGGTGCAGGGAGTGAATCTCCCAGTTGTAACTTGACAAACATGGGACGGTCTCGTCATCTTCAACAGTCTACCCGTACCAGTAGGACTGTATCTGGTGCTGGTAACAGCAATTTTATGGAATCTTTTCATAATTTTTTTAGACCCTCCTTTGCAAGGCCACCAGAGACAACAAGTCTGACACATAGTCAACGGCTGGAGAGGATGATACAGGAGTATCTCCAAATGAACATCGATGCCATGACTTTGCAAATGGAGCCTTGCTCATTTTGGGCTTCAAATCTAGAAAAATGGCCAGAGCTCTCCAGTTACGCCTTGGAGATTTTGTCGTGTCCAGCTGCCAGCGTTGTCTCTGAACGTGTCTTCAGTGCTGCTGGGTGTGTGCTGACAGATAAGCGCACGCGTCTGTCCAGTGACAATGTGGACAGACTAACGTTCATCAAAATGAACAAGTCATGGATCCACCAGGAATTTACTACCCCTGTGTCATCCTGGGGAGAGTAAATGCTTGTGGATTTGGAATGTGCTTGATGCAAATTTAGCTGTGAAGTGTACAACTAGGGCACAAGTGCTGCCACTGAATGGGTGGGTGTGTGTGGGGCACAATTTTTGGAAAAAAAGGGAGACTCCGCTTGGAGTAACCCTTGCTTATATTGTTTTTAAAAGAAGCCAAGATGAACAAGTCATGGTTCAGCAAAGACTTTGCTACCTACCCCGGTGTCATCCTGGGGACAGTTAATTATGGCGTATTTTTGAATGTGCTTGATGCAAATCAAAACATCCTGTTTGCAACTAGGGCACAAGTGCTGCCACTGATGGGGTGTCTGTGTGGGGCACAATTTTTTGAAAAAGGGAGACTCCGCTTGGAGTAACCCTTGCTTACATTGTTTTTAAAAGAAGCCAAGATGAACAAGTCATGGTTCAGCAAAGACTTTGCTACCTACCCCGTTGTCATCCTGGGGACAGTTAATTATGGCGTATTTTTGAATGTGCTTGATGCAAATCAAAACATCCTGTTTGCAACTAGGGCACAAGTGCTGCCACTGATGGGGTGTCTGTGTGGGGCACAATTTTTTGAAAAAAGGGAGACTCCGCTTGGAGTAACCCTTGCTTACATTGTTTTTAAAAGAAGCCAAGATGAACAAGTCATGGTTCAGCAAAGACTTTGCTACCTACCCCGGTGTCATCCTGGGGACAGTTAAGTATGGCGTATTTTTGAATGGGGTTGATGCAAATCTAGCTGTGAAGTGTACAACTAGGGCACAAGTGCTGCCACTGAATGGGTGGGTGTGTGTGGGGCCCAATTTTTGGAAAAAAAGGGAGACTCCGCTTGGAGTAACCCTTGCTTGCTGTGTTTTTTAAAAATGATCCAAGATGAACAGAGCTGGGATCAGGAAAGACTTTGCTACTGACTCGCCCACCCCAGGGCTGTGGGACACCCGGTGCCGGGCCGGACTAGTCCGGTGGTAGTCAGTGGTGGCTGGGCCCGGCTCCGTGGCCCTGGTGGGTGTCAGTAAAATATGTGGCTTGGTGAATAAAGTTGTGTTCGTGACGCCACCTGTGGTATGCGGCTATTAAGCCGCCGCTGCTGTGTGAGGCCTCCGGGATGATGTTATGGCAGCAATGGTGGTACTGCTCCCCACAGGTGGAGCAATGCCCGGGGCACAGTTGGTGCTCGTGGAAGTCTATGAGGTGGTGTGGCTAACACGGTGCAGGGCCGACAGGCAATGAAAGAACCAGGCATAAACAACAGTCTCTTTACCTTTTCCTCTTTACTTTGGAAACAGTCCAGTCCTGGGAGACCGTTACAGGTGGTGATGGGGATCCGGTCGGCCTGGAAGTATTTGGGGTGATCTCTCTGGCCAGCTGAGTATGAGGCCTACTCCTGTACTTTGCTTTGTTACGATAGGACCCTGCTTCTCTGAATCCAGCAATGGCCCTCTGTGCTGCTGGGACTGTTGGTGCGTCCCTTTCCCTCTGTAGCAGGCTGCGCAGGCTCCCTCTCTGGTGCTTCTCTGCTGTAATCCACACCGGCCTTGATGCTGCAGCTGTACTTTTGGGATGTTTTTGGGCCAGGTGCTTGCAGCTCTCCTGCCCTTCGGATTCGGCTACCAGGGAGTATTTTAAGCCCTGGTGGCCACAGACTCCGATGTCCGAGTCTCTCCGCTGCCTCTCAGCTACTCCTGCTTCTCTGGGCCAAGCTACTCTAGCTCTAGGCCCCAGATTCACAGGACAGCTCACTCTGCGTCTGTTCACTTCTACTGCTCTCTACAGACTGAACACTACTTCCTCTCTCAGACCAGGCTTAAGGGGATGCTCCCTGGAATCCCAGGTTCAGAGCTCCCCCTGCTGGCCGGAGGGAGAACTGCGTTGGGTGTTAAACTTGCTGGCCAATGGATCTCCCAATTACCTCCAGGCTCAGCATTAACCCTTTGGGAGGGCAATGCTGTTGTGGCGACCAGGTCCTGGGGCGCCACACTCCCCCTTAGTTAAATTCAGTACTCCCGGACTCTGGAAACAAACATAACATGTTACAACATGTCATCCCATTATGGGAGGCGCATTACTTAAACGTTGCAAACTTAAACACTACTATGAGAGTCCAGTGTGGCTCCCCGCCGGGTGTCCATTACACTGCTCCATGGGGGACCCGCCGCGATCAAACCCCCAACGTAGGCTCTGGGCGTGCGTCAGAGCATTGATGACCCCACTCTATGCACAACGGACGGGTTTTTCTTCAGGGGTGTTGAGCACACTGGTTCTAACTATGAACAATTTAGGTGTTGGCCACCCATAGTCCAGTGGCCCAATTGTCCATTTACTTAATCACCTAAGACAAAAAGCATTTTATACACAACATTACAGACATTTCACATAACTATTTACATTCTGTTAGGTATTTTACTTTCTATGTTCTATACCTTGGAGGGGGCTGTCCCCGAGTGCTACGTTGGGACCGGCGTAGCTCTGGGGTTTGTCCCTGACTACTTGGAGTGTCTGCCCCCCCTGTGTGATTGGTAGGCCTAACCCTGACAGGGATACATGTCGGTTGCCTACGGGATCTCAGATTCACCAAGGGCACGGCAGGTTCACCACTGGCAGGGGGTTGAGCCTCCTGTTCCACTGCTAGCGTGTCACCTCGTGTTGGAGCGGCCGGTTCTTTAGGTGGATCTGGAACCTCTTCTGTTTCTGGCTCGACCAACTGCGGGAACGTCAAGACTGGTACCACTATGGCATTGTTTATTCGGGTCCAAGTTTTGGGGAATTTTCCAAGGATTGTTTGGATCATCTCTTCCTCTTTTTCTTGACTTTGGGGACTTTCTTGTACTTCTTCTACTTCTTTTTGGGTTCTGCACCGTTCAGGGCACGCTTTCAGGCGGTCTCGAGAAATTGCTTGATAGGTCTTGTCTTCATCCTTGCTTATGAGGCATACCTTACTATTGTCAAAGTTGGAGGGGATAATGGTGTAGGGCTCGTTTTCCCACTGATCATCCAATTTATGCGTCTTCCGCTTCTTCTTGAGGACTTGTTCTCCAGGTGCTAAGGGAGTTGCTGGGGCTGTTTGATTGTAATGCTGTTCTTGTCTCGTTCTTGCTTGAGACAGGCTCCTCTCTACGCATTCCTGGACCTTACGGTACCGCTGCTGCCGCTCTGTATCCCAATCCTCTATTTCCTGAACCGCCTCAGGTGACACAGTCCCCATCTCAAAGTCTACAGGTAACTTGCCAGGTCTGGCTCGCATCAGGTAAGCAGGGCTGCAGTTGGTCGAATTTACCGGGATATGGTTGTACAAGTCTACCAGATCTGGTAACTTTTCTGGCCATTGGTTTCTTTCTTCCAAAGGTAGAGTCTTGAGCATATCAATAACCACATGGTTCATCTTCTCGCACAATCCATTGGTTTGGGGGTGGTACGGTGTGGTTCTGATTTTCTTACAACCGTATATGTTACAGAACTCTTGGAACACTTCTGCCTCGAATGCAGGACCTTGATCAGTCAGTACCCTTTCAGGGTAACCGTGAGGTCGACAAAAGTAGGCCTGAAATGCTCTCGCTGCTGTTCTGGCTGTCTGGTCCTTCACGGGCACTACTACCAGGAAACGCGAGTAATGGTCCACAGTGGTGAGGGCATACACATAGCCTGACCGGCTTGGTGTTAACTTCACGTGGTCCAGGGCCACCAACTGCAGGGGCTGCTTCGTGACAATTAGCTGTAGGGGAGACCTCTGGCTGGCATCATCTTTCCGCCTCAGATTACACGGACCACAGTCTCGGCACCACTTCTCGACTGTCTTTCTCATGTGCACCCAGTAGAACCGATCACGGAGTAGGGTCTCCAACTTCTTCCACCCGAAGTGTCCTGCGTTATCATGATAAGCTGCTAGGACCATTGGAGCATCCCTCTGTGGGACCACTATCTGCCAGACAAGTTCATTCGTTCGCCAGTTGACATATCTCTTGCAGAGCTTGCCTTGGTAGGTGAACAGTCGTCCCCTCTCCTTCCACAACTGCTGGGCTTCTTCTGGAGCATCTGGGCCAAGATGAGTCTCAGCTTGTGCTAGCTTTTCTTTGACCAATCGCACAGCCGGGTCACCGTTCTGTGTCTCTTCCCAATTATGGTGGAGTAATGGGTTGACCGAGACCTCGTGCTGGCTCGAGCGCTTCACTCCCACAGCATGCTCACACTGGGAAACACCCTGATGATGGAAAGCCGGTAACTCTATCTCTTCGAGTTCATCCAGGTCTTCTCCAGATTCGGGTAAGTGAGGCATTCTGGACAGCGCATCAGCATTGTTATTCTTCTTGCCAGCCCGATACTTGATGGTAAAGTCAAAGTTAGACAGCCGGGCCATCCATCGCTGTTCCAACGCACCTAACTTGGCTGTTGCCAGGTGTGTCAACGGATTGTTGTCCGTGAAGATGGTGAACTTGGCCGACGCCAGATAGTGCTTGAAGCGTTCAGTCACTGCCCAAACAATAGCGAGGAACTCCAGCTTGAAGGAACTGTAGTTTTCTGGATTCCTTTCTGTGGGTCGAAGCTTCCTACTGGCGTACGCTATCACCCTCTCTCTGCCTCCCTGCACCTGGGACAGAACTGCTCCCAGTCCCACGTTGCTGGCATCTGTATACAGTACAAACGGCTGGCTGTAGTCAGGGTAGGCCAGAATTTCTTCTCCCGTGAGAGCCCCTTTCAGCCGGCCAAAGGATGTTTCTAGTTGGCTGCTCCATTCAAATGGAGGGCTCTGCTTCTTAGCCTGCTTTGGCTGGCCCACCAGGAGATCTTGAAGGGGCGCTGCTATCTTGGTGAAACCATCAATGAACCTTCGGTAGTAGCCCACCAGCCCAAGGAACTGCCGCACCTCCTTTACCATGGTGGGTCTTGGCCAGTCCTTGATTACGGTGACTTTCTCTGGATCAGGTGCCACACCTTCTGCGCTGACCACATGACCCAGGTACTGTACCTTTGGCTTCAAGAGGTGACATTTGGACGGCTTTATCTTCAGGCCATATTTCGACAAGGACTCAAACACTTCTGCTAAGTGCCTCAGGTGGTCTTCATAAGTCTTGGAGTAGACTATGACGTCATCCAGGTACAATAGCACGGTTTCAAAGTTGTGGTGGCCCAAGCAGCACTCCATCAACCTTTGGAATGTCCCTGGGGCGTTGCAGAGCCCGAATGGCATACAGTTGAACTCACAGAGGCCCATTGGTGTCGTGAATGCAGTCTTCTCCTTGTCCGCCTCTGCCACGGGAACCTGCCAATACCCACTGGTGAGATCCAAGGTGGAGAAATAGTTAGCTGACTTTAAGGCTGTTAGTGACTCCTCTATTCTGGGCAGTGGATAAGCATCTTTATGTGTAATGCGGTTAATTTGCCTGTAATCTACACACATTCTCATTGTACCATCTTTTTTCTTTACGAGCACTAGTGGAGCTGCCCAGGGGCTACAACTATCTCTGATAACCCCAGCCTCCTTCATTTCCCGTAACATTTCTTTGGCACGGTGATACTGTGCGGGGGGTACAGGGCGGTATCTCTCTTTAATGGGATGATGATCACCCGTGGGGATTTGATGTTTAACCCCTTTCACCTGCCCAAAATCTAGGGGGTGTTTGCTGAAGACCCGCTCGTACTCCTGTACCACCCGGTAAACCCCATGCTTTTGGTGTGAGGGGGTGGAGTCGGTGCCCACATGTAATTTTTGGCACCAGTCCTCCAGCTGCCCCTTGGAGCCATTGTCTTCCGCCTGGTCGGACGGGATCAAGGGTTCCACTGCTTTGATGGTATTGTTGCTGACAGTGTACAGTTTTGCTACCGTGGCGTACCGGGGCAATTTGGCTTCCTCCTCCCCACAATTCAGGACACGGACGGGCACTCTCCCCTTGCGGACGTCTGCTAACCCTCTGGCTATCAGGACTTCAGGCCTACTGTCTGAATACACCGGTTCTACCAAGGCATGGTAGTCCTGACCCTTGAGGCCTATTGCTGCCCGACACCATATCAACATTTCACTTCTTGGGGGTATTGCAATGGGGAGGGGGTCACTTACCCTCACACTGCCAATTTCTCCTCCGGCCAGCTCTACCTGCTGCCTCCTCATCAGGGCTCGGATCTCCCTCTGTAGGGCACGCTGCTGCCCGGAGCTGGCAGTTTCAGACGCCTGTTGCAACAAAATTATCACTTCGGCAATACAATTTTCTATCACATTTGTACCAATGGTTAGCAGTGGGTCAGATTCTTTGCGATCAATATCTACAATTATCATCCCCTGACATGGCAATTCTACCCGCCCCACTTTAATGGTTACTTCTTTGTACCCAATTTGAGGCAAGGGCTGACCATTACTGGCCACAATTGTTAAATCATCATCTGGGCCATGGTCAATGTCTGAATCAGCCCAATATCTTTTGTACAGTTTATAGGGGATGGTTGTTACCTGGGACCCCGTATCCAGGAGAGCGTTCAAAGGGATCCCATCCAGCACAATAGGAAGGACCGGTCGTCCTCCCACATACTTGCTGCGGCTGGGGGTTGAGCCGGGCTTCCTTACACCTGGGGGTCGGCTCCTGGCCCCAGGCTCGGCCCATTTAAAGGACAGTGTCGTGCAATGTGGCCCGCCTGGCTGCAGCGGCGGCAGATCGGTTGTCCCGTTGAATCATACCGGTCTGTGTCTCTACCTCGGGTCGGCGGAATCCTCCTCTGTCGCATCCATGGGACGTCATCTGGGCTGGAGGCCAACTCGATTCTTGCAGGTGATGGGGTCACTTGTAGGGACTGCACGGTCTTGGCAAGGGCAGCTACAGTTTTGGTCAGCTCCCGGACCTGCTGTCTGAGCTCTGCAGTGGGGTCCTTATCCAGGGACTGCGCCTCGGCCCCTGCAGCAGCTCGTGTTGCAGGCACCACCCCAGGGTACGTGATAGCAAGAGGCCGGAGGGATACTGGGTCATTCGGTGTAGATTCTCTCAGTACCCGGATGGCCTGGTCCTTAAACTTTGCAAAGTCCAGAGCAGGGTTCTGCAGGACCATGATACGCAGCTGGGTCCTGTGGGCATCTGACAGGAGCCCCTCTATGAACTGCTCAGTTAGGAGTTTGTGTTCTTCACGTACACTCTCTGGGTCCACCTGTTTAACTGCTTTCAGGGCCTCCTGCAAGTTTAAGGCATAGTCCCTTATGCTGTCTGTGGCCCGTTGTTTGCACCCAAAGAATCTCATCTTTATTTCTGCTGCGGTGCGGGTGTCAAAAGTACTCTTTAGCTTGGCCAGTATCTGGGTTGCTGTCCCCTTATCTGTATCAGGCCAGGACTTCACTTCACGCTGGGCCGCGCCGGCTAGCTGCGCCATTAATATGCCCACCTTCTGGCTCTCAGTCAGAGGATATACCCGGAACAAGCTGTGCAGACTTTCTCTGAAGTCGCTCAAGGTATGGGACTCCCCGGAGTACTGCGGCAGCCACTCCGCTCCCGGGATGTACGGCATCGTGATCGGCATTACCGGCGCTACAGCGGGGGCTGGGGCGACGGCGACTGGGATTGCTTCGGCTGGTGCTGCGGCGTCTCGGGCTATGGCAGCCACCTGCCCTCCCTCCGAGTCGGACATGTTCCTCCCCCTTAGTGAACCTTACCAGGCTCCGTTCACTTTTCAAATTCCCTTCTGGGTCGCGCGGGGTTAACAGCGCTCTGCTCTGATGGCGAGCTCCCTTCGCGCTCTTTGTCAGGCACGCCCCCCTTCTTCCTGCGCTCAGCGGGGCTAATGGCGGCGGCAGTTTTCAAACAGTGAAACACGCAGTAACACAGTCTTTTAAGCGCAATTCTTCAGTCGCACAGTACCCGGTGGGACCGGGCACGAAATCCTGTTCGTGACGCCAAAGTTGACTCGCCCACCCCAGGGCTGTGGGACAACCGGTGCCAGGCCGGACTAGTCCGGTGGTAGTCAGTGGTGGCTGGGCCCGGCTCCGTGGCCCTGGTGGGTGTCAGTAAAATATGTGGCTTGGTGAATAAAGTTGTGTTCGTGACGCCACCTGTGGTATGCGGCTATTAAGCCGCCGCTGCTGTGTGAGGCCTCCGGGATGATGTTATGGCAGCAATGGTGGTACTGCTCCCCACAGGTGGAGCAATGCCCGGGGCACAGTTGGTGCTCGTGGAAGTCTATGAGGTGGTGTGGCTAACACGGTGCAGGGCCGACAGGCGATGAAAGAACCAGGCATAAACAACAGTCTCTTTACCTTTTCCTCTTTACTTTGGAAACAGTCCAGTCCTGGGAGACCATTACAGGTGGTGATGGGGATCCGGTCGGCCTGGAAGTATTTGGGGTGATCTCTCTGGCCAGCTGAGTATGAGGCCTACTCCTGTACTTTGCTTTGTTACGATAGGACCCTGCTTCTCTGAATCCAGCAATGGCCCTCTGTGCTGCTGGGACTGTTGGTGCGTCCCTTTCCCTCTGTAGCAGGCTGCGCAGGCTCCCTCTCTGGTGCTTCTCTGCTGTAATCCACACCGGCCTTGATGCTGCAGCTGTACTTTTGGGATGTTTTTGGGCCAGGTGCTTGCAGCTCTCCTGCCCTTCTGATTCGGCTACCAGGGAGTATTTTAAGCCCTGGTGGCCACAGACTCCGATGTCCGAGTCTCTCCGCTGCCTCTCAGCTACTCCTGCTTCTCTGGGCCAAGCTACTCTAGCTCTAGGCCCCAGATTCACAGGACAGCTCACTCTGCGTCTGTTCACTTCTACTGCTCTCTACAGACTGAACACTACTTCCTCTCTCAGACCAGGCTTAAGGGGATGCTCCCTGGAATCCCAGGTTCAGAGCTCCCCCTGCTGGCCGGAGGGAGAACTGCGTTGGGTGTTAAACTTGCTGGCCAATGGATCTCCCAATTACCTCCAGGCTCAGCATTAACCCTTTGGGAGGGCAATGCTGTTGTGGCGACCAGGTCCTGGGGCGCCACACTAGCTACCCCGGTGTCATCCTGGGGACGGTTAAGTATGGCGTATTTTTGAATGTGCTTGATCAAATCTAGCTGTGAAGTGTACAACTAGGGCACAAGTGCTGCCACTGAATGGGTGGGTGTGTGTGGGGCCCAATTTTTGGAAAAAAAGGGAGACTCCGCTTGGAGTAACCCTTGCTTGCTGTGTTTTTTAAAAATGATCCAAGATGAACAGAGCTGGGATCAGGAAAGACTTTGCTACCTACCCCGGTGTCATCCTGGGGACGGTTAAGTATGGCGTATTTTTGAATGTGCTTGATGCAAATCTAGCTGTGAAGTGTACAACTAGGGCACAAGTGCTGCCACTGAATGGGTGGGTGTGTGTGGGGCACAATTTTTGGAAAAAAAGGGAGACTCCGCTTGGAGTAACCCTTGCTTACAGTGTTTTTAAAAAGGAGCCAAGATGAACAGAGCTGGGATCAGGAAAGACTTTGCTACCTACCCCGGTGTCATCCTGGGGACGGTTAAGTATGGCGTATTTTTGAATGTGCTTGATGCAAATCTAGCTGTGAAGTGTACAACTAGGTCACAAGTGCTGCCACTGAATGGGTGGGTGTGTGTGGGGCACAATTTTTGGAAAAAAAGGGAGACTCCGTGTGACGGGAGTGTACAACAGAGCAAAGGATGGACGAGGCCGAGGGACGATCAAACAGGTTTATTCACAAGAACACTGGAACAGCACACGATAAGTCCACGTAAAACAGATTCGGGGGCCCTTCCCGACAATCCTCGGACCGGATAACAAAGCAATCGTCCTTACAGTAGTCCAAAGAGTTCCACACAATCCCACGGGCCGCCACACAGGCCTAGCTCCGTCCGTGTCCACAGCCACCCAGGCTGGGGCTCCTGCTCTCTTCAAGTTTCAGCTCACTCTGAAGTTACAAAAAGGGAAATGCATTGTCTGTGCTGCTTGACTAGCCCACCATGTTTGTTCAGGGGGTAGGGGTCACACATCCTATCATCAATGGTTTGGTCCATCACGGGGCTCCGATATGTCTGCCAGCCACAGTAGATGAAGGGATCCCCTGCTGTAAAGAACAATGACTATTCCTTCACTGGCCAATGCAATTACAGATTAGATACACAACTCTGGAAAGAAGAGGACAGGCTATTTACATAATCACATTAGATGCCAAGACTACAATTGTATGAGAGAGACACATTGAGACCAGTAGCTCCCCCAAGAAAATACATGAATTACAACTAATACAACCAGGGAAATATACATATCATGACATAGTATCACAGCATATACAGTGAGAGGGTAAATTACATCTTCACAATCCCTCCCCCTCCCAACTTGTGTACGTACTAGGGACCTCTACAGGTCACTGGTTAAGTACACACAGGCAGAGAGTTACTTACATGTGGCTTCATGCAGCCACGAATTGGCATCATAGCTCTCCCACATCATTGCCCAGGAGAACAGCTGCAGGCAGACCACCCATCACCCCAACCACACATCGCCTGACCCCAAAACCAAAGTTCAGATCCACAGTGGCTGTGGGAATAGTCCTCCATTGTCCACCAGCCAGTTCAATAACAATCCCAGGTCCTCTATGGATTGCCTCAGGCCGAACCACTCGGGGATCAGCCAGTGTGAGGAAAGCACCCGAGTCACAAAATCCAACAAGTCTCTGTCCATCCAGCACAACCTCCTGCAAGTGCTTACCTCGATGAGCAGAAGTCGTCATAACTGCGGGTCGCACCCCGTAAACTCCTGGTGGTGCAACATGGGGGGCTGAGTCACTAGGCCAGTCCTCACATAACGGTGCCACATCTTCCTCCATGGCACTGGGCTGTAAATAATTAACAATCCGATTGGGTGCAGGATCAGTCCTCATTTGAACAGCTGGGCAGGAGACTTGCCGATGCCCTGGCTGTCCACATTGATAGCATCTGAGCTGGGTCTCCCTCCATCCAAGGCGTCCTCTTGGGTAAGGGGTAGGGGAACTTGGAGGCCGGCTCCCACCTGAAGGTGCTGTAGGGGTTTGAGGATGATTCCTCCATGGCCTGGCTGGGCATGAGGCCTGCAAATGCCCGGGATGCCTACAAACATAACACCTGCGCTCTGTTACTTCCTCTCCCCGGCGTATTCCAGAAAGTGCAGTAGAAGCAACTGGAGGCACATTAACACGGGTATCAACATGTGGTGGCTTAGAGGAACGGGGAACAATGGGGACAGAATAACTGGGGGCATCCGGTGTTGTGGAGCTGTTAGGCGTCTCTCCATCCTCCAACAGAACCCTCCACTGAGGCTTGATGGTGAGAGCCTCATCAGCGAGAGCAGCAGCTTCCTCCACTGTCGCTGGTTTTCTCTCACGCACCCATTCCCGGATCTCAGCGGGGCACTGGGCAAAGAATTGTTCTTTTAGGATGACCTGCAGGAAGGTCTCCCAAGATAAGGCCTCCTCTGCCTCCAGCCAGCGATTACATATTTGTTTGAGTCTATGAGCATATATCTTAAAAGACACTTCCCCATCACAGGCTAAAGCACGGAACTGAGTCCTGTAAGTGTCTGGGGTCACAGCATAATGTTCTAGAATAGTCTGTTTAATATCCGCATACTCACAGTTCCACCGAGGGTCCATAGCTCTATAGGCTTCAGCAGCTCCCCCCTCTAGGAGCCCAACCAGATGCCGGACACGCTCCCTGTCCGGGACTTCCATTAATCGACACTGATGCTCAAAGTCCTGGAAGAAGCCCTCAATGTCGCCTGCAGCCTCATTAAACGGCTTAAAGTCTTTGCGGGACACCCTGGGAAGTTCCCTCATGATGGGTGCTGGGGTTACAGTCTGTCTGGAACCTCTCGCGGCTTCCACAGCGAGCTCCTTATCCAGCAGTGCCATCTCCTCCATCCTGCGCTCCTTCTCTTTAGCTCCACGCATGGCCTCCCTCTTATCTTCTATGGTGGCCTCATCTCCAAGCAGTGCCATCTCCTCCTTGTACCACACAACCCATTGACTTTTTTGGGTATTCACCTCCGGCTGCCGTCTTTCTTCCGTTTGCTGTGAGGATCCTTCCTCCACGTCATTTTGCGAGCAGACTCCTTCTAGCGCCTCAATCAGCTGCTCCTTGGAGAGTCCTTTGAAACAAACTCCTACTTCACGGGCCTTTGATTGCAGGCTCCCCAAAGTCCAGGTCTTGTACTCTGCAGTGCTGGTTCCTGATGTTGAGCCATTGTCCTCCATTCCTTCTGCTCTGATCCCACCGCTGCCACCAGTTTGTGACGGGAGTGTACAACAGAGCAAAGGATGGACGAGGCCGAGGGACAATCCAACAGGTTTATTCACAAGAACACTGGAACAGCACACGATAAGTCCACGTAAAACAGATTTGGGGGCCCTTCCCGACAATCCTCGGACCGGATAACAAAGCAATCGTCCTTACAGTAGTCCAAAGAGTTCCACACAATCCCACGGGCCGCCACACAGGCCTAGCTCCGTCCGTGTCCACAGCCACCCAGGCTGGGGCTCCTGCTCTCTTCAAGTTTCAGCTCACTCTGAAGTTACAAAAAGGGAAATGCATTGTCTGTGCTGCTTGACTAGCCCACCATGTTTGTTCAGGGGGTAGGGGTCACACATCCTATCATCAATGGTTTGGTCCATCACGGGGCTCCGATATGTCTGCCAGCCACAGTAGATGAAGGGATCCCCTGCTGTAAAGAACAATGACTATTCCTTCACTGGCCAATGCAATTACAGATTAGCTACACAACTCTGGAAAGAAGAGGACAGGCTATTTACATAATCACATTAGATGCCAAGACTACAATTGTATGAGAGAGACACATTGAGACCAGTAGCTCCCCCAAGAAAATACATGAATTACAACTAATACAACCAGGGAAATATACATATCATGACATAGTATCACAGCATATACAGTGAGAGGGTAAATTACATCTTCACAATCCGCTTGGAGTAACCCTTGCTTACAGTGTTTTTAAAAAGGAGCCAAGATGAACAGAGCTGGGATCAGGAAAGACTTTGCTACCTACCCCGGTGTCATCCTGGGGACGGTTAAGTATGGCGTATTTTTGAATGTGCTTGATGCAAATCTAGCTGTGAAGTGTACAACTAGGACACAAGTGCTGCCACTGAATGGGTGGGTGTGTGGGGGCACAATTTTTGGAAAAAAAGGGAGACTCCGCTTGGAGTAACCCTTGCTTACAGTGTTTTTAAAAAGGAGCCAAGATGAACAGAGCTGGGATCAGGAAAGACTTTGCTACCTACCCTGGTGTCATCCTGGGGACGGTTAAGTATGGCGTATTTTTGAATGTGCTTGATGCAAATCTAGCTGTGAAGTGTACAACTAGGGCACAAGTGCTGCCACTGAATGGGTGGGTGTGTGTGGGGCACAATTTTTTCGAAAAAAAGGGAGACTCCGCTTGGAGTAACCCTTGCTTACAGTGTTTTTAAAAAGGAGCCAAGATGAACAGAGCTGGGATCAGGAAAGACTTTGCTACCTACCCCGGTGTCATCCTGGGGACGGTTAAGTATGGCGTATTTTTGAATGTGCTTGATGCAAATCTAGCTGTGAAGTGTACAACTGGGGCACAACTGCTGCCACTGAAGGGGTGTCTGTGTGGCCCAGTTTTTGGAAAAAAGGGAGACTCCGCTTGGAGTCACCTTGCGGTGTTTTACATGATTTTAGAAGGGCATGCCATGCCTATATCTGTGTCTCGTCCTCTTTTTCCTCGTAACGCTGTTTTGTTTTCACATGAGAATTTGTCCTTGTCACTTTCCCATGTGTTTGTGTTGTGTTGTGAGTTGTTTGTCACCTTTTGGACACCTTTGAGGGTGTTTTCTAGGTGTTTTTATGTGTTTGTGATTGCCTGCCATTGTTTCCTATGCAGTTCGAGTTCGGTTCGTCGAACGTTCGACGAACCGAACTCGAACGGGAGCTCCGTTCGGCGAACCGACCTCGAGCCGAACCGCGACAGGTTCGCTCATCTCTAGTAACGGTGACCCGGGGGCACAGGAGTAGGTTGCCAGAATAGGAGCAAACAAGTACCTCTGGAACAGGGAGAAATTGCCAGGGACGGTATGAGGGAGCACCACTGGAACCAAGCACACACAGGACCCTAGGTCAGGCAACAGTTTCACATGGCCTGGCAAATTCCTGCATGGTGAGGGCTCTCCAAGGGCCTCACTGACCTACATATCCGGGAGCAGTAGCAGTAAAGCAAGGATCGGGGTTCGGACACAACTCCCCACAGGGTCCACACTACCAGCCAAATGGACAGACCACTATATCACATCTGGGGAAGCCCCAAAGCTCCAGGCTTCGGGGTCCCAACTACACAGAGCGCTGCGGACAGAGCAACCGAGTCATTAAACTGGCACTGGAATACAGTGACATGAACCAGCCGTCCACAGGTTAAAGTGAGTAGAGACCGTTCATTACTACCCCGGTGTGGTCACCTTCATTATAAAGTGCGAAAGCTCCCATCTCACAAATCCCCTGGCTCAGCCCTGCCTGCGGAGGGCCTACCACAATAGCTGCCATCACCATCAGCCATGGGGTAATTCCACCAAGCAGCGGCGGTTCCATCCTATTAACGGCAACCTGCAGGTGACGTCACATAAATGACTTTCATCTCACATGTAAATAACCCCTTTTCAAAAAGGCCCCAGGGCACGGGACCAAGCAATGGCCACCAAAGTGACATCCCTAAATAGTGAACTTCCCGGGAGTACCCCATTCCTTGGGTAACACATCTCCTTTTTCCAGGCGTCACGAACAGGATATGGACTAGGCCCGTTAACCCGGGTGACAAGCGCCTTATGAACGGTTTTGTGCAAAGACTGTTGCTATTTTGATTATTGTAAAAAAAAAAAAAACAACCTGCTGCGCCATCAATGTGGCAAAAGTGCGCAAGCAGAAGTCCCGCCCACTAGTCCTGTAAGTGACGGCGGAAGTTGTCAGTAACCTGACCCGGAAGCTCCCAGAGTGCCCAGTCCCCGCGAGAGTGGTGAAAATAACCAAGGGGGACTGGCAAGATGGAGGTGCAGGGAGATGGCAAGGATTAGCAAACCTGCAAACGGCAAGTTGTCTGCCCCTCCAGCCTGTGAACCAGAGCGATCCGGTCGCGGAACCGTACCCTGGACTGTGGAGAGGCTGGAAGCGGAGGTCCAGTGGCTGTACTGGATTCTGCGGGCGGAGAACTTGCGGCGAATTGAGGAGTGGAAGGCAGAGATGACGGAGGAAGTGGCAGCAAGGCGGGCTCAAGAGCAGGGGCGTAACGATCGCGGTCGCACAGGTCGCCACTGCGACCGGGCCCGCAGGGTTATAGGGGCCCGGCAGCCGCTCTGCAGAGCCGGCTGCCGGGCCCCTATGTGTAGTGCCACTATGTAGTGGCCGACTGCGCGATCGTTAGGGGGCCGGCCTGTGAGTCAGGGGGGCCCAGTGTCTGCAGGGGGGCAGAGGGGCCCCTGACCTGGAGAGGCCACCAGGCGTTCCTGACCTGCTGCAGAGGAGATGTGCTCCTGCACGGCAGACGGAAACCATCCCTACCAGGACCTGCGATGATGTCACGCCCATGTGACTGTGTGGGAGGAGACACAGGATGCCGGGGAGAAAGCAGAAGATACTTCGAACACATGAGTGGTAATCAGAAAAGAGGGGACATGAGGGGAGGGGCTGCAGGGTGAGTGGGATATGAGGGCTGCAGACTGTGACAGAAGCATGTGAAGGGTGCAGAGTGTTTGAGAGGGGTAAGTTGGGGTACGGGCAGGGTGAGATATGTGGGTCAGGGTGTGTGTGTGATATGGGGGTGCAGGCTGTATAGGGAGCAGGGTGTGTGACATATGGGGGCAGGGGCATAACTACCGCAGTCGCAGAGGTCAGAAGGAGCTGAGAGGTACTTGTTTTTTTATTTTGCTGGCTGCATGACACATATAGGCCCGGGGAAGCTGCCTGCATGATACATGGAGGCCCTGGTGGGGCTGGCTGGCAGGCTGCATTACACATAGAAGCCCTGGGGGCTGGCTGCATGACACATGGAGGCCCTGGGGGGGCTGACTGCATGACACATGGAGGCCCTGGGGGGGGGCTGACTGCATGACGCATAGAGGCCCTGGGGGGGCTGGCTGCATGACACATATAGGCCCGGGGAAGCTGCCTGCATGATACATGGAGGCCCTGGTGGGGCTGGCTGGCAGGCTGCATTACACATAGAAGCCCTGGGGGCTGGCTGCATGACACATGGAGGCCCTGGGGGGGCTGACTGCATGACGCATAGAGGCCCTGGGGGGGCTGGCTGCATGACGCATAGAGGCCCTGGGGGGGGCTGGCTGCATGACACATATAGGCCCAAGGGAAGATGGCTGCATTACACATGGAGGCCCTGGTGGGGCTGGCTGCATGACACCTGGTGGGGCTGGCTGCATGACACATGGAGGCCCTGGTGGGACTAGCTGCATAATAAATGGAGGCCTGGGGGTGCTGGCTGCATGATACATGGAGGTCTATGGGACTGCATAATAAACATGAAGGACACCTTATACATAGACTATAGCAGCGCATTATACATGGAGGTCTATGGGGCTGCATTATAATACATATAGGACTATGGGGGCTACATTATAATATATTGAGGACTATGGAGGCTACCTTACACATGGTCTGTGGGGGTGCATTATAAAGCATGGGGGACTGTGGTGCAGTATAAAATATGGAGAACTATGGGAAATGCATTATAATACATGGAGGACTATGGGGGTGCATTCTAATATATAAAGGGTTATGTGGGACCCTTTATACTATATGGAAGGCTATGTGGGGGCCATTATAGTATTTGGAGAACTATATATGAGGGAGGAAAAAGATACAAGTATGGGATGGGAATGTTTTGTGCTGAGGGAAAAGGGCTCTTTCCCATGCTCTGCTATACATCTCTCAGCACCCAGCTTTCCCATGCTCTGCTATACATCTCTCCGCACCCAGCTTTCCCATGCTCTGCTATACATCTCTCAGCACCCAGCTTTCCCATGCTCTGCTATACATCTCTCAGCACCCAGCTTTCCCATGCTCTGCTATACATCTCTCAGCACCCAGCTTTCCCATGCTCTGCTATACATCTCTCAGCACCCAGCTTTCCCATGATCTGCTATACATCTCTCAGCACCCAGCTTTCCCATGCTCTGATATGGGAAAGCTGGGTGCTGAGGGAAAGATGTATGACAGAGCATGGGAAAGCAGGGTGCTGATAGAGAGATTTTAGATCATGGGAAACCTGGGTGCTGTGGGTAAAAGCCAAGTGTCAGCATCATTATCCCGTACCCTAAGTGTTGTGTACATGGAGGGGGGCCCCGGTCCAAAGTTTGCACCAGGGCCCATCAAACTCTAGTTACGCCACTGCTCAAGAGAATGGAGCGCTGCTTGACCGGGCTGCACCGACCCATACTCAAGGATCCATCCTTGACCAGGCAGCATCCCCGCCAAAGCCAGCGAGACCAGAAGTGGTCGCATCACCTTCTCCGCTGGAGTAGGGAAAAATGGCACCAGTCTCCCTGACCAGACCAGAAGCGGTCACATCACTCTCTCCGCTGGAGAGGGAGCAAGCATCAGCCCCTGATCCAGTGACAGCAGCTCAGGCTCCGACGTCATCGGAAGCCGCGGAGGAGGCAGCCGCCAGTACTGACGATTACCCTCAGGTACTGTGCCCAGTCACTTGAAAGGGAATGGCAGGCCTGATTCTGAAGTCAGAATGGGTACCGCATGCAGGGGACGAGTTCATCCGTGTTGTGCTAACGCTATATACGGTTTCCGACATCTGGGCACCAAAGCTAGAGGAGCCTGTGTACCAACCTGCTGTGGCTCCCTTCCCGGCCTCCACAACTGCGATGGCACCAGCACCCCAGCTGCCACCAGGAGGCAGTGGAGGTGTGCGTACCCAGTGCACCCAGACTCAGAGTGCCGATCTTAGGAGGCCAGATGATCCAGATGGCCCCTTTCTTGCATGGTGGTAGCGGAACCAGGCTACCCCAGCAGCTGTGTGTTTATTATTTTCCTTGAAAAGTTTACATAATAATCTAAAAAATGTTGATTTGATAAGCTAACAATGCATATAATCCCTGAAAAAGTCACCTGATTGTCTGCAATGTTTGAAAAGTTAATATAAAAATGGACCACTGGTCATTGGATTGGGAATGACCCGAACTCTCGCAGTATAAATAGTTGCACCAAGTGTACCTCCCAGAGTAATCCTTTTGCCATCAGGACTAGTGATGAGCCACCCCCCTAGTGTTCGAGTTCGGTTCGTGGAACGGCGGGTGTGTTCGACGAACGTTCGACGAACACCTTCAAACCCCATTGAAAACAATGGCAGGCAGACACAAACACATACAAACATATAGAAAACACCTTCTAAGGTGTCCAAAAGGTGACAAACAACTCACAAGACACCACAAACACATGGAAAAGTGACAAGTACATGTGCCGCCCCCACGCCTGTAGCAGCCGGGCTGCTCAGATCCGGAACCGCTGTGTGTCTCGAGTGATCCTCAGGACCCGGGGGTCACGCGGACATGCCAAATGAAATGGGGGGCGTAGTTATACGGCCTTGGCCATATTCAGTTCGTAACGCCACCCACGGTGTGTGGTGAAGTGGGACACTACCGCTGCTGTTGTGGGACACCCGGGGGAGATGTAGTAGCAGCTGGATGTTAACCCCTCCGTGGGTAGGGATGGTTGCCCCGGGACCCAGTGTCTCTGTGCAGGGCAGAGGCGTATCTAGGGGGGGCTGGCGGGGAATCTGCCCCGGGCGCAGCTGTCAGGAGGGCGCTGTCAGGCTCCCTGATGCAGCGCTCTGAGAGTCTCCCCGGTGGCTGTGTGTTACCGCCCTCTGTAGTGGCAGCCGGCTATTCTCTGAGCCCAGCAGTAAAGCTGACAGCCGGAGTCAGAGAAAGTGTGGCCCGCGGCTCCCTGTGATCATTTGCATGGCCGGCGGTAGGTTTGTGCGACCTGTGCAGTGACACAGGGCTCCGGTCAGCACACATCACTGAGGGGGACTTCCACCTGCCTCTGGCTCTTGCACATCTCCTGTCAGATTGCAGCGTGATGGGGGAGGGGCCTGCACGGCAGTGCTGCATAGTGCCATGTGCTCAGCCTGTCACCCTCCCGCCCTGTGCACTCAGGCCTGGGTGCTCGGCTCTAGCACCTCAGAGGAGACAGAAGAGGAGAATGAAACCAGCGCAGATTGGCCACACATTAACCCCTTAGTGTCCGGCTGCTGCCTCCATCTTACAGGAGGAGGGTGCGTTAGTCAGGAAATTGTTCTGCACCAGAGCTTACAGGGGCAACTAAGCAGAAGGTATTTATATCTGAGCTAAGTGTGTTTATGTCTAATATACAGTATATCACCATATATCTGATGTATTAGTGACTTCAATGTGCAGTGTGTGTGTGCTGTATATGTCCAGTGTGTGAGTGCTGTATAGAAGGTGTGAGTGCTGTATGGAAGGTGTGAGTGCTGTATAGAAGGTGTGGGTGCTGTATAGAAGGTGTGAGCCCTGTATAGAAGGTGTCAGTGCTGTATAGAAGGTGCGAGAGCTGTTTATGTTGTGGGCGGAGGGGACGCGCTCACCACGCTCGGGTTCGGGGCTTCTGCTGCTGCTGCTCGGTGGCTCGAGCGGTGGACCGGACACGGGGACTCGAGCAGCGCTCCTCACCCGTGAGTGAAAAGGGGATGGTATGTTTAGGGAGATTGTTCATGACGCCACCCACAGGTCGTAGTGATAATGGCACCACCGCTGCTGGTAACAGGGATCCCGGGAGAGATGGTTAGGGTGCAGATGAGATGTTGTCCCCTCCGTGGGCAGAGGTTGGTGATCCCAGGGCCCGATGGTGTAACGGGGAGGCCGGATGGCTGGGGTGCAGGGACTGCGCGGCGCAGTGCCGGACGGCACTGGTGTACTCACTCAGACAATCACTGACAGAGTCGTAGGTAAACCAAAACGGCCTGATGGACGGGTCCCACAGCCAGCTGCAGTGCTGTTGTTGTGCTCTCCCCGGACGGCTGATGGTGGCTGTCTTTCCCTGCACCTTTGAGAATGTTCTTGACTCCTGTGGTTACCCACCAGTAGTCCGCTCCCCAGCGTATAGGTGCCGTAGGAGCCCGTTTTGCCCACAGGCGCTGGCCCTTGGATCTCTAGCCTGTGGCGGTGGCTGTATATCCTCTCTGGGTGGACGGTTGCCTTCAATCGGGACTTAGTAGTTGGGAAACCCTAGGGGTTCCTGTCACATTCGAATTTGACTATTGACGGCGGCTCCAAGCCTGGTCGGGGTCCGATGGCCCTGCCTGTGTGCTTAGCTTCACTCCATTCCCCGGTTCGGTACCGGCGGGCTGACGCCCGACCCCGGTCCTTACGGCTCTGCGGAGTTCCACCAACTCCTGCAGACAGCCACCACCGTCTGCCAACCTCGCTGTCAGTGTCTGGGCTCCAACCCAGACACCTCAAGTGTTCACTCCTCTCACTTTCACCTCCAAGACTAAACTGACACTTTTCCCGCCTCCAGGCCTGTGAACTCCTCGGTGGGTGGGGCCAACCGCCTGACTCCGCCCCACCTGGTGTGGACATCAGACCCTGGAGGGAGGCAACAAGGGTTTTTGATTGACTGTTGTAACTGCCTAGGGTGGGGGTGTGTGTGTTGGTATGTATGTGACTACCTGGCTAGTCCAGGGAATCACACTCCCCCTTGGTAAAATGCAGACCGTCCGCGGGCTGCCCGTCCATCACCGGTTTTATTTTTCAAACTGCAAAAGATAAATAACATTTTAAAACCTCAACATACGCATATTTTCAAGTCTTCCCTTACGGGAGGTGCATTACTTTTAACTTTTCAAACATTTTTATTAAACGGACGGGTTCACGGTCATCCGCTCTCCCACCCAAATAACCTGATCCTTGATGCTGCCCTTAAGAAACGGGCAGCACCCCTTTACCCCAGTCCAGGTCCAGGTTACCCGAGCGGGAACGGGTACGGTGTCTCGCACCCGGCTGTCACTTCAGGGGACCCCACGTCCAGGGGGACCCCTGACCCCCGCAGGATGGCCACCGGTCCTGGTGGTGGCCGGGCCCCAGCCTGCTCTGCTGCGGGCCCTTCCTCCAATCTGCCTCTCCGGAAGCGGTACGGACGGAAACCAGCCCACCAAACTATTTACAAACCCACAAGTTCGTGGGTGGCCTGCAAGTTCTCAGCCATGTTCATGGGCAGTTTCTCATGTGGGCGGTAAACACATAGAGTCCCTCCGGGGACAACTTGCCTGCAACAGCCGGGTAATCACTGTCGACAATCAGGTGAAAACTTCGGTTGATTCGGATTAATTCATTCAGCTATTTACACGTTTAACATATGGTACCCCTAAATGGTAATTTCCCTGTACCTAAGTGGGGGTCGACCTAGGTTGGGGCGTGTGGACCTTCTGGGCCCAATGTCATCAGTGGAGAGCAAGGGGACAGAGGAAACAGTCAGTTCCTCTTCCATTATGGCAGGTATAGCAAGTGGAGACCCAAGGGGAGGGGGTATAGGTGCATCCCTGGGCGCTTGTTCGAGCGGTTCAATGGCGGGCGTTTCTGTCTCCATTTCTTCCACGTGTTGTGGGAACATTATCACCGGAACAATCACCGCACCGTTTTGCATAGGCCAGTCTGCTGGAAAATCACCCATCACTGTGTGGATCACCTTCTTCTCCTCTCCTCCGCTCGGCGTAGGAACCGGAACTTCGTTTGTCACTCTCAAAGGGTGAGGACACTTTTTCAGATGGTCCCGGGAAACCGTAGTGGCAGTCTTCCCCTGGTCGTGACTGATCACATAAGCCTTCTCATTCTCCCACTCAGTGGGCTGTATGACATACGAGGTCCTTTCCCACTGGTCATCCAGCTTATGGGTCCTTCTCTTCCGTTTCAGTACGACCTATCCCGGCCCAAAGGGGACGGCTGACGCTCGCTTATTGAAGCGTTGCGCTTGTTTCTCTCGGCTCTGAACCGAGATTCTTCTCCACAGACTCCTGGACTTGTCGGTATTGGATTTGCCGCCGAGTATCCCAGCCAGCAGTCGAAGGAAGGGCCTCGGGAGCTTCCAAGCCCATTTCTAGGTCCACCGGCAGCCGGCCCGGTCGGGCTCTCATCAGATACGCCGGGGTGCATTTGGTAGAACTACTGGGGATGTTGTTGTACATGTCGACCAGGTCGGGAAGCTTGTCTGGCCACAGGTTCCGCTCTTCCAATGGTATCACTTTGAGGAGGTCTAGGACCAGATGGTTCATCTTTTCGCACATCCCATTAGTTTAGGCATGGTATGGCGTGGTCCTGATCTTCTTACAACCGTACAATTGGCAGAACTCTTGAAACACCTCCGCTTCAAAGGCTGAACCCTGGTCCGTGAGAACCCTCTCCGGGTATCCGTGCGGTCGACAGAAGTAGGCCTGGAATGCCCTGGCTGCTGTACGGCCGGTCAAATCCTTGACTGGAACAACCACCATGAACCTGGAGTAGTGGTCCACGATGGTCAAGGCATAGGTATACCCATTCCGGCTAGGTGTAAGCTTGATGTGGTCCAAGGCAACCAACTCCAGTGGTTGGTGGGTGATGATCAGCTGTAGAGGGGCTCTTTGGCTGACTTCATCCTTTCTTCTCAGCGCACAGGGGCCGCACTCTCGGCACCAAGCCTCCATAGATTCTCGCATCCCACTCCAATAGAATCGCTCCCTCAAGAACATCTCCAGCTTCTTCCAGCCGAAATGCCCAGAGCCATCATGATATGCCCGGAGAACTTTGGGCACGCTGGCCTGAGGGACCACCAGCTGACGAACCTTTTCATGAGTCTTCGGGTTGATCAGCCCTCGCTACAGCTTCCCCTCGTGCAGGTACAGGCGGGCTCGTTCCTTCCAAAGCCGCTGGGCCTCAGGAGGCGCTGCCGGATCCATTCCGGAGGAGCCTTGCTCAATCATCGTCCAGGTTCGCCTGTTGTTGTTTGACATGAAGTTTTTCAACCAGTGGCCGATGGAACGCAGGCAACTCGATTTCTTCGAGGTCATCGTCTTCCGGCCCCCCATCCGGCAGGTGGTGCATCCGGGACAACGCATCCGCGTTGGTGTTCTTGCGGCCGGCTCTGTATTTGATAGTGAAGTCATAATTAGACAGCCTGGCCACCCACCGCTGTTCCAGAGCGCCCAGTTTGGCCGTGTCCAGATGGGTCAATGGATTATTGTCCGTGTAAGCCATGAACTTTGCCGCTGCGAGGTAATGTCGGAACCTCTCGGTGATTGCCCACACCAGGGCCAGGAGCTCAAGCATGAAGGAGCTGTAATTTTCGGGGTTCCTTTCCGTGGGCCGGAGTTTTCTGCTGGCATAGGCGATCACCTTTTCTCGCCCGTCCTGGACCTGGGACAGGACCGCTCCCAAGCCCACATTGCTGGCGTCGGTGTAGAGGACGAACGGGAGGCTGTAATCAGGATACGCCAGGATTTCCTCTCCCGTCAAGGCCGTCTTCAGCTGGTGAAAGGGCTCCTCATGCTTTTTCTCCCACACTAACGGAGATCCAGGGGACCTGCCACCCCTAGTCTGCCCCACAAGGAGGTCTTGCATGGGGGCCGCCATCTTCGTGTACCCCTTGATGAAGCGACGGTAGTAGCCCACCAGGCCCAGGAACTGTCTCACCTCCCTCACTGTGGTCGGTCTCGGCCAGTCTTGGATAGCAGTGATCTTCTCGGGGTATGGGGCGACGCCCTCCGTGCTGACCACGTGTCCGAGGTACTGCACCCTGGGCTTCAACAGGTGGCACTTGGAGGGCTTCAGGTTTCATCCCATACTTGGCTAGGGACGCAAACACTTCAGCCAGATGTTCCAGATGGGCCTCGTACGTCTGGGAGTATACGAGCACATCGTCCAGGTACAGTAGGACCGTTTCGAAATTGAGATGTCCCAGGCAACACTCCATGAGCCGTTGGAAGGTTCCGGGGGCATTGCACAGCCCGAACGGCATACTGTTAAACTCACAGAGTCCCATGGGAGTTGCGAATGCAGTCTTCTCACGGTCCTCTGCTGCGACCGCTACCTGCCAGTACCCTCTGGTAAGGTCAAGGGTAGAGAAGAAGTTAGCAGTTCTCAGCGCAGCTAGCGACACTTCGATACGAGGGAGAGGATAGGCATCTTTATGCGTGATCTGGTTGATCTTCCGGTAATCCACACACATTAGCATGGTGCCATCCTTCTTCTTTACCAGCACCATTGGGGCTGCCCGGGGACTACAACTATCCCGAACGACCCCTGCCTCCTTCATGTTCCTCAACATGTCTTTGGCGCATTGATAATGTGCTGGCGGGATGGGCCTATATCTTTCTTTAATGGGTGGATGTACATCTGTAGGTATATGGTGTTGAACCCCCTTAATCCTCCTGAAATTTAATGGGTGCTTGCTGAAAACCTGTTCATATTCTTGCACCACCCTGTATACCCCCTCTTTGTGAGGCGTGGGTGTGGCGTCAGTGCCTACATGTAATTCCTGGCACCACTCCTCTAACTGTTCAGGGGGTGTATGGTTACTGGCAGGGGATGCTGAGGTAGGAGGGATGGCTTCGTGAATGGTGTGAGGGTCTAGGGTGAGAAACTTGGCAAGGGTAGCGTAACGGGGGAGCCTAACTTCTTCCTCCCCACAATTCAGCACTCTCACAGGCACTCTCCCCTTTTTGACGTCAACCACCCCTCTGGCCGCCATCACCGTGGGCCAGTGTTCGGAAGGCGTGGGCTCCACCATCGCCGGGTTGTCACGCCCCTGGGGGCCTACTGCTGCCCTGCACCAAATCATCATCTCACTTCGGGGTGGCACTA
Source organism: Anomaloglossus baeobatrachus (assembly GCF_048569485.1). Lineage (NCBI taxonomy): Eukaryota > Metazoa > Chordata > Amphibia > Anura > Aromobatidae > Anomaloglossus > Anomaloglossus baeobatrachus. The sequence goes on along the minus strand of NC_134353.1, from coordinate 403,997,832 downwards.
AAAAGGGGGCCACATCCATCACCCTCACTCCACCAATCTCTCCACCAGTTGAGTTCACTTGCTGCCGATACAGAAGGGCCCGGATCTCACGCTGCACAGCCCTCTGTCGGCCTCCTCCTGCTGTGGCGGCCAACTGCTGCAACAGATTCAGCACCTCACTCATACAATGCTCCATCACATTGGTCCCTAAGATTACTTTCGGGGTATGATCACTGGGTTCATTCATTACCACAATCATCCCTTGATTCTTTAACTCCGCATGTCCCACAGTCAGGGTCACTTGCTTGTATCCCACCTGGGTTAGCGGGAGTCCATTGGCTGAGACAAGGGTCAGGCTATCATCAGAGGGGGCAAGTTCGTCAGTACCCCAATACTGCTGGTACAGTGTATATGGTATAGTGGTTACCTGTGATCCTGTGTCCAAGAGGGCCATGAGCGGGACGCCGTCCACTGCCAGGGGGATGATGGGGCGAGCTCCGACGTACCGGTCTCGCCAATAGGGGGGGCCGTTGGTGTCTATTCCTGAGGATTGGCCCTTGGCCCCAGGGGTTGTTCGTTTAACGGGCACCGCCTATAGTAGTGGTCAGGCTTGCTGCACCTGTAACAAATAGGAGGCCCATACCGTGAGTCATTGGTCCTTCTCCGCTGCATCCAGGGGACATCCTCCGGGCTGTCGGCGAGCTGGATCCTCCCTGGGGGCTTGACTCTCGTCGGAAGCTGGAGTGCAGCGAGGATCTTGGCTAGGTCTCCATCCATGCGGCGGACCTGGGCAGCTAGCTCCTCCATCATCCCGACAGGCGCTGCAGGGGCCGGTAGAGCTGGCCATAATGGGAGCGGTTTCAGCCGGCCTCAGGAGCGTCTGGCGTTGGGGCCTGCAGGGCCTTGATGGCCCGCTCCTTCAGCACTGCAGAGTCCAGATTGGGGTGTTCTAGGGCCCGAGCCGTAGCTGCTTGCGGTCTTCCGCAGACCCCAGCCCTTGCAGGAATTGTTCCACTAGCATATTATTACTGTCCGCATCGTTAATAGTGTCCACCCGCTTCAGCGTACGGAGGGCTGTTTGCAGGTGCAGGGCATAGTCTCTTATATTATCCGTAGGCCGCTGTCGACACTGATAGAACTGCATCCACAATTCCGCTTCCGTGCGGGTCTCAAAAGCGATTTGGAGTTTCTCAAAAATGGTTGTCACCGAAGCCCGATCCGCGTCGGTCCAGGTCTTCGTCTCCTGCTCAGCCGCGCTGGTTAGCTGCCCTAGCACTACCGTTGCCTGTCAGTCAAGGGATATAGAGGACAGGGCTAATATTTTTCCGGAACACCTACAAAGCATCAGGCTTCCCATCATACTGCGGCAGCCAGGTAGCACCAGGCACATAGGGCAGGGAGAATGGCATTACCTGGGCGACCGCTGGACCCGCGGCCTCTCCCGCTCTTGCGGCCGGAGCACGGGCTATCCTGTTTCCATCTACGGGCGCTGCTGCGGCTGCGACCGTTGCTCCTCCAACGGCTCCGTCGGGCGCAGACATCTTTTCCCCGTCCCCCCTTGGTTCTTTCTAGCACTTCCGCTTTTTGGGGGCGGGGCTTCACTTTTGCGCCTTCCCTGCTCGGGGAAGACGCTCGAGCGGGAAATCTTCGCGCCAAAGATGGCGGCGCTTTCAATTTTTCGGCCGGACGCCGCCGGCGGAGACTGCAAGGCGCACTTCTACTGGTAAGTAGATCGGCTCGATCCTGTTCGTAGCGCCAAGTTGTCGCGGGCGGAGGGGACGCGCTCGCCATGCTCGGGTTCGGGGCTTCTGCTGCTGCTGCTCGGTGGATCGAGCAGTGGACCGGACCCGGGGACTCGAGCAGCGCTCCTCACCCGTGAGTGAAAAGGGGATGGTATGTTTAGGGAGATTGTTCGTGACGCCACCCACGGGTCGTGGTGATAATGGCACCACCGCTGCTGGTAACGGGGATCCCGGGAGAGATGGTAGGGTGCAGATGAGATGTTGTCCCCTCCGTGGGCAGGGATTGGTGATCCCGGGGCCCGATGGTGTAACGGGGAGGCCGGATGGCTGGGGTGCAGGGACTGCGCGGCGCGGTGCCGGACGGCACTGGTGTACTCACTCAGACAATCACTGACAGAGTCGTAGGTAAACCAAAACGGCCGGATGGACGGGTCCCGCAGCCAGCTGCAGTGCTGTTGTTGTGCTCTCCCCGGACGGCTGATGGTGGCTGTCTTTCCCTGCACCTTTGAGAATGTTCTTGACTCCTGTGGTTACCCACCGGTAGTCCACTCCCCGGCGTATAGGTGCCGTAGTAGCCCGTTTTGCCCGCAGGCGCTGGCCCTTGGATCTCTAGCCTGTGGCGGTGGCTGTATATCCTCTCTGGGTGGACGGTTGCCTTCAATCGGGACTTAGTAGTTGGGAAACCCTAGGGGTTCCTGTCACATTCGGCTTTGACTATTGACGGCGGCTCCAAGCCTGGTCGGGGTCCGATGGCCCTGCCTGTGTGCTTAGTTTCACTCCGTTCCCCGCTCCGGTACCGGCGGGCCGACGCCCAACCCCGGTCCTTACGGCTCTGCGGAGTTCCACCAACACCTGCAGACGGCCACCACCATCTGCCAACCTTGCTGTCAGTGTCTGGGCTCCAACCCAGACACCTCAAGTGTTCACTCCTCTCACTTTCACCTCCAAGACTAAACTGACACTTTTCCCGTCTCCAGGCCTGTGAACTCCTCGGTGGGTGGGGCCAACCGCCTGGCTCCGCCCCACCTGGTGTGGACATCAGACCCTGGAGGGAGGCAACAAGGGTTTTTGATTGACTGTTGTAACTGCCTAGGGTGGGGGTGTGTGTGTTGGTATGTATGTGACTACCTGGCTAGTCCTGCTGTATAGAAGGTGTGAGTGCTGTATAGAAGGTGTGAGTGCTGTATAGAAGGTGTGAGTGCTGTATAGACGGTGTGAGTCCTGTATAAAAGGTGTGAGTTCTGCATTGAAGGTGTGAGTGCTATATAGAGGGTGTCAGTGCTGTATAGAGGGTGTCAGTGCTGTATAGAGGGTGTCAGTGCTGTATAGAGGGTGTCAGTGCTGTATACGGGGTGTCAGTGCTATATACGGGGTGTGAGTGCTGTATAGAAGGTGTGAGTGCTGTATAGAAGGTGTGAGTGCTGTATAGAAGGTGTCGGTGCTGTATACGGGGTGTCAGTGCTCTATACGAGGTGTCAGTGCTCTATACGGGGTGTCTGTGCTCTATACAGAATGTGAGTGCTGTGTATGGCTTGTGTGAGTGCTGTATACGGCGTGTGTGAATGCTGTATACAGGGTTTGAGTGCTGTGTATGGCGTGTGTGAATGCTGTATACCGGTTGTGAGTGCTGCATAAAGGGTGAGTGCTGTATACAGCGAGTCACGTTTGTGAGTGCTGTGTAAGGCGTGTCGCATGCGAGTGCTGTGTACAGAGTGTGAGTGCTGTATACAGTATGTGAGTGCTGTATACAGCATGTCGCGTGTGTGAGTGCTGTATATGATATGTGAGTGCTGTATACGATATGTGAGTGCTGTATACGATATGTGAGTGCTGTATACAGCGTGTCGCATGCGAGTGTTGTATACAGGGTGTGAGTGCTGTGTCTGGCGTGTGAGTGCTGTGTACGGCGTGTGAGTGCTGTATACACCGTGTCGCGTGTGTGAGTGCTGTGTACAGGGTTTGAGTGCTGTGTACGACATACAGTATGTCGAAATGCATGTGTACTGTATATGGCCAGTGTGTGTCGTGTGCAGTATACAATATGAATAAACAGCAAAGCAAAAATTGGTGCTATAAAATTGTGGTCACAATTAAAATATAACTTTTAATATCCTCCTATTACCAAGTTGATAAAAGGGCTGTGGAAGTGAAAGCGCAATAGGGTCTTACCCAGGTGATGGGAGGGTGAAAGAAAGTGTTACACTCACCTATAATGGTTGTGCCAGTCACAACCACTATGCACGCATGTAAGAATCCAAATCCGGCAGCAGTCCCAAAATTGGCTGATAACAGAAAGTAGACAAGGAAAATGGGTTGAAAACAAATCTGCGCCAAGGACTCAGAGGATTCAATGGAGATTTATGCTTCTTTTATTGGCATGCAAATGTCTACGCGTTTCAGGAGTCACAGCTCCCTTCGTCAGGACAGCAAGCAAGGAACATCAAATCCCTTTGATTTGATGTTCCTTGCTTGCTGTCCTGACGAAGGGAGCTGTGACTCCTGAAACGCGTAGACATTTGCATGCCAATAAAAGAAGCATAAATCTCCATTGAATCCTCTGAGTCCTTGGCGCGGATTTACAACCCGTTTTCCTTGTCTACTTTCTGTTTTCAGCCTATTAGCAAGTTAGGACACTTTGTACCCGGAAGGTGGTAGGTCTAAGAAAGTATCAGGTCAGATTGTTGCCAGCTAAGGGGTATTGTGAGGCTAACTTGGTGCCCCCCCCCCCTCTATTGGACACCTTTTTTTGCTTCATACATCACAGTGAGACCTATGTTATGGTTATTTATTGCTGTGGATTACTGCTTGTGTGTATTATATATGAGACAATTTCACACTACTGTCTCAACTACTGCTACTACTGTGGGGGGTTTTCCTACCGGGTACAAAGTGTCCTAACTTGGTAATAGGAGGAGCTAAACATTAGCTCCAATTATCTCGGTTGGTTTTACAACCATTTATGTTGTGTGGTTTATAGGAATTTTTAAGTTGGATATTAAAAGTTATATTTTAATTGTGACCATAATTTTATAGCACCAATTTTTGCTTTGCTGTTTATTGATTATTGGTAAGCAACGACACATTTATACAGTATACAATATGACCAGTGTGTCAAGACTATGTGCAGTATACGCCCATTGTGTGAGTACAATGTGCTGTATACTGCCAGTGTGTCAGAGTTGTGTGCGGTATATAGCCAGTGTATCATGGCTGTGTGCGTTATATAGTCAGTGTGTCATGGCTGTGTGCGGTATATGGCCAGTGTGTCAGGGCTGTGTGCGGTATATGGCCAGTGTGTCATGGCTGTGTGCAGTATACGGTCAGTGTGTCATGGCTGTATGCGGTATATAATCAGTGTATCATGGCTGTGTGCGGTATATGGCCAGTGTGTCTGATTGGCTGGGATGCGGCACCTGGCACTCTCGCCAATTGGCTGTTTTTAAGGGAACTTGTCAGGTGCAATATACACCCAGGACCACGAGCAGTTCTGTGTGTATATTGCTAATCCCTGCCTAACTGTCCCTGTATACACTAACATAGATACAGAGATCTTTAGAAAGAGTATTTCTAAAGATCTGTTATCATATGCTAATGAGTGACTAGTGACTAGTCCCCTGGGCGTTACTTCCCTTGCTAGTCAGCCCCATTAGCATGTTAATACGCCCCTGTGGGCCACTGTGGGTGTGGTATCATGCTAATGAATACGCAGCATTAGAGGATGATCTCACTCACCTCTCCGCTGCTATTGCCGCCTGACGCTGGATTTCGGCTCAGTGGGCATGACCCCGGGGGTTCAGTGACTCGCCCACCCCAGGGCTATGGGACACCCGGTGCCGGGCCGGACTAGTCCGGTGGTAGTCAGTGGTGGCTGGGCCCGGCTCCGTGGCCCTGGTGGGTGTCAGAGAATATGTGGCTGATGACTTTAAGTTTGTATTCGTGACGCCACCTGTGGTATGCGGCTATTAAGCCGCCGCTGCTGTGTGAGGCCTCCGGGATGATGTTATGGCAGCAATGGTAGTACCGCTCCCCACAGGTGGAGCAATGCCCGGGGCACAGTTGGTGCTTGTGAGTGTCTATGCAGATGAAATAACAGAGGCAACTCCAAGGGTGCAGTTCAAGTTCTTTACTCACAGTTCTTGTCAGGGTAGCAGGACCCTCGGACTGCTGGGACCACTGTCAGGGACCTCCGCCTTCTGGGTGATTCAGAGCGTGAAATCCGGTACCCTCCTCTTAGTGTCTCCTTCTCTGCTGTCTTCACTAGCCTTGCCTTAGTTAGGATGGACCTGGCTTGGCCTCCATTACAGCCTCCAGGCTGGGGGGTCACCTGTCGGGTGATTACCCCCTTTCTGAAGGTCTGCTCTGGGTTCTGGCCCTGGGAGCTTGCAACGTTCCTGGGCCTCGGTTTTTACTGTTTGGAGATTGTCTTTTCACTCCTCCAGTCTCTAGGGACCGTCCCCTGTCACAGCTAATCACTCCACCGATGTCACTGTGGACCAGGCCACCGCAGCCTGCAACTACTCGTAGCGCCTCTGGGCCCTCGGCTTCGGTACCCAACAAGGACTGCTCGTGGTACCTACAGGACTACCCGCGGCCCTGCGACCCTTTCTTTCCTTTTCTTCTTTCTCCTCCTTGCCTGCTTCCAGCAGGCCTCCTCCTCCCTCCTTGCTCTCGTTCTCCTCCTCTCACTACATGCTCACTCCTCACTCTCTCACTCCCTGAGCGAACTGACTAAACTTGACCTTCCCTATCTCTGTCTACTGTCCGTGGCTCCTCCCACCTCCCCAGTTGCTAAGCTGTAACCTATGGGAGCAGGGATGGGTCTTACAGCCCCCTCTCAGCATGCAGCATGGGAGGGTTGCCTGCCACTTTCCCTGGTCCTGTGTGTCCCTAGCAATGGGTGTAGTGTGAATTTACCAGGGGACCGGAGTTCACTCTCTTCCTCTCCCAGAATGGGGCATCACACCGCAGATGGGGTGCAATGACCTGTGGCGACGGAAGCCTCAGGGGCGCCACACTCCCCCACAGCAAATCCCAGCACGTCCTCGGGCTGAAAAACAACAAAAACATGGAGAACTGCAAAACATTTTTGGTATGCAATAACATAAACTGTAAAACATTTCTTCCCTTTATGGGAGGCACATATCATGAACGTTGCGAACTTCTTATAAAGAAAACTCTAAGTGTGCACTTCCAGTCCATTGCACGGTTCAGGCAAATCCCCCATAATTCTGGTAGGGGGCACAACGGGTGCAACTAATTACATTTTTGGCTACTACAAGTCCAGTAGCCCGGCAGTTCGTTTCAATCAAACAAAGTGACATCTTCGACCAGCCATTAAGTCCAATGGCCTGGTTACATAAGACATATAAACAACATACCAGCCATTAAGTCCAATGGCCTGGTAGGACATAACACATACACTTCCACCGGGGCCCACATTCCAGTTCAGTGGCCCGGTGGCACATAACATGGGGGGGGTGACGTCTTCAAAAAGAATCAGGGGCAGTACAGTAGGAAAGGGTGTCATCTTCGAAAAGAATCAGGGGCAAAACACGAGGGACTTCTTCAAAAAGAATGAGGGGCTATGTACAGTTTGGCAGCTCTTCATCTTCCTTACTCTCGAGGATAGATGTCAGGGTCCCACTCCGGCATGGCTCCTGGCAGCAGGTACGCTGACGAGATCATCGTCTGGGTCCCTTGAGCACTGGTCCCTGACCTTCTGCGCTGTCCCGCAGCCTGGGTTGGAGTGGGGCTGCCTGTAGGCGTTGCACGGCGCTGCTGCAGAGGGCTGCTTGTCTGCAGGGGGCTGTTGCTGTGGTCTCTAAGGCCCTGCTTTGGCCGGGCTCCCTGCATCACACGCGCCATGGAGATCCTGGTCTGCGTCTCCTGGGTAACTGTTGTAGGCCCGCTGTAATGTCCTGCGGCCTGGGTCTGTCTGGAGGGAGGGCTGCGGCTGCTGCTGACAGGGGAATCGCTGCGAGATGGCATGGCGCGGCGCCACTCCGGTTCCTCCGGGGCCGCTTCTTCCTGCACAATACGCACATGCAGCGCATACCACCCACGGTCCCCCATCAGCCGGGCATACTCCACCACATCACCCAGCTTGGCATCGCGCCCTGGATGGCCTCTGGGCAGGTGCTCCTCAATGTCTCTCCGGGCCACAAACACATCCTTGCCAAGACCGGGCTCCCGGATGAAGCCCCAGCCATCTTTCTGCCGGAAATCAACTACGGTGCCCCGTCTTACTGGGCACTCGGTCCCCTTCAGGGCCTTCCTGACTTCTTCCTTGGAGGCCAGATGGGCGACTTCTCGGGCCCTTCTTTTCTCTTCCCGGAGTTCCCGCTCCCGCTGGTACTCGGCCACCAGCCTCCGGCACGTCAGCTCGTTGGCCAGGGGGGTCTCCTTGGGGAGCAGCGGCCGCTGCAGTCCCCTGGTTTCTATGGGCGCTGCGTCCCAATTCACTCCCGGGGATGCCATTCCCAGGAGGCTCGCAGGGGGACTCGGCAGGGGGCCCACTAGTTGCTCTGGGTTCATCCCACCCCAAGCTCCGTCTGCGGGGGTCTCAGGCAGGCCTCCGGTGCCCCACTGGGCGTCCGCTGGGTGGGCCGGGAAGGCCAGGGGGTCGGTGAAGGGGCTAAGCGGGGGTTCATGGCGGGGCCCTGGGTCCGGGCTGGACGGGGTTTCTGGCTGCTCACCCTGCACTTGCTCCGCGGCATCCATCCACCGTTCCAGATCCTCCGGCACCCTCGGCGTCTCTCTCCGCCTGTCCGCCTCCATGCTGCTCAGCCTCCGGGCCAGAACTCTCACTTCTTCCTGGAGCAGGTCCAGCTTGCAATCCTCTCTGCCGGCTCCTGGTGCACCTTGCTGCAGCTCCTCCGCCATGCTACCAACCTGGAGAAGGCTGCCTGGGACACTGCTCGGGTGCTCGACCACGCCACTCGGCTGCACCCTTTCCCTTCTTGGAGGCGGGGCCGGAGGCTGTACGAGCAGCTGGCGCCAGACTGGCGCCCAGCCCATCATAGCCGGCACCACTCCGCTTGCTATAAGGTACATTTTCGTTATCTGCTGGTCTGGCTTTTAAACTCTTTCTGCCAGCCGGCCAGCTTATTTAGTCACCACTTCTTTTTCTTCCGCTTTCTATGGCGGGCACCGCTTCACGCGCTTTTCTTGGACAAGGGGCCGGGGCTTCTCTTCGCGCCCTTTCTTCTTGCACGCCCCCCTTCTTCCCGCTCTCAGCAGCGCTAATGGCGGCGGTTTCTCAGCAAAGTACACAGTCTGTCACACGGTTCTTCAGGCGCACAGTACCCGGTTAGACCGGGCACGAAATCCTGTTCGTGACGCCAAAAGTTGACTCGCCCACCCCAGGGCTATGGGACACCCGGTGCCGGGCCGGACTAGTCCGGTGGTAGTCAGTGGTTGCTGGGCCCGGCTCCGTGGCCCTGGTGGGTGTCAGAGAATATGTGGCTGATGACTTTAAGTTTGTATTCGTGACGCCACCTGTGGTATGCGGCTATTAAGCCGCCGCTGCTGTGTGAGGCCTCCGGGATGATGTTATGGCAGCAATGGTAGTACCGCTCCCCACAGGTGGAGCAATGCCCGGGGCACAGTTGGTGCTTGTGAGTGTCTATGCAGATGAAATAACAGAGGCAACTCCAAGGGTGCAGTTCAAGTTCTTTACTCACAGTTCTTGTCAGGGTAGCAGGACCCTCGGACTGCTGGGACCACTGTCAGGGACCTCCGCCTTCTGGGTGATTCAGAGCGTGAAATCCGGTACCCTCCTCTTAGTGTCTCCTTCTCTGCTGTCTTCACTAGCCTTGCCTTAGTTAGGATGGACCTGGCTTGGCCTCCATTACAGCCTCCAGGCTGGGGGGTCACCTGTCGGCTGATTACCCCCTTTCTGAAGGTCTGCTCTGGGTTCTGGCCCTGGGAGCTTGCAACGTCCCTGGGCCTCGGTTTTTACTGTTTGGAGATTGTCTTTTCACTCCTCCAGTCTCTAGGGACCGTCCCCTGTCGCAGCTAATCACTCCACCGATGTCACTGTGGACCAGGCCACCGCAGCCTGCAACTACTCGTAGCGCCTCTGGGCCCTCGGCTTTGGTACCCAACAAGGACTGCTCGTGGTACCTACAGGACTACCCGCGGCCCTGCGACCCTTTCTTTCCTTTTCTTCTTTCTCCTCCTTGCCTGCTTCCAGCAGGCCTCCTCCTCCCTCCTTGCTCTCGTTCTCCTCCTCTCACTACATGCTCACTCCTCACTCTCTCACTCCCTGAGCGAACTGACTAAACTTGACCTTCCCTATCTCTGTCTACTGTCCGTGGCTCCTCCCACCTCCCCAGTTGCTAAGCTGTAACCTATGGGAGCAGGGATGGGTCTTACAGCCCCTCTCAGCATGCAGCATGGGAGGGTTGCCTGCCACTTTCCCTGGTCCTGTGTGTCCCTAGCAATGGGTGTAGTGTGAATTTACCAGGGGACCGGAGTTCACTCTCTTCCTCTCCCAGAATGGGGCATCACACCGCAGATGGGGTGCAATAACCTGTGGCGACGGAAGCCTCAGGGGCGCCACATTCAGTCATGTGCACTACTTCAGTTTGAAGCCAGGACGCCTACACCTGGCTTCATAGTGCACATGACTAAAACTCCGGGATCATGCACACGGAGCCGAAGTCCAGCATCAGGTGGCGATGGCAGCATCGCATTTGATAAAACATCTTTAGAAATAATTTTTCTAAAGATCTCTTTATCTATGCTAGTGTATACAGGGACAGTTAGGTAGGGATTAGCAATATGCACCCATATTGCACCTGACAGGTTCCCTTTAAATATCGAGACAGCAGCAGACGGCTAGAAGGCTCAATTCCAGATCTGCTCTGTCTTCTGGTAGTTGCCGCAGCCAGGTACTGTACATCTGTTCCCATGCTAATCAATGAGGCGGATGTGCAGTACTTGGCATAATTGTGCTCACATGACACTCCATTCTTGCCACTGGCATGGGAGAATCCTAAAAATGTGCAGAGCATGCTTTGTGAGAATTCAGATGCCTGCAGTCACCTAGAGTGACTGCAGACTTTCATCATAACAAATTAAAATTAAGCTTTGTAGCCCAATGCTAACAACGTATAATATACTCACTGTCAGATTCAGCTCTGCTCGCTGTTTCCAGCAGTCATCACATTGCTGCACCACTCATATGCAAGTCTCATATTTACTCATGTGACAACTAGCGTCTCTTTCTACTTCTGTTTTTTAATGAAGATTGAGAGAGTTAGGGGCACTTTGTACACTACGACATCGCAGCTGCGATGTCGGTGGGGTCAAATCGAAAGTGACGCACATCCGGCGTCGCAGTCGATATCGTAGTGTGTAAATCCTTTTTGATACGATTAAGGAGCGCAAAAACGTCCAAATCGTATCATCGGTGTAGCGTCGGTCATTTCCATCATTTCGGAAGGACCGATGTTACGATGTTGTTCCTCGTTCCTGCGGCAGCACACATCGCTGTGTGTGAAGCCGCAGGAGCGAGGAACATCACCTTACCTGCGTCCTGCGGCTCACGCCGGCTATGCGGAAGGACGGAGGTGGGCGGGATGTTTACGTCCCGCTCATCTCCACCCCTCCGCTTCTATTGGCCGCCTGCCGTGTGACGTCGCTATGACGCCGCACGACCCGCCCCCTTAATAAGGAGGCGGTTCGCTGGCCAGAGCGACGTCACAGGGCAGGTGAATGCATGTGAAGCTGCCGTAGCGATAATGTTCGCTACGGCAGCTATCGCCATGATATCGCAGCTGCAACGGGGGCAGGGACTATCGCGCTCGGCATCGCAAGCATTGGCTTGTGATGTTGTAGTGTGCAAAGTGCCCCTTAAGCTGAAGCCACATGGGGATTACTGCGAGTCCTCGCATGACACTCGGCTTATGCTTGCAGCACAGCGGAAGGCGAGGGTCATGCTACTATGGTCCGATCGTGTGATCAGACGACAGCTGCAGTGGGGAGGGCCGGCGCTGCGGAGGGGAGGGCCAGAATTTTTCTCCTTCACTCCTCCATTGCCGGCTGATTCGAGAATCGCACAGCAGTCGCAATACACCGGTGTAACGCAAGTGCAGTGCGATGTTTCTCTCGCCCTATAGACTTGAATGGTTGCGAGTGAAACAGGATCGCATTGCACCCGCAGCATGCTGCGACTGTTTTCTCGGTCCGATTAGGGCTGAGAAAACAATTGCTTATGGGAGCTGGCACATAGAGTAATATTGGTCCAAGTGGAATGCGATTTTATCGCATTCCACCTGCTCCATTTTTTTTCTCCCCGTGTGTGCTAGGCCTTAGGAAGACCAGCTCGTCTGCACATGACTAAATGTGCAAATCATATATGAATGAGCGGCCACATGACGACTACCCAAACCGCGAGGCGGGGGGGGGGGTGGGCGCCAAACAGGATTCTTGCCCCGGGTGCCAGAAAACCTAGATACACCTCTGGTGCAGGGTATGGCGATGGCAAGGGCTTGCGCGCCCGGATGTACTGGGGGATGTTTGGTTACTCACAATTAAATGAATCACACGAGTCTTTTGGTAAACTAAGGTGCTGGTGGCCGGCTGCCGCGGCCGGTTGTACTCTGGTCCCCCACTCGGTCTGGTGGCCGTCGTCTTTTCCCTCTGCACTGTGTTTGCTTGTGTTGCACTTCCCGGTATGGAACACGGGAGTCCGCTCCTGTCTTGTTGTGTACCTGAGGAGCCGTGCCCGCTGACGCTGACCTGTGGGATCTATGGGCCCTGGCGGTTGCCCTATCCCTCTCTGTGGGTGGTTATCTGCTTTTGGGACTTTGGTTGGGACAAGACCTATAATCCTGCCCTCAATCGGTTGATTAGCTAGGCCGTTGGTTCCGGTCCTGGCTTCAGGGTACAAGTACCCCCTCTGTGCACGGTTTCCAGGTCGGGTCTCTGGTGTCGGTACCGGGGGGCTCCAACCCTGTCCCGGTCCACCTCGGATCTCCGTCTGCCGTCTTCCCGTCGCCTGCCGACGCAGACCACAGTCTGCCACCTAGCCAAGGTACCAGGGCTCCAACCCTGGCAACGTTCAATTTTAGCTTCTCCTCTGCTGGAGCTACACCTAGCCCCAGCCTCCACTCCTCTCTACTTGAACTTCAACTTTTCACTACTTTTTTCCCGCTCCGGGCTGTCTAGACCCCTAGGTGGGCATTCCCTAACCGTCTGGTCCCGCCCACTGGTGTGCCTGTCTTGCCCTCAGGGAGGTGGCTAGGGTTTCAGGTCGGCTGTATGTAACTCTGTGAGGGAAGGTGTTATGCGGGGGCCTAATGTGTGACCACCTGGTTTTGCCAGGGCGTCACATACATATACTCATGCTAAAACAAAAGAACTGGACGAGAAAAAGGAGGAGGAGACACAGATATAGGCATGTCATGCCCTTCTAAAATCATCTAAAACACAGCAAGTGGACTCCAACCAGAGTCTCCATTTTTTCCAATAATTGGGCCACAGACACCACTTAAGTGGCATCAATTGTCCCCCAGTCGCAAACTTGACATGTTGATTTGCATGAAGCACAATCAAAATCCACAAGCCTTTACTCTCCCCCAGATGACACAGGGGTAGAAAAGTCCTTGCGGATCCATGACTTCTTCATCTTGGATCATTTAAAACACAGCAAGTGGACTCCAACCAGAGTCTCCATTTTTTCCAAAAATTGGACCACAGACACCACTTAAGTGGCATCAATTGTCCCCTAGTTGCAAACTTGACATGTTGATTTGCATGAAGCACAATCAAAATCCACAAGCCTTTACTCTCCCAAGGAGGACACAGGGGTAGAAGAGTTCTTGCAGATCCATGACTTCTTCATCTTGATGAACGATCATCTAAAACATAGGAAGTGGACTCCAACCAGAGTCTCCATTTTTTCCAAAAAATTGGGCCACAGACACCACTTAAGTGGCATCAATTGTCCCCCAGTTGCAAACTTGACATGTTGATTTGCATGAAGCACAATCAAAATCCACAAGCCTTTACTCTCCCCAGGATGACACAGGGGTAGAAAAGTCCTTGGGGATCCATGACTTCTTCATCTTGGATCATTTAATACATAGCAAGGGGACTCCAACCAGAGTCTCCATTTTTTCCAAAAATTGGGCCACAGACACCACTTAAGTGGCATCAATTGTCCCCCAGTTGCAAACTTGACATGTTGATTTGCATGAAGCACAATCAAAATCCACAAGCCTTTACTCTCCCCAGGATGACACGGGTAGAAAAGTCCTTGCGGATCCATGACTTCTTCATCTTGGATCATTTAATACATAGCAAGGGGACTCCAACCAGAGTCTCCATTTTTTCCAAAAATTGGGCCACAGACACCACTTAAGTGGCATCAATTGTCCCCCAGTTGCAAACTTGACATGTTGATTTGCATGAAGCACAATCAAAATCCAAAAGCCTTTACTCTCCCGAGGATGACACAGGGGTAGAAAAGTCCTTGCGGATCCATGACTTCTTCATCTTGGATCATTTAAAACACAGCAAGGAGACTCCAACCAGAGTCTCCATTTTTTCCAAAAATTGGGCCACAGACACCACTTAAGTGGCATCAATTGTCCCCCAGTTGCAAACTTGACATGTTGATTTGCATTTACTCTCCCCAGGATGATACAGGGGTAGAAAAGTCCTTGCGGATCCATGACTTGTTCATCTTGATGAACGTTAGTCTGTCCACACTGTCAGTGTCACTGAATGTCTCCTTACCTGCCGCCGGCCACAATGCAGAAGGAAGGAGGTGGGCGGGATGTAACGTCCTGCTCATCTCCGCCCCTCCACTTTGATTGGCCGGCCGCTTAGTGACGTTGCGGTGACGTCGCTGTGATGCCGAACGTCCCTCCCCCTTGAAGGAGGGATTGTTCAGCAGTCACAGCGAGAACGCCGACAAGGTAAGTATGTGTGACGCTGCCGTAGCGATAATGTTCGCTACGGCAGCGATCACAAACAATCCCTCCCTCCTCCCTGAAGACAGATTCAGCTTTAGTCAGGTTAATAGATAAAGACATACATGTCTTCTGACACTCAGGGCTCCAGCGTACAATCTCACCCTGGTGCCAGTCTATGACTGGGTTATGTTTGCGCAGCCATGGCATGCCCAATACCACTGCTGACAACAGGATCTCAAGAACAAAAAATGATACAGATTCTACATGCAAAGCCCCAACAAGCATGGAAACCTGTTGAGTTACAAAATTAACCACACCCTGGGTGAGAGGAGTACTATCAAAGACAGAGATTCTAATAGGAGCATTCAATCTTAGCAAAGGCAAGCCCAGATCCATTGCTACACCAGAGTCTATGAAATTGGCTGCAGAGCCACGATAAACAATAGCCTGCAGCCACATGGATTTTCCTTGGTGAGACAGACAGATCAGTAACATTAACTTTATAGCGTCCACAAGGAGTACCTGGGCACCTGAGTATCCTGGGGCCCACTCAGGCACCGTCGTTGTTCTGGTAGCGATTTCCTCTGAGATCCAGGTTCTCTATGATGCGCTCCACAACGTGGTTTGCTCCCTTGACGTCGACGGGACTCTGGACACAATGATGGAGGTGCTGCAGGAGCTTGAACTTGGCAGATTCAAGATTTTTCACTTTCTGTGCAAGTCCTTGGACAAGGCCAGACAGGGTTTGCACCTGGTTTATCACAGTTTGGAGGGAATCCATTTTTTTTCCTTCTTTCTGTTTAGAGGGCCAGATATAATGTAATGTGACGCCCAAGCCTATCAGGTCGTCACAGGGTATTGTGCAATCTGCCCTTCAACACAGAATCCACATCCTCCTTGGTTACAGGTCCCTGGCCTTTGGTGTTGCTAAGAACGAGCTAATCAAACCCCTAGGAACACTCTGCACCACACCCACCAGAAACACCAATGGGTAGCCTGAAGGGAATAGGGCCGCCCACTTGGGGGGTTGGTATGGGAGGGTCAGGAGTAGTCAGTTGAGGAGTGACTCTCGTCAGAGGTCACAAGTGGAGTGTTGGAGGTGAAAGTGAGAGGAGGTCAGGAGCTGGGCTCCTTGTTACTACTAGGTGGCAGACATTGGTCTGGGGCTGGTAGGACCTGGAACCCCGGTCGCAGGGGATCGTGACAAGGGGCACGGAACTGCCGAGGAGGGCAGCCGGCGGCTTTGTGCCATCTCCGGGCAGGGGCCAGGACACGACGGGGCACGTGGACCCTAGGCCGGGAAGTAGCTTCAAGCGTCCTGGTAATTTACCCGAGGAGGATGGAGCCTTCAATATTTGTTCTCCACCCGCTCCAAAATTGGGGTACTAGCGCAACGAGGGGGATAGGACTTTCCCAATCCGCAGTCCAGAAAATCCCAAACCCTGAGAGCAAGCTCACTCCGTTAGCCATACGGGTGAGCAGGACCCGACTAGTTCTACACTACAGGGGCCAATCAGTAGAAAGGTGCCAAGGAAAAGGTCACAGTCTAACAAGCAACACCAACGGGCACGGGATCCAGGCGTGCTCCCTCCCTGCTGCAGCGGTGCTCAGAACTTTGGTTTACAAGTTGTTGGTGTCAGCGTTATTGGACTGAGTGAGTTTGCAGTGACCCTTACCTCCCCAACGGTATCCCTCTGCCAGCATCACCGAGCCCCGGGGCATCCCCCCTACCCACGGAGGGGTGTTTAGTTAAACACCTGGCTGTCATCCCATCGCCACCAGGTGCTCCCAACGGCAGCGGTGGTACTCCACCTTACCACACACCGTGGGTGGCGTCACGAACTTTAAACATACAACCCCCCTGTAAATACCCCCTTTTCGTTTTGAGTGGCCGCACGACCCCCGAGTCCGGAGACCCCTCGAGCCACCGCGGATCCGGATCCAAGCAGCAGTCCCGGCTGCTGACACGGGGGCGGTACAGTAACACCTGCGTGGAAGTACAGTCTCAGAATGGCTGTTACGGACAGGCTAGAGGCAAGCCACTCACTAAGCAGCATCCCAAGAATCCTCAAACCCTTTAACTCCTATACAGGGATCTGGAATTACTACAGGGCCCCGGAAATCGCTACCTGTGGAAGGTTGCAATCCAGAAAAGAGTAGTAGTCAGGCAGGGTCAAACCAGGGACAAAATCGGCAGACAAGAGCGTGGTCAGGCAATGAGGCTAAGGTTAAAAAAAAAAAATGGAGATTGCAGTGAGGTACAAAAACGGCAGGTAGAAAGGTGGGGTGTCTTCCCATTATCTGTAGCTGAAAGGTGATACTTCATCTGGAAGACACATGACGCCACAGTCAGCCAGTGGTAATGCAGGTCTCAGGACAACCCAGCTTAGTGGATGAGCAGAGCCTGCGCAAAACATAGCCACTGGCACCGACTCCTCTCCTATCACCAGCACAGTCAACGGCGGGAACACGGCGTCACCTGGTGACTGAAACAGAAGTCGCAGGAGTGGACTCCGGTGAGGACGTGACAATTGTTTACATACTAGAATTGGCTAAATTGCCCTGTTGGCACTTTGAGATAAAATATTGGGTTTTGGGTTGCAGTTTGGGCACTCGGCCTCTGAAATGTTCACCATCACTGTTAAAACAGTTCCATACCTCTCAACTTTTGAAGAACAAATTTTTACCATGCCACTAGACACACCCATTTGCAGTAAGAAGCGTTCAGCCCCTGACTGCTTATTCATAGTCAGAGCAGCCAGAACTTTCTCATATTTATATAAGCATTACTTTACACATGGTGCTGTTTTTGTGGCTCTAAGACCATGGTCACACATTGCATAAATTCTGTGGTTTTTATTTTGCCGCTGTCTGCACCAAACTACACAATAACAATCTTCTCTGATTATTCAATTCTTGCTGCATTTTTCCTTTTCTCCATTATTTCATGCGTTTTTGCTGGAGATGTGAATCTGCGTTTTTAAAGGTAAGGTGCCACATATTTTATTTTTGTATTAATAATAGTGATTATGAAATAAAGTATTTTTCATAGAAAATTAAACTGACTGTTTATTAGTTAGCTTTTATTTAATTCTAGTTTTACTGACGCACTGGGGGCTGCCATGATGGATTTGCTGTGTGTAACAACAGTTACTCACCTCCTTTATGGCAGCCCCTGTGCATTCACTCTGATGGTCGGACTCCGACTCTATACTTAATACAGGACAGCTCCCTGCTGTGACCTGGAAGCGCCCCCTGGGCTATCCAGATAACAGCATAGGGAGGAGATCCGCGCCATCTTTGTGCAGCTCAGTGTATGCTGTGTGCTGCTCTTTCCCCCTGTTACCCGTTCGGACAGTGTGAGTACCGGCGCCCCTCCCCCGCCTCCCCTGCTACCGTCTCCAATGACACCACCCCCCGCTCTCTCCCCGGCCTGTCACCTGTCGGCCTGTGTAAGTACCGGTGCCCCTCCTCCCGCCGCTGCTGCTACCATCTCCAATGACACGCCCCGCTCTCCCCCCCATGCCGCCACTGCTACCATCTCCAATGACACCCCTCGCTCTCCCCCCACTGCTACCATCTCCAATGACACCCCCCGCACCGCCGCTACCCTCCCCCCTCTCCTTGCCGCCCTCATACTGGGTGCTCAGTCACACACACAGTATATACACACACTGTACACACGGTATACAGTGTGTCCACTCATATCCTGTCCACCGCCATTAACTTGAGAACGGCGGCAGCTATACGCATAGAAGTGGTGTCTAGGTACAGTAAAGTAGCCATGCGCTACGTAATGAAACCACCTACAGCACCATCTGGTGGAAAACAACAGAGTTAGCATTTTTATCTCAAAAACGGAACGAGATAGAGAAAAAAAGTGAATTAAAAAATTGTAGGGCATCATCAATTCAATACGAATCGCCACCTTGCATACAGAAATGCTATGATATGAAACACATGACCCCCCCAAAACATTGACTGCTGGTCACGCATATAGCGCTCATTTAACTTTGAAGCTCAAAGTGGCCCCCGTCAGGTGCAATGCACATCTGGACTCTGGACAGCATACTGTATCTTGCTGCACTCTGTGCAATATGGTAGGTGACACGTTTGGACAAGCATCTGTGATACGTCGTCGTAGGTCCTGGAATGTTGGTGGAGGGGTCACATACACCTGCTGTTTGATGTGACCTCACAGAAAGAAGTCCAACGTGGTCAGCTCAGGTGAGCGTGGAGGCCACTTCACGCAGCCACCATACCCAATGACTTGTAGGAAGGTCTGCATGAGGTATCGCTTCACGTCCGCAGCCTTGTGAGCTTTACACGTTCTAATCATAGCATTTCTGTATGCAACGTGACGATTCGTATTAAATTGATGATGCCCTACAATTTTTTAGTTCACTTTTTTACTCTATCTCGTTCCGTTTTTGAGATAAAAATGTTAACTCCGTTGTTTTCCACCAGGTGGCGCTATAGGTGGTTTCATTGCGTAGCGCATGGCTACTTTACTATACCGAGACACCCCTTCTATGCCTATAACTGCCGCCGTTCTCAAGTTAATGGCGGTAAACAGGATATTGGTGGACACACTCTATAGTATATACGTACGGTATATAGTATATACACACACTGGCTTCACCTTCCTCATGCTGCTTGGTCACACACACAGTATATACACACACTGTACACACAGTATATAGTATATACCCACGGTATATAGTATATACACACACTGGCTCCGCCTCTCTCATGCTGCTCGGTTATACACAAAGTACACACAGTATATAGTATATACACACGCTGGCTCCGCCGCCCTCATGCTGCTTGGTCACACACCGTATATACACACACACTGGCTCCGCCTCCCTCATGCTGCTCGGTCACACACACAGTATATACACACGGTATATAATATATACACACACTGGCTTCACCTCCCTCATGCTGCTTGGTCAAACAAACAGTATATACACACTGTACACACAGTATATACCCACGGTATATAGTATATACACACACTGACTCCTCCTCTCTCATGCTGCTCGGTTATACACAAAGTACACACAGTATATAGTATATACACACACGCTGGCTCCGCCGCCCTCATGCTGCTTGGTCACACACCGTATATACACACAGTATACAGTATATACACACTGGCTCCGCCTCCCTCATGCTGCTCGGTCACACACACAGTATATACACACAGTACACACGGTATATAATATATACACACACTCGCTTCGCCTCCCTCATGCTGCTTGGTCACACACACAGTATATACACACAGTACACACAGTATATAGTATATACCCACGGTATATAGTATATACGCACACTGGATCCGCCTCTCTCATGCTGCTCGGTTATACACAAAGTACACACAGTATATAGTATATACACACGCTGGCTCCGCCGCCTCATGCTGCTTGGTCACACACCGTATATACACACAGTATACAGTATATACACACACTGGCTCCACCTCCCTCATGCTGCTCGGTCACACACACAGTATATACACACAGTACACACGGTATATAATATATAAACACTGGTTCCGCCGCCCTCATGCTGGGTGCTTAGTCACACACAGTATATACACACACTGTACACACAAACTGTGTGCGTGCGTGTGTCAGAGTATTATGGCGGTGCGTGTGGCGGAGCATTATGTGTGAGCATGCGTGTGGCACAGCATTGTGTGCGTGCATGTGGCAGAGCATTGTGTGTGTGCATGCATGTGGCAGAGCATTGCGAGCATATATGTGGCAGAGCATTGCGGGCGTGCATGTGGCAGAGCATTGCGGGCATGCATGTGGCAGAGCATTGCAGGCGTGTGTGTAGCAGAGCATTGTGTGCGTGCGTTTTGCAGATCATTTCAGGTGTGCATGTGGCAGAGCATTGTGTATGCATGCGTGTGGCAGACAATTGCAGGCGGGCGTGCGTGTGGCAGAGCATTGTGTGCGTGCATGTGGCAGAGCACTGCGGATGGGCGTGCATGCGACAGGGCATTTCTGGACCGGGGCATGCAGAGCGCTATGTGGCTGTCCTTAGTGACACTTTAGACATTTGTGGTCACAAACAAAATTGCTCCGCACTGTGTCCCTAAGCTTCATTCTCTCTTAGGGTATGTGCGCACGTTGCTTTTTACCTGCTTTTTACCTGCTTTTTTGCTGCTTTTTCTTCTGCGCTGTTTAATGCCAAAATGGATGTGTTCTTCTATTCAAGCAAAGTCTATGGGAATTTGGGTTTCTTGTTCACACTATGTTGTTCAAAATGCTGCCTTTTTGTGGCAGAACTTTGGTCAAAAACTCTGCTTTTCAAAGAAGCAACATGTCAATTGTTTTTGCCATTTGGGTTTTGCACTGCAAAGCTGAGTTTTTGACCAAAGTTCTGCCACAAAAAGGCAGCATTTTGAACAACATAGTGTGAACAAGAAACCCAAATTCCCATAGACTTTGCTTGAATAGAAGAACACATCCATTTTGGCATTAAACAGCGCAGAAGAAAAAGCAGCAAAAAAGCAGGTAAAAAGCAGGTAAAAAGCAGGTAAAAAGCAACGTGCGCACATACCCTCATTCTTTTGGAAACACCCAGATTGGGAGCGGGAGCTGTGACATCACACACAGGAGGGCAGATTCTGCCCACTTTTACTGCAGCTGTACTGTTAGCTAGTTCTACAATAGGATTTCCGTAGGATTTCAGCAGCTGCTCCCCTAGTGTTTAAGAGTGGAAAATATCAAACTTTTTTTTTTATATATATATTTTGCTCAATTAAAAACAAATAATATTATTTAAACAAAACATTAAAACATTAAAACTTTACATTTTTTCAGTTACATTTTTTTTTTTTGGACGACACCTTCCCTTTAAGTGTTTTTATAGTACAAAAAAGCTTGGATTGTGCAGCTCTAAAAGTAACTGAAGTTTTTTCCTGCATTTTTTTTAGGTCCACATAGAAACCTCTAAAGAAAAAAAAGCACCAAAACCGTAGAATTTAGCGGCGTCTTTTCATGAAATCACATACACTTTACTTAGACAGTTAAACACAGCTACTGTATATGTGCAAAAAAAGCAGCAGAAAAAAATGCAGCATTTACGCTACATGTGAACACGGGTTAAATGTTCAAGCAAAGTGGAGCTTCTAAAGACGCTGCTCTGCAGTTTTGGTGTTTTTTTTTCTCTATAGGCTTCTTTGTGGAGCCTGAAAATAAACACAGGAGAAAAAATGGTATATTACATTTTAAACGCAGAATCAAAGCTTTTCTGTACTATTAAAGCATTAAAAACCCAGAATTCACATCTGCAACATACATGTATCAAATATCTGTGAAAACACATAAAAAAAAGCATAAAAAATGCAGCAAACATTCAATAATCAGAGAAGATTGTTATTGCGCACGTGGTACGGACACCTGCAGAAAAAAACGCAGTTCTTACGCTACATGTGAATGACTCGCCCACCCCAGGGCTATGGGACACCCGGTGCCGGGCCGGACTAGTCCGGAGATAGTCAGTGGTGGCGGGGCCCGACTCCGTGGCCCTGGTGGGTGTCAGTTAAATATGGCTGGTGACTTGGGGTTTGAATAAAGTTTGTGTTCGTGACGACACCTGTGGTATGCGGCTATTAAGCCGCCGCTGCTGTGTGAGGCCTCCGGGGTGATGAAGTGGCAGCAATGGTGGTACTGCTCCCCACAGGTGGAGCGGTGCCCCGGGGCACAGTTGGTGCTCGTGAGAGTCTATGGTGTAGTGGAAGTCTAAGCAGACGGAATAACAGAGGCAACACCAAGGGTGCAGTTTCAAGTTGTTTACTCACACATCCTGGTATGCGCACACTGGTGCCCTCAGACGACTGGAACCCACTGTCAGGGACCTCCGCCATTTCTGGGTGATTCCTGGAGTGAAAACCGGTACCCTTCTCTCTAAGGTGTCTCTGTCTTCAGCTGTCTTCCTAAGTCTAGCTCTTTTAGGATGAACCTGCTCGGCCTCCACTACAGCCTCCAGGCTGGGGGGTCACCTGTCGGATGATTGTCCCCTTTATAGAGGTTCTGCGGTGAGCTGTGGCCTGGGGAGTTTACAACTTTCCCTGGGCCTCGGTTTTTACTGTTTGGAGATGATTTTGCACTCCTCCGGTTTCTAGGGACCGTCCCCTGTTGCAGCTTGATCCCTCCACCGATGTTCCTGTGGAACAGGCCACCACAGCTCTACAGCTATCCGTGGCCCTGGAATCCCTTCTTCTCTCTGCTTGGTGTCACCTGGACCCTCTGAGTCCCAGGATCTTCACCAGGAAGCGTCTCTTTCTTCTTCTAGCTCCTGACTGACTAGAGCTGTCTTTCCTTCTCTCCTTCTCGTCTGCCTCCTGCAGACCTCCTCCTCCTTCCCCACTCTCTCTCAGACTCCTCAAACATGACCTTCCTTTCTCTGACTGCACTCTGATGGCTCCTCCCACCTCCCCAGTTGCTAAGCTGTACCCTATAGGAGCAGGGATGGGTCTTACGGCCCCTCCCAGCATGCAGCATGGGAGGGTTACTGCCACTGTCCCTGGTCCCAGTGTGTACCTAACAATGGGTGTTGTGTAGATTTACCAGGGTACCGACGTTCACTCCTTTCCTCACCCAGAATGGGGCATCACACCGCTGGATGGGGTGCAATGTCCTGTGGTGACGGAAGCCTCAGGGGCGCCACACTCCCCCACAGCGAATCCCAGCACGTCCTCGGGCTGAAAAACAACAGAAAATGTGGAAAGAAACTGCAAAACATTTTTGGTATGCATACATAAAACAATAAAACTTTTCTTCCCTTTATGGGAGGCACAGGTACTTAAACGTTGCAAACTTTCTTATGAAGAAACTCTATGTGTGCACTTCCAGTCCATTGCACGGTTTGGGCACTTCCCCCATAATTCTGGTAGGGGGCACAACAGGTGCAACTATATACATTTTTGGCTACAACAAGTCCAGTAGCCTGGCAGTTCGTTCAACTTTTCAAACTACAAAAGGGCAAAGACAAAACCAGCCACTAAGTCCAGTGGCCTGGTAACACAGGACACATTTACATCACATTCACATTCACCGGGGACCACATTCCAGTTCCGTGGCCCGGTACATATAAACATGGGGGGTGACATCTTCAAAAGGTACACGGGGCAGTCAGGCAGGGTAGGTTATCGTCTTCAAAAAGAACATGAGGGCAAAACAAAAGGGACATCTTCACAAAGGGATGAGGGGCTGACAAGGGCAATATACAGTTCAGCTTCTTCACTTCACTCTTCAGTGCTGGGGTCCTTAGGATCCCACTTTGGCAGGGCCCTGGGCAGCATGTAGCCATGGAGATCCTGGTCTGCGTCTCCTGCGTGGCTGTAGCAGGCCTGCTGCAAAGTTCTGCGGCCTGAGCCTGCTCTGAGGTAGTGCTGCTGGCGGGGGCGGTACTGCACGCTGGCATAGTGCGGCGCCACTCTGGTTCTTCTAGGGCTGGCTCCTCCCGCAGGATGTGGACATTCAGGGCGTACCAGCCACGGCTCACCATCAGCCTGGTGTACTCCACTGTGTCACCAGGCTTAGCATCGCGCTCTGGGTGGCCTCTGGGCAGGTGCTCCTCTATGTCACGGCGGGCAACAAACACATCCTTGCCCAGTCCAGGCTCTCTGATAAAGCCCCAGCCGCCTTTCTGCCTGAAGTCTATTACCTGGCCCCTTCTCACTGGGCCCTGAGATCCCTTGAGGGCCTTTCGGATCTGCTCTT
Organism: Anomaloglossus baeobatrachus; assembly: GCF_048569485.1. Taxonomy (NCBI): domain Eukaryota; kingdom Metazoa; phylum Chordata; class Amphibia; order Anura; family Aromobatidae; genus Anomaloglossus; species Anomaloglossus baeobatrachus. Next base: position 403,973,439 of record NC_134353.1, on the reverse strand, counting down.
TGGAGGCCAGGTTGGATGCCTCCTCGGCCCTCCGCTTCTCCCGGGTCTCCCGCTCCCGCTGGTACTCCTCCACCATTTTCTGGCAGGCCAGTACATTAGCCATGGGGGTCTCTTTGGGGCGCAGTGGCTGCTGCAGTCTCCCGCTGTCAATGGGCGCTGCATCCCAGTTCATTCCCGGTGATGTTGCTCCCAGGAGGTTAACGGGGGACTTGGAAGGGGGCCCACTAACTGTTCGGGGTCCACCCCACCCCAGGCGCCGTCTTCGGGGGTCTCCGGCAGGCCTCTGGTGCCCCACAGGGCGTCAGCGGGGCTGGCGGGGGAAGCTAGCGGGATGGTGGAGGGACTGGGCGGAGGCGCTTGGTAGGGCCGTGGGTCCATACGGGTCAGGGTTGTAAATAGCTCACCCGGGCGCTGCTCGGCGGCCTCCATCCTGTGGCCCACGTTCTCCGGCGCCATCGAGTTTTCTCTCCGCCGGTCCACCTCCATCTGCATAGTGCTCAGCCTCCGGGCCAGGATCTTCATCTCCTCCCGAAGCAGGTCCAGCTCGGGATCCATGTTCCCGGTCCCTGGTGTGCACTTCTGCAGCCTCTCTGCCATGCTGCCGACCTGGGGAACGCTTGCTGGTACACTGCTCGGGTGCTCGACCACGCCACTCGGCTGCACCCTTTCCCTTCTCGGAGGCGGGGCCGGAGGCTGCACCAGCATCTGGCGCGAGACTGGCGCCCAGCCCATCACGGCCGGCACCGCTCCGCTTGCTATCAGGTACATTTTCTTTATCTGCTGGTCTGGCATTTAGACTCGGGTTGCCAGCTTGCCAGCTTTTCTAGTCGCCATGTCTTCTTCTTCCGCTCTCCATAGCGGGCACTGCTTCGCGCTCTTTTCTTAGACAAAGGGGCGGGGCTTCTTTTCGCGCTCTTTCTGCAGGTACGCCCCCCTTCTTCCCGCGCTCAGTGGCTTCAATGGCGGCAATTTCTCACTATTACACAGTCTTTTAACACAGTTTTGTCACACGGTTCTTCAGGCGCACAGTACCCGGTGGGACCGGGCACGAAATCCTGTTCGTGACGCCAAAATTGACTCGCCCACCCCAGGGCTATGGGACACCTGGTGCCGGGCCGGACTAGTCCGGAGGTAGTCAGTGGTGGCGGGGCCCGACTACGTGGCCCTGGTGGGTGTGAGTTAAATATGGCTGGTGACTTGGGGTTTGAATAAAGTTTTTGTTCGTGACGCCACCTGTGGTATGCGGCTATTAAGCCGCCGCTGCTGTGTGAGGCCTCCGGGGTGATGAAGTGGCAGCAATTGTGGTACTGCTCCCCACAGGTGGAGCGGTGCCCCGGGGCACAGTTGGTGCTCGTGAGAGTCTATGGTGAAGTGGAAGTCTAAGCAGACGGAATAACAGAGGCAACACCAAGGGTGCAGTTTCAAGTTGTTTACTCACACATCCTGGTATGCGCACACTGGTGCCCTCAGACGACTGGAACCCACTGTCAGGGACCTCCGCCGTTTCTGGGTGATTCCTGGAGTGAAAACCGGTACCCTTCTCTCTAAGGTGTCTCTGTCTTCAGCTGTCTTCCTAAGCCTAGCTCTTTTAGGATGAACCTGCTCGGCCTCCACTACAGCCTCCAGGCTGGGGGGTCACCTGTCGGATGATTGTCCCCTTTATAGAGGTTCTGCGGTGAGCTGTGGCCTGGGGAGTTTACAACTTTCCCTGGGCCTCGGTTTTTACTGTTTGGAGATGATTTTGCACTCCTCCGGTTTCTAGGGACCGTCCCCTGTTGCAGCTTGATCCCTCCACCGATGTTCCTGTGGAACAGGCCACCACAGCTCTACAGCTATCCGTGGCCCTGGAATCCCTTCTTCTCTCTGCTTGGTGTCACCTGGACCCTCTGAGTCCCAGGATCTTCACCAGGAAGCGTCTCTTTCTTCTTCTAGCTCCTGACTGACTAGAGCTGTCTTTCCTTCTCTCCTTCTCGTCTGCCTCCTGCAGACCTCCTCCTCCTTCCCCACTCTCTCTCAGACTCCTCAAACATGACCTTCCTTTCTCTGACTGCACTCTGATGGCTCCTCCCACCTCCCCAGTTGCTAAGCTGTACCCTATAGGAGCAGGGATGGGTCTTACGGCCCCTCCCAGCATGCAGCATGGGAGGGTTACTGCCACTGTCCCTGGTCCCAGTGTGTACCTAACAATGGGTGTTGTGTAGATTTACCAGGGTACCGACGTTCACTCCTTTCCTCACCCAGAATGGGGCATCACACCGCTGGATGGGGTGCAATGTCCTGTGGTGACGGAAGCCTCAGGGGCGCCACACTCCCCCACAGCGAATCCCAGCACGTCCTCGGGCTGAAAAACAACAGAAAATGTGGAAAGAAACTGCAAAACATTTTTGGTATGCATACATAAAACAATAAAACTTTTCTTCCCTTTATGGGAGGCACAGGTACTTAAACGTTGCAAACTTTCTTATGAAGAAACTCTATGTGTGCACTTCCAGTCCATTGCACGGTTTGGGCACTTCCCCCATAATTCTGGTAGGGGGCACAACAGGTGCAACTATATACATTTTTGGCTACAACAAGTCCAGTAGCCTGGCAGTTCGTTCAACTTTTCAAACTACAAAAGGGCAAAGACAAAACCAGCCATTAAGTCCAGTGGCCTGGTAACACAGGACACATTTACATCACATTCACATTCACCGGGGACCACATTCCAGTTCCGTGGCCCGGTACATATAAACATGGGGGGTGACATCTTCAAAAAGTACACGGGGCAGTCAGGCAGGGTAGGGTATCGTCTTCAAAAAGAACATGAGGGCAAAACAAAAGGGACATCTTCACAAAGAGATGAGGGGCTGACAAGGGCTATATACAGTTCAGCTTCTTCACTTCACTCTTCAGTGCTGGGGTCCTTAGGATCCCACTTTGGCAGGGCCCTGGGCAGCATGTAGCCATGGAGATCCTGGTCTGCGTCTCCTGCGTGGCTGTAGCAGGCCTGCTGCAAAGTTCTGCGGCCTGAGCCTGCTCTGAGGTAGTGCTGCTGGCGGGGGCGGTACTGCACGCTGGCATAGTGCGGCGCCACTCTGGTTCTTCTAGGGCTGGCTCCTCCCGCAGGATGTGGACATTCAGGGCGTACCAGCCACGGCTCACCATCAGCCTGGTGTACTCCACTGTGTCACCAGGCTTAGCATCGCGCTCTGGGTGGCCTCTGGGCAGGTGCTCCTCTATGTCACGGCGGGCAACAAACACATCCTTGCCCAGTCCAGGCTCTCTGATAAAGCCCCAGCCGCCTTTCTGCCTGAAGTCTATTACCTGGCCCCTTCTCACTGGGCCCTGAGATCCCTTGAGGGCCTTTCGGATCTGCTCTTTGGAGGCCAGGTTGGATGCCTTCTCGGCCCTCCGCTTCTCCCGGGTCTCCCGCTCCCGCTGGTACTCCTCCACCATTTTCTGGCAGGCCAGTACATTAGCCATGGGGGTCTCTTTGGGGCGCAGTGGCTGCTGCAGTCTCCCGCTGTCAATGGGCGCTGCATCCCAGTTCATTCCCGGTGATGTTGCTCCCAGGAGGTTAACGGGGGACTTGGAAGGGGGCCCACTAACTGTTCGGGGTCCACCCCACCCCAGGCGCCGTCTTCGGGGGTCTCCGGCAGGCCTCTGGTGCCCCACAGGGCGTCAGCGGGGCTGGCGGGGGAAGCTAGCGGGACGGTGGAGGGACTGGGCGGAGGCGCTTGGTAGGGCCGTGGGTCCATACGGGTCAGGGTTGTAAATAGCTCACCCGGGCGCTGCTCGGCGGCCTCCATCCTGTGGCCCACGTTCTCCGGCGCCATCGAGTTTTCTCTCCGCTGGTCCACCTCCATCTGCATGGTGCTCAGCCTCCGGGCCAGGATCTTCATCTCCTCCCGAAGCAGGTCCAGCTCGGGATCCATGTTCCCGGTCCCTGGTGTGCACTTCTGCAGCCTCTCTGCCATGCTGCCGACCTGGGGAACGCTTTCTGGTACACTGCTCGGGTGCTCGACCACGCCACTCGGCTGCACCCTTTCCCTTCTCGGAGGCGGGGCCGGAGGCTGCACCAGCATCTGGCGCGAGACTGGCGCCCAGCCCATCACGGCCGGCACCGCTCCGCTTGCTATCAGGTACATTTTCTTTATCTGCTGGTCTGGCATTTAGACTCGGGTTGCCAGCTTGCCAGCTTTTCTAGTCGCCATGTCTTCTTCTTCCGCTCTCCATAGCGGGCACTGCTTCGCGCTCTTTTCTTAGACAAAGGGGCGGGGCTTCTTTTCGCGCTCTTTCTGCAGGTACGCCCCCCTTCTTCCCGCGCTCAGTGGCTTCAATGGCGGCAATTTCTCACTATTACACAGTCTTTTAACACAGTTTTGTCACACGGTTCTTCAGGCGCACAGTACCCGGTGGGACCGGGCACGAAATCCTGTTCGTGACGCCAAAATTGACTCGCCCACCCCAGGGCTATGGGACACCTGGTGCCGGGCCGGACTAGTCCGGAGGTAGTCAGTGGTGGCGGGGCCCGACTCCGTGGCCCTGGTGGGTGTGAGTTAAATATGGCTGGTGACTTGGGGTTTGAATAAAGTTTTTGTTCGTGACGCCACCTGTGGTATGCGGCTATTAAGCCGCCGCTGCTGTGTGAGGCCTCCGGGGTGATGAAGTGGCAGCAATTGTGGTACTGCTCCCCACAGGTGGAGCGGTGCCCCGGGGCACAGTTGGTGCTCGTGAGAGTCTATGGTGAAGTGGAAGTCTAAGCAGACGGAATAACAGAGGCAACACCAAGGGTGCAGTTTCAAGTTGTTTACTCACACATCCTGGTATGCGCACACTGGTGCCCTCAGACGACTGGAACCCACTGTCAGGGACCTCCGCCGTTTCTGGGTGATTCCTGGAGTGAAAACCGGTACCCTTCTCTCTAAGGTGTCTCTGTCTTCAGCTGTCTTCCTAAGCCTAGCTCTTTTAGGATGAACCTGCTCGGCCTCCACTACAGCCTCCAGGCTGGGGGGTCACCTGTCGGATGATTGTCCCCTTTATAGAGGTTCTGCGGTGGGCTGTGGCCCGGGGAGTTTACAACTTTCCCTGGGCCTCGGTTTTTACTGTTTGGAGATGATTTTGCACTCCTCCGGTTTCTAGGGACCGTCCCCTGTTGCAGCTTGATCCCTCCACCGATGTTCCTGTGGAACAGGCCACCACAGCTCTACAGCTATCCGTGGCCCTGGAATCCCTTCTTCTCTCTGCTTGGTGTCACCTGGACCCTCTGAGTCCCAGGATCTTCACCAGGAAGCGTCTCTTTCTTCTTCTAGCTCCTGACTGACTAGAGCTGTCTTTCCTTCTCTCCTTCTCGTCTGCCTCCTGCAGACCTCCTCCTCCTTCCCCACTCTCTCTCAGACTCCTCAAACATGACCTTCCTTTCTCTGACTGCACTGTGATGGCTCCTCCCACCTCCCCAGTTGCTAAGCTGTACCCTATAGGAGCAGGGATGGGTCTTACGGCCCCTCCCAGCATGCAGCATGGGAGGGTTACTGCCACTGTCCCTGGTCCCAGTGTGTACCTAACAATGGGTGTTGTGTAGATTTACCAGGGGACCGACGTTCACTCCTTTCCTCACCCAGAATGGGGCATCACACCGCTGGATGGGGTGCAATGTCCTGTGGCGACGGAAGCCTCAGGGGCGCTACATGAACATGGTCTCAACAATTATTTTTTATTACATTTTATGGGTTTAATAGACAAAAATAATTAATTGCGCCATGTTTTTACGCCATTTATCGATCCCCATAAATAATCCTATCACTGCGTTGTTCAGGCCATTACGATTACAGGGAAACCAAATATGTCAATGTTGTTTGCTGATTTGTGATGTTTATTATTTTACAAAAAGGGCAACAAAAATAAAATTGTTCTAATTCTTCTAAATAGAAAGGAAAAAAAAATCTCTTTACCTCTCCCCCTAGAATACAGGACACAGACATGCTGCACTGTACAATTGAACTCTATACCCTGTGTAATTAGAGTCTGTAATGCAGGTTCATCTACATAAAATCTCCCTCTGAAATCAACAATGCTAGTGGCTCAACATCTACGAGGGCTGCTGGAACATATTTAGAAGCTGCTGGTTTAATTCCAAGTGGGGTAAAAATAAAGAAACAATTTTTTCATATATACTGTATATTTGTATTTTTTCCTCATTTCTTTATAGTAGTTTTATGGGAACAAATGAATCTGACTTTTCCTGCTACTACATAGACATACAGTATATATATCTCTCTATGTAACTGAATAATCTGCTTTTGGTTTCTCAGCCTGCAATATAGGTCAAGATTAGCAAATCCTCCTATGAAACTCAGTGCATGGAAATAACTCAATGGTAGAGCTGCAGCCTATGGACATGGTGTTCATGCGTTCGATTTATGCACTTTCCTGCACTGTACTTAGTTAATTTATGCACTGAGAGGAGGAGCTGGGACAAAAGCTATGAACAGTGGACAGTTGGGAGGGAAATAATGTGTCATGACCTCACCAGAGTCCGCTCCTGCGACTTCTGCTCCAGTCACCACCGTATTCCCGCTGTGGACTGTGCTGGTGATGGTGGAGGAGTCGGCCCTGCTGGGCGCAGGCTCTGCTCATCCACTAGGCTGGGTGTTCCTGGCGCCTGCAGTACCACGGGCTGAGTGTAGGTGGCGTGTGTCTTCCAGCTGAGGTTGCCACAATTCATCTTCAGCCTATAGGAAGTCACCTTTATATCCCCTCTTCTGTCTGGTGGCCATTGCCAGATATAGAATGTATTCCTGCTAGACTCTGGTTCGCCCCTGCTCTGATTATTGATTCCTGCTTTGACCCTGGCTTGCTCTCTGACTACTCTCCTGCCTGCCGTATTTGTACCTCGCTGCCCGATCTGGATTTGACCTCTGCTTTGTTTTCTGATTACGTCCTTGCCTGCCTGATTCTGTCCCTATTTTGTATTTCCCAGTTCCACCCTGCCTGGCTACTACTCTCATCAGACTGCCTACCACAGGTGGTGATCTCCAGGGCCCTGTGTAATTCCAAATCCCTGTATAGGGGTTAAAGAGTTTCAGGTTCTTGGGGTCCTGCTTTGTGAGCGGCTTTCCTCTAGCCTGTACATTACAGCCAGTCTGAGCCTGTGGATTCAGGCAGGCGTTACATAATGTACAGTACTTCAGTGCAGCAACTCCGATCTAGTTATCTGTGTAGTGAGAATGGAGTTTCATTATTTCTAGGCAAATGTGTACAAAAGATTACAGCAAAATTCAGGATGACTGGCATTTTGCACGCTAGTCTTAGACTAGGGCCCCACTTTGCGTTCATCTACTTGCAGTTCTAAATCCACGTTTTGGGCTTAATTGATTTGACCAAAGTTGCCTTTTTCAGATATTTAGCGCTGAAAACGCATGCGTATTTACAGCGTTTTAGATGCGTTTTCAGCGCTTTTTACCTGCTTTTCCACCTGCGTTTTGATAGATGCGTTTTGAACATCTAGACACTGATAAATAAAGTTTAAATAGTCAAAGTCAATGAAAAAATTGGAAAAAAGAAACAAATCTATATTTTTGTTAAAAATAATGGGAAATAAATTATTTTAATGAAATTATAGCGGTAATATGATATTTAATGGAAAAATAGCACTAATTTAATAAATTTCTTATTTTTAATTGTCGGACTATGTGTGTGTAAAGGGACATATGAAATCATTATTTTGATGTCCAAAAAGCATGCGTTTTGGTAGTCCAAAACGCATGTTTTCTGCACTGAAAAAGCAGGTAAAACGCTGGAATTTGTAGGAATCTTGGTTTTTGCCTTTTCTCATTGACTTCAATGTTAGCAAAACGCACCCAAAATGGCAAAAACAATTGACATGCTGCTTCTTTGAACGCATGGTTTTTGCCACAAAATATGCAAATTAAACGCAGCGTTTAGAAACGCAAAGTGGGGTCTAGAAATCCACTTTTTCCATAGACTTTGCTGGAAAATCAAAACGCATGCCTTTTGGCATGAAAAAGGTGCTTCTCAAAACGGACCTAAAAAGCACCTAAAACGCAGGTGGAAAAGCAAAGTGGGGCCCTAGCCTTAATGTAGGGTGAGCAGGAAAAAGCTGAGCCACTTTGTGCATTTTTTTGCAATTAATAAAATTACACATAGTGCTAATTGTTTCGTTTTCATAGAATTCAGCTTCTCCTGTATGTACACTAGTCTTGGGCAGCACTGTCATTTTGAAGAGTGTGAGGGTTGTGACTGTGACGGAAAGTGACCGTCAAAACCATCAAAATTCACATCACTAAAATGGCATAAAATTATGGTAGAAATGCCCTTCAGTAACCTCGTACAATTGTCATAATTTGTCACTTTTTTTTGTTGTAAATTATGATGACCGTCAGCTGCGTTCCGTCACGGGCACAACCCTCCCCGCAAAGCTTTGCCCACTCTTCAAAATGGTGATGCTGGCCAAGACGTATGTACATAGAGGCAAATAGAAAAGAAAATGGAAAATTAATGATTACGATCATCAAGAATGTCCCTAGTGAGAACCTGTACAGTATACACATGTACAGTATGGTCTGCAGGGTACGGAGGTAGAACTGATTGTGGGGTCACTTTATATTGATAATATCAGCTCTATTTCAGTGATTTTGGTTAACGATTCGTATGATGGTATTATCACTACTCTATATGCTGGACATATTTGGTGGTAGTCTGGTGGTATTTGTCCGTTACCTATATTCGCATGATCAGCATTTGGTGAGATTATAACGTTATAATTTTCTGTAGATTGTCTACATCTTTTTGAAAAATTAGGTTACTTGCAGTTATCAATGTTATTTTAATGGACATTTATAGCAATACAAATATATTAAAAATATGAAAAACAGGTGAAACGTCCCCGTAATATAATAATTATGGGAAAATCCATTGCAGTTCACAGATCTAATAATGGAGGTTTGCTGGCACAAAGCCTAGCATCATTAGGGTTTTTTTCTGTCATTTCCAATACTTTGGGTGTGTGCAGGCTTCAATAAATGTGGTTATTTTTATGTTGTTTCATCATAATTTGTTGTTTTGCCATATTATTTGCAGCACCTTTGTATACATATTTATTTTTTGCAGTGCTTGTCCTTTTTTTTTTTATCTCTTGCGTCTTTATTATGATACAATCAGTTGTGGATTGCAAGATACAAAACATGTGGGACAATTTTATTTGGACAGATGGGGAAAAACTGGAGCATTTTGGAAAGTATTGTGAAACATGGAGGAGGCTCAGCTATGTTTTGTGGCTGCTTTCCTCCATCTGGCACAGAGTAATTGAATTTTCTTGAATTTTCTCACCTATTAAACTGCAAAAACTGTTAGGGTAAATCCCACAATCAGCATTGGTTCAGGTTCTCTCACAGCTGAATTTCAGCATAAATCCCATCTCTCAACTAAGGGTACCGTCTCACTAAACAACGTACCAGCGATTCCGACCACGATATGACCTGGTCAGGATCGCTGGTGCGTCGATACATGGTCGTCGGTGAGCTGTCAATCAGGCAGATCTCACCAGCGACCAGCCAGCAGCGACTCGTGGAAACGATACTGTGCTTGGTAACCAAGGTAAATATCGGGTAACTAAGCAAAATGCTTTGCTTGGTTACCCGATATTTACCCTGGTTACCAGCGCACACCGCTTAGCGCTGGCTCCCTGCACTCGTAGCAAGGGTACACATCGGGTTACTAAGCAAAGCGCTTCGCTTAGTTACCCGATGTGTACTCTGGCTACGTGTGCAGGGAGCCAGTACTGGCAGCCTGAGAGCGGCGTACGCTAGTAACCAAGCTAAATATTGGGTAACCAAGCAAAGCGCTTTGCTTGGTTACCCGATGTGTACCTTGGTTACCAGCGTCCGCAGCTTCCAGACGCCAGCTCCCTGCTCCCTGCACATTCAGATCGTTGCTCTCTCGCTGTCAAACACAGCGATGTGTGCTTCACAGCGGGAGAGCAACGAGCAAAAAATGAACCAGCACTGTGTGTAACGATCAGCGATTTCACAGCAGGGGCCAGGTCGCTGCTTAGTGTCACACACAGCGAGATCGCTGATGAGGTCACTGGTGCGTCACAAAACCTGTGACTCAGCAGCGATCTCGCTATGTGAGAAGTACCCCTTACTTATGTTTTTGCTGCACGCTTTTGTGTCACAGAAAAGTTAGGAAGCAGAACAAAGTTGACCAAAAAGAAGAAATGTCTCATTCCCTACATATTATACACTTGCACCCTTTAGTGCCTTTCATGTGGCACTAAAGTGTGTTTTTAGCCTTGACTAACCTAATTAAATATTCACTCCTATTTTTGATAACTAGCCAAAGTGAAGCAGACAGCTGTGGGCTGGTATTATGAGTAGAGATGAGCGAATCGGTCGCGGTTCGGCTCGAGTTCGGTTCGCCGAACGGAGGTCTCGTTCGAGTTCGGTTCGGCGAACCGGTTCGGTGAACCACTCGAACCGCATAGGAAACAATGGGAGGCAATCACAAACACATAAAAACACCTAGAAAACACCCTCAAAGGTGTCCAAAAGGTGACAAACAACTCACAACACAAACACATGGGAAAGTGACAAGGACATATACTCATGCGAAAACAAAAGAGCTGGACAAGGAAAAAGAGGAGGAGACACAGATATAGGCATGGCACGCCCTTCTAAAATCATGTAAAACACCGCAAGGTGACTCCAAGCGGAGTCTCCCTTTTTTCCAAAAATTGGGCCACACACACACCCACCCCTTCAGTGGCAGCACTTGTGCCCCAGTTGTACACTTCACAGCTAGATTTGCATCAAGCACATTCAAAAATACGCCATCCTTAACCGTCCCCAGGATAACACTGGGGTAGGTAGCTAAGTCTTTCCTGATCCCAGCTCTGTTCATCTTGGCTCCTTTTAAAAAACACAGCAAGCAAGGGTTACTCCAAGCGGAGTCTCCCTTTTTTCCAAAAATTGGGCCACAAACACACCCACCTACCCCTTCAGTGGCAGCACTTGTGCCCCAGTTGTACACTTCACAGGTACATTTGCATCAAGCACATTCCAAATCCACAAGCATTTACTCTCCCCAGGATGACACAGGGGTAGTAAATTCCTTGTGGATCCATGACTTGTTCATTTTGATGAACGTTAGTCTGTCCACATTGTCACTGGACAGACGCGTGCGCTTATCTGTCAGCACACACCCAGCAGCACTGAAGACATGTTCAGAGACAACGCTGACAGCTGGACACGACAAAATCTCCAAGGCGTAAGTGGAGAGCTCTGGCCATTTTTCAAGATTTGAAGCCCAAAATGAGCAAGGCTCCATTTGCAAAGTCATGGCATCGATGTTCATTTGGAGATACTCCTGTATCATCCTCTCCAGCCGTTGACTATGTGTCAGACTTGTTGTCTCTGGTGGCCTTGCAAAGGAGGGTCTAAAAAAATTATGAAAAGATTCAATAAAATTGCTGTTACCAGCACCAGATACGGTGCTACTGGTTCGCGTAGACTGTTGAAGATGACGAGACCGTCCTATGTTTGTCAAGTTACAATTGGGAGATTCACTCCCTGCACCTGCACGGTTGTTTGGTGGAAAAGCCGAGCTAAGATCGAGTAACAGCTTCTGCTGATACTCCTGCATACATGCGTCCCTTTCTATGGCTGGAATTATGTCACAAAATTTGGACTTGTACCGGGGATCTAATAGTGTGGCAAGCCAGTAGTCCTCATCACTTCTAATTTTGACAATACGAGGGTCATGTTGGAGGTAGTGCAGCAAGAAGGCACTCATGTGTCTTGCGCAGCCATGCGGACCAAGTCCACGCTGTGTTTGTGGCATAGAGGTGCTAACCGTTCTTTCTTCCTCTGAAATCTCCCCCCAACCTCTTTCAACTGAAATTTGACCAAGGTCTCCCTCATCCGCTGAGTCTTCCATGTTCATGGACAGTGCGTCCTCCATTTCTTCATGTTCTCCTGCACCTCCCTCAACATTTCGCCTGCTACCATGCGCCCTTGTTGATCCCTGTCCCCCATGGTCCCATGCCTGCCGCGTTGGTGATGATGAACGTCTGGACCTTGGTGATGTTGTTGTGTCTTGCGCATATGAATCCTCCTGTAGTTCCTCCCCTTCCTGTTGTCCCACCCCCCGACTCCGAATAGTGTTTAGTGTGTGCTCCAGCATGTAAATGACTGGAATTGTCATGCTGATAATGGCATTGTCAGCGCTAAACATATTCATCGCCATGTCGAAACTGTGCAGAAGGGTGCATAGGTCCTTGATCTGAGATCACTCCATCAGGGTGATCTGCCCCACCTCTGCATCTTGTTGGCCCAGGCTATACGTCATGACATATTGCACCAGGGCTCGACGGTGCTGCCACAGTCGCTGTAACATGTGGAGAGTCGAATTCCAGCGTGTCGGCACATCGCATTTCAGGCGATGAACCGGCACGCCGAAAGACTTCTGGAGCGATGCAAGTCGCTCAGCAGCGGTGGTTGAACGGCGGGAGTGAGCAGCCAGTTTTCGTGCCCTGTTCAGAAGCCCATCTAGGCTGGGATAGTGTGTTAAAAATTGCTGGACAACAAGGTTCAACACGTGAGCCATACAAGGCACGTGTGTCACCTTGCTCAGGCAAAGGGCCGCACCCAGGTTTGCAGCATTGTCGCACACGGCCTTAACAGGCTGCAGGTTGAGTGGAGACAACCATTTATTAAACTCAGTCTCCAGAGCTGCCCACAACTCAGCCGCTGTGTGACTCTTATTTCCAAGACATTTCAAGCTAAAGACCGCCTGATGCCATTGCGCTCTGCTGCCAGCATAGTAATGAAGGGTGCGTGATTCCTTCTGCGCAGTTAGAACGCTGGTGGCCTGACCAGGCAGGCTTGGGGCGGAGGTGGAGGACCCAGATGAGGTGGAGGAGGCAGAAGCAGTGGCGGAACTTGGACAGACAGAGGATTGACACACAAGTCGTGGGGACGGCAAGACTTGTGCAGCAGACCCTTCACCATCTATCACCATAGTTACCCAGTGCCCAGTCAGCGACATGTAACATCCCTGTCCATGCTTACTGGTCCAAGTATCGGTGGTGAAATGCAAACGTTGACACACAGAGTTTCTCAAGGAAGCAGTGATGTTGTGTGCGACATGCTGGTGTAGCGCAGACACACCTTTCTTAGAGAAGTAGTGGCGACTGGGCATCTGGTACTGGGGCACAGCGACAGACATAAGGTCTCTAAAATCCTGTGTGTCCACCAGGCGGAAAGGCAGCATTTCGGTAGCCAAGAGCTTACAGAGGGATAAAGTCAACCTCTTAGCTTTGTCATGGGTCGCAGGAAATGGCCTTTTATTTGTCCACATCTGAGGGACAGAGATCTGGCTGCTGTGTGTAGACGGTGTTGAGTAGGGTGTCCCTGGAAAAATGCAGGTTTGTGAGGAAAGTGCAGGCGTAGACATGATGTTGCCTTCATCCAACGTTGGTGCTATCGATGTCTGAGAGAGCTGTACACACGCACTTGTTTCCCCTTCCAAACCAACTGACGACCTACCAAGCAAACTGCCTGTTGCGGTTACAGTGGTGGAAGTTGTGCGTGGAAAACCAGGTGTGACAGCTGTCCCCACAGTCCTAGAAGATGAAGAGCATGCGGATGCACTGGAAGGGGCAGGCGGTGGATGGTTCGCTCCGCTAGGTCGCATTGCAGCACGGTGAGCTTCCCACTGGGACATATGATATTTATTCATGTGACGATTCATGGAAGAAGTTGTCAAACTGCTGAGGTTTTGCCCTCTACTAACAGAATCACGACAAATTTTACAGATCACATAATTCGGGCGATCTTTTGCTATGTCAAAAAAGGACCAGGCTAGGCAAGGCTTAGAGGGCATGCGACCTGCTGATCCACCCCGACTAGTGCTCAGAGGCACAGTGGTGGCTGAGGATGCAGTTATAGACGTGCTACCAGTGCTCCGACTCTGTCCAGGAAGGCGCAAGGTAACTTTGTCGTCGGTTGCATCCTCCTCCACCGCCTCTGTTGACCTCCTCGAGTGCCTGACTGTGGGTTGACAGTAGATGGGATCTAGAACTTCCTCATCAATTGTTGTGTTTGCACTCCCCTCACCCTCAGACCGAGCCTCTTCTTGCCCTGACAGAATATTTAAGTTGTCATCCCAATCTGGTATCTGCGTCTCATTGTCATCAGAATGTTCCTCATTGTCTATAACAACAGGTGTTACAGTTTGTGACAAAGGGTACTTTTGCTGGAAGATGGTCTATCTTCAGCAGATGTTAATGGAGCTTTGCCACCTTCCCCACGGACAAACCCTTTTTTTCCTTTTCCAACACGCCTCTTCCCCTTTCCACCAGCATCTGTCATTTTGCCACTCATTTTGATTGCGACAAGATTGTGCACTTAAAATGTGGTAGTAAAAATTGAGAGGTGGTGTAGATTGCAGCGGTGGTCTAGCTTTATTAACAGCAGAATAAACAACAATAATTATCCCTGACAATGCAACTACGGCCCTTAAACTGGCAGCATAGTTTGCTAGTATAATGGCTTAGTAACAATGAGTTTGAGTGTGCAATGCAGAGATTCTGCAAATAGATTTGCACTAGTGGGACACTTATGGAAGTCCAACAGCCACTTTTAGGATGCTACTAAGTTTACTCAGTGTTTGCTAGTATAATGGCTTAGTAACAATGAGTTTGAGTGTGCAATGCAGAGGTGCTGCAAATAGATTTGCACTAGTGGGACACTAATGGAAGTCCAACTGCCACTTTAGGATGCCATAAGTTTACTCAGTGTTTGCTAGTATAATGGCTTAGTAACAATGAGCTTGAGTGTGCAAAGGGCAGGAGGGTACAGTGGCAGGGTTGTGGGTCTGGGTAGAGGAAAGGAAGCCTCACTTTCTATCCCTCATAATGGGGAAATGCAGCGAGGAAATCCCTGACCTTAGCTACACAGACGCTGTTATCTTGTGTAGCTATGGCTCTGAGCCTGCTGGTATTAGCCCTTACAAGGGCTAATAGAAACTTCTATCCCTATTCTGTATAGCGCTGTGTGTATAGCGTACACAGCAGTATCGGAGACAGGAGCTACGCCAGCGGTGACACCCAGACGCAGAAGGCAGATAATGGCGTCCAGACGGGCAAATGCCCGTATTTATAATGCAGGGACATGTGACATGGACATCTTATCACACATGCCGTTGCTTCTCTGGCTAAAAGTCCACTTAGCTGTGTGTGTGTCTGGGATTGGCTGACATGCTGGCTCCCCCCACTACACGCGCTCGCTTAGGGAAGGAAGACAAGGAAAAAAAATAAATAAATGGCGATCGCCATTATCCCAGCAGCAGTGATCTGAATGCGCTGTTCCCGCACACTATACGCTGAAATTTCATAATAGTGTGACACAGAGTGTCACAGAGTGACTTACACTATTACAGCGGAAAGCCAGCTAGTAATTAGCTTGGCTTTTTGCTGCTAGAACCGTTCTCGAACGTAACTAGAACTATCGAGCTTTAGCAAAAAGCTCGAGTTCTAGTTCGATCTAGAACAGCCCCCAAAATCACTCGAACCGCGAACTGGAGAACCACGAACCGCGCTCAACTCTAATTATGAGGCTGGGCAAGTCCATGGATATTGGGCCTTTCCCAGCCTAAAAATATTAGCTCGCAGCCGCCCTAGAAATGGCACTTTAAATTGGATTCACCAATTCTGGTGCTTGGCCCAGCTCTTTCTGATTGCATTGGCGACATGGCAATAGGGGGGTAATATTTTGTGGGGTTGATGTCAGCTGGCATCAATCCTTGGTGTTAGTAATGGAAAGGTGCACAATAAATAATTTTATCATTTTTTCTTTATACAAATAAAAACACTCCTCGACTGTGCTCTAGTTCAACAATTTATAATATATAAAGGAAGGAGAAAAAAAAAAAAAAAGGCCATGCAGATCCAAAGTAGTCCACATGAAACTGATGAGTGATGTACAGTAGATAGGGAAAGTATTCAGACCCCTTTAAATTTTCCCTCTTTGTTTCATTGCAGCCATTTGGTACATTCAAAAAAGTTAATTTTTTTTCTCATTAATATAAACTGCATCTCATCTTGACAGAAAAAAACAGAAATGTAGAATTTTTTGCAATATTATTAAACAAGAAAAACTGAAATATCACATGGTCATAAGTATTCAGACCCTTTGCTCAGTATTGAGTAGAAGCACCCTTTTGAGCTAGTACAGTCATGGCCAAAAGTTTTGAGAATGCTACAAATGTTAATTTTTACAAAGTTAAGTTTTTCTAATGGCAATTTGCATATACTCCAGAATGTCATAAAGAGTGATCAGCTTAACAGCAATTACTTGCAAAGTCAATATTGGCTAAGAAAATGAACTTCAACCCCCAAAACACATTTCAACATCATTGCATTCCTGCCTTAAAAGGAGCAGCTAACATTGTTTTAGTGATTGTTCCATTAACACAGGTGTGGGTGTTGATGAGGACAGGGCTGGCGATCAATCAGTCATGATTAAGTAAGAATGACACCCCTGGAAACTTTAAAAGGAGGCTAGTGCTTGGTATCATTGTTTCTCATCAGTTAACCATGGTTATCTCTAAAGAAACACGTGCAGCCATCATTGCTCTGCACAAAAATGGCCTAACAGGGAAGAGTATCGCAGCTACAAAGATTGCACCTCCGTCAACAATCTATCACATCATCAAGAACTTCAAGGAGAGAGCTTCCATTGTTGCCAAAAAGGCTCCAGGGTGCCCAAGAAGGACCAGCAAACGCCAGGACCGTATCTTAAAACTGTTTCAGCTGCGGGATCGGACTACTAGCAGTGCCGAGCTAGCTCAGCAATGGTAGCAGGCTGGTGTGAGTGCTTCTGCACGCACTGTGAGGTGGAGACTGCTTGAGTAAGGCCTGGTTTCAAGGAGGGCAGCAAAGAAGCCACTTCTCTCCAGAAAAACATCAGGGACCGACTGATATTCTGCAAAAGGTACAGGGAGTGGACTGCTGAGGACAGGGGTAAAGTCATTTTCTCAGATGAATCCCCTTTTCGATTGTTTGGGACATCTGGAAAACAGCTTATTAGGAGAAGAAGAGGTGAGCGCTACCACCAGTCTTGTCTCATGCCAACTGTTAAGCATCCTGAAACGATTCATGTGTGGGGTTGCTTCTCAGCCAAGGGAATCGGCTCACTTACAGTCTTGCCTAAAAACACAGCCATGAATAAAGAATGGTACCAGAATGTCCTCCAAGAGCAACTTCTCCCAACTGTCTAAGAGCAGTTTGGCGCCCAACAATGCCTTTTCCAGCATGATGGAGCACCTTGCCATAAAGCAAAGGTGATCACTAAATGGCTCATGGAACAAAACAGAGATTTTGGGTCCATGGCCTGGAAACTCCCCAGATCATAATCCCATTGAGAACTTGTGGGCAATCATCAAGAGACGGGTGGACAAACAAAAACCAACAAATTCTGGCAAAATGCAAGCATTGCTTATGCAAGAATGGACAGCTATCAGTCAGGATTTGGTCCAGAAGTTGATTGAGAGCATGCCAGGGAGAATTGCAGAGGTCCTGAAGAAGAAGGGTCAACACTGCAAATATTGACTTGCTGCATTAACTCATTCTAACTGTCAATATAACCTTTTGATACTCATAATATGATTGCAATTATATTTCTGTATGTGATGTAAACATCAGACAAACACAATTAAAAACCAGAGGGCAACAGATCATGTGAAAATATAACTTTGGTGTCATTCTCAAAACTTTTGGCCATGACTGTACAGCCATGAGTCTTCTTGGGAATAATGCAACAGGTTTTTCACCCTTGGTGGACAGCCATTTTCATTCCTTTGTTATTTTAGCTGTGTGCTTTGTCTGCCAAGTCTGAGGTCCAGAGCACTCTGGAAGAGGTTTTCTTCCAGGATATCTCTGTACTTGGCTGCATTCATCTTTCCTTCAAATGCAACCAGTCTGAAAAACACCCCCATAGCATGATCCTGACACCATCATATTTCACTGTTGGGATTGTATTCGGCAGGTGATGAGCAGTGCATGGTTTTCTCCACACATACCGCTTAGAATTATCACCAAAAGGTTCTATCTTCATCTCATCAGACCAGAGAATCTTATTTATTATAGTTTGGGAGTTCTTCATGTGGTTTGTTTGTTTTTTTTTGCAAACTCTATGCAGGAAAGGCTTCCGTCAAGCCACTCTACCATAAAGGCCCAACTGATTGAGAGCTGCAGTGAGAGTTAACTTTGTGGAACTTTCTCCCATTCAGGGTCGGACTGGCTCACCAGGGCATCGGGAATCCCCCGGTAGGCCCCGTGCCCTCTATAGTGCGGGGCGACTGTACAGGGCTTCCTGGCCACCTGTTTCTCAGGGCCGGCGTTTATTTGGGGGCAGACTGGGTAGCTCATCAAGGGCTGAGGGGCTCCAGGCCTTTCAATCATAAATGTCAGTGATCGTACAAGGTCTGTACAATCACTGAAGTTTCTGCAGTTGCAGAATGATCTTTAGTGACATCACAGTCATGTGACTCATCAAAGGTCCTAACGCTGCACTGTGAGAGTCTCCAGGCCTGCACAGATGAGGTGCGCGCAGGACCTGGAGACCGCACCGCTATTCAAATGTATGTGCGCCTTTCAGGCGCACATACATTTGAACAGTGCGACGACAGGACTAAGGCAGAGGAGCGCTGCTCAGCCCCACACCGACATACCGTCATCACCGGGGCTGGGGCTGCAGAGAAGAGGACGACATGCAGGCACAGGTAAGCGCTCCAGAGGAGCCGAAGATGACAAGTACAATAATTTTACATGAGGTGCTGTGGTGGGGGAGGAGCGGTATTACTTTAAAAGGGACATTATGGAGCAGTGGGGGACTTTTATGGGGCATATTATGGGGCAATGAGGGATATTATGGGTCAGTGGGGAACATTATAGGGCAGTGGGAGACATTATGGGTCAGTGGGGGGCATTATGAAGCAATTTGGGACATTATAAGGCAGTGGGAGACATTATGGGTCAGTGTGGGACATTATAGGGCAGTGGGAGACATTATGGGTCAGTGGGGGGCATTCTGAAGCAAATTGGGACATTCTAAAACAAATTGGAGCAGGAGGAGAGGTATGAGGACAATTCAAGATGGACATGCTGTTCCAGTAGTTTTGAGGCATAGGGGAGAAGGGATATGGGGCGATAGTTTGACACAGAGGATGGGTCAAGGGAGGGCTTTTTGAGGATGGGTGTAATGGGGCATGTTTAAAGCATGAAGGGAATATACCTCTTGTTAGTGATAGGTTGAAGAGATGGGTTAGGGATGGGATGAGGACTGCAGTGATGTTGGGGATGAGGTGCGATGGGAGAGGGTCAAGTGCACAGGTGGTTAGATGTGATCTTGAGAGTAGACTGAAAAGATTGTCTTCTGTCATGGTGGAGAAGCTGGATTTGGAGGAAGAGGGCTGAGTAGCTATGATGAGGGGCTGTGGTGATTGTGGGCCAAAGCTTGCTCTGATGTTGTCAATCTTCTACTTGAAGAAGGAGGCAAAGTCTTCAGCTGAGATGAGAGGAGAGAGAGGTGGTGCTGGAGGACTGAGGAGAGAATTTAAAGTGTTGAATAGCTGTTTAGGGTTGTGAGAGAGAGAGGATATGAGGGATGAGAAGTAGGTTTGTTTTGCAGCAGTGAGTGTGGACTTGAAGGTGGTCAGGGACTCTTTATATGCAATGAAGTGCTCAGTGGAATGAGACCTCTTCCATCTGTGCTCAGCAATTCTGGAAGTCCGTCTCAGTTCTTTAGTCTGACTCGTGTGCCAGGGTTGCCTGTTGATTGTGCGGGTTTTGGTGTGTGTGAGGGGGGCAGCTGATTCGAGAGCTGCAGAAATTGTAGTGTTGTATAAAGTTGCAGCAGCATCTGCATCGTGTAAAAGAGCAATGTCTGTGAGAGGGAGAAGAGACTGAGAAAGTGCGTGTAAATCAAGGTGTTTGATATTTCTGCGAGGGTGTGAAAGTTTGTAGAGGGGGGGTTGCGTACTTGGAGAAGAGAGGGAAGAGAATGTGAGTAGGTTGTGGTTAGACAAGGGAGAGGTGAGTTAAAGAGGTTAGATAGGGAACAGAGGAGAGTGAAGAGGAGGTCCAGCGTGTGGCCATCTTTGTGAGTAGCTGCAGAAGACCATTGGGTGAGGCCGAGTGTTAGAAGTTTGGAGACAGATGAGTGGGAAGTGTCAATGGGGATGTTGAAATCACCCATGATGATGGTGGGGATGTCGGTGGAAAGGAAGTGTAGTAGCCAGGTGGTGAAATTATCAAAAAAGGCAGTGGCTGGCCCTGGAGGGTGGTAAATGACAGCCAGTTGAAGGTTGGAGGGGGCGTAGATGCGTACGGAGTGCACCTCAAAAGAGTGAAGAGTAACAGAGGGTGGCAATGGAATTGGTGTAAAGGAGCATTGGTCGGACAGCAGCAAACCAACTCCTCCACCATGCTTGTTACGGGGGGTGCGAGAGTTGGAGACCGCCATAAGAAAGTGCAGCAGGAGAGGCTGTGTCAGAGGGTGTGAGCCAGGTTTCTGTGATGGCAAGGAAGGAAAGTTTATTAGTGATGAAAAGATCATGAATGTAGGAAAGTTTGTTGCAGACGGAGCAAGTGTTCCATAGAGCTCCTGTTAGTGGGACTGGGGGCTGGGTGGATGGGTATGATGTTAGAGAGGTTGCGAAAAAATTTGTGATAGGTTGCGGATGAGGGTTTGAAGTGACAATAGGGATGTTGTGAGGAGGAACAGGATTAGGAGACATCTCCTGCAGTAAGGAGAAGCAGTGAGTGTTAGTAGGTGGGAGCAGGAGAGGCCATGAGGAGGTCGTGTGTGTCTGGGGACACTGGGTGAAATCTGTAGGAAAATATCTGAGGGGAAAGTGAGATGGATGGGGAGGATGGAGGGAGAGCTGAAAAGGTCATTACTGGGTTTAGGGATCAGAGGGGGCAGTAGAAAGTGAAGTATTATCGGGGTGAAAGTGAAAAAAACCCACAAACATTGTTTACGGAGTCTATGTATCCAGTTACCTTCCGGTCACTTCCGGCCCAATAAAACAAATTGGAACATTATGGGCAATGAGGGACATTATAGAGTAAATTGGGACATTATAGGGCAGTGGGGGGTATTATGAAGCGTATTGGGACATTATGAGGAAATGGGGGACATTATAGTTTAAAATGGGACATTGTGGGGCAATGAGAGTCATTATAGGGCAATGGGAACATTATGGAGCAATGGAGGAAATTAAGAAGCAAATTGGGACATTATGGAGCAATTGGGGACATTATGGGGGATTGACAGTTATTATGAGGCAATTAGGAAGTGGATTGTGAAAGGCAACATAGTATAATGAGGAGCAGGGGGAATTTTTTGCAAAGCTGTAGTATGAGGGAGATATTCTAGAAAGGGCAAGTTTTGGGGGGGGGCATTAAGGAAAGGGGCACTTTGTGGGGCTATATTGGAGAGGAGCAGTGTGAAGGGGATATTTTGTGAAGGAAGCAATTAAAAACCCCTTCTGATTCCACTTGTTTCCCCAGATATTATTAAATAAAGGGGGCCAGGATGGGAGACCTTATTAAATAAAAGGGGTGAGGATGAGGGACAAAATTACTGTATGGGGTCAGAATGAGGGACATACATTATTGGTTTATGGTGGCAAGTGGGGCATAATTACTGTAGGGCCAATTTAGGGGACATTATTACTGATGAAATATAAGTTAATTTTGAGGGGACTGTCTCCCATGGGTGAACAAAAGTCTGATGTAAGAAGAAGAACTGGAGGACAAGGAGTAAAGTGCAAATATATTTAATATATGATATAGAGCAACTGGCACATAGAGGTCGGCAGCAAATCAGGCCATCAAAGTATGATAGTAAAATTACAAAGTACAAAATACAAGTTAGTGTAAGGCACAAGTAGAAAAAGCTGGCAGGCTGGGTCAGAAATTAGTACATGTTAAAATGAACACGGGCAACCTGCGTACATGAAATATGATAGAAAGTTTTGACAATTGTTACACAGACAAATCATGAAACCATAACTAGATAAGTACAATAGTAAAATTGTGTGCTCTGAAATAACAGAGAAACACTAGGTATAAACAAGTATATTAAAATCCAAATATCACTAGTAAATATTGCTTAATACAGGTGCTGGTAGAAGACAGATTCTACAATAGTAAAGTGGCTGATACCCGGCGCTGTCAGGAGTCAACGCCCCTAAAAGGTAGCGCGCATGCGCGGGAAACGGGGACGCGTCACCCGGAAACCGCGCATGCGCGCAGGCGATAATGACGCCGACAGAGCCGGGCCAGCAAGCCATTGATGCAGCCGCGCCAACTGGGGGAGGAGGAGCGGGAGCGAGCATGAAAGATAGAGGGTAAATAGATACAGGCAGTGTGACACAGGTGGGAAAAACATATCATAATGCAAAATTTTCAGTATTGCTGCAAATGTCCCAGCCGTGGCACACAGAGGAAGGTGGTAAATATGTAATGTCTCCATGTCCATCAATCCATGACCAGAGTAGGGTTCCAAAAAGTGCCAGCAAAAAGAAGGGATATGAGTGAGTCTGAAAATAAAAATATACAAAAAATGAGATTAAAAACAAGGCACAAAAACCAGGGAGATAAAAGAAGAGAGCAATCATCGCAAGAAGGGCGCAAAACTCAGATGCTCATTAAGCCCCCTCGGGGATAATGTTCCCAAAGTATAAATCCAGCGTGTTTCACGCTGGGCAAGTATTTTACGTATATTCCCACCCCTCGCCCCCCCATGTATGACATTAATGCCCCTGATTCTCAGGGACGTTGGGTCACAGTCATGAAAAGCATGAAAGTGGCGAGGAAGGGTTTTTAGGGTGGAAGTGTCAACCACTGTCCGGGCGGCAACAATGTCCCTCACATGCTCCCTCACACGTCTGCGCAGTTCCCTACTAGTGAGGCCCACATATATCATGTGGCACCCGCATGTGGCATAATATACCACATTGCTGGTACCACACGATACATAGTGGCGTATGTCAAAACTGCACAGACCATCAGCAGAGGTGAAGGAAGAAATGGGATCATGGGACGAAGAGGCATGAAGGAGGGAATTGACCCAAAAGCCCCCTGATGACGCCCCGCAGGTCACGTAATTTACGTGACTTGCTTGTACGGAGCCATTATGTTCCAAACCGACCTACTACCTTTTTGGATCTTGGTACTCCCCTTAGGGGTTGTTTCCCTTGCGGCCACTGTCTGGCCTGCAGCAATGTTCTTCGCATTTCTTCCTTCACCTCTGCTGATGGTCTGCGCAGTTTTGACATACGCCACTATGTATCGTGTGGTACCAGCAATGTGGTATATTATGCCACGTGCGGGTGCCACATGATATATGTGGGCCTCACTAGTAGGGAACTGCGCAGACGTGTGAGGGAGCATGTGAGGGACATTGCTGCCGCCCGGACAGTGGTTGACACTTCCACCCTAAAAACCCTTCCTCGCCACTTTCATGCTTTTCATGACTGTGACCCAACGTCCCTGAGAATCAGGGGCATTGATGTCATACATGGGGGGGCGAGGGGTGGGAATATACGTAAAATACTTGCCCAGCGTGAAACACGCTGGATTTATACTTTGGGAACATTATCCCCGAGGGAGCTTAATGAGCATCTGAGTTTTGCGCCTTTCTTGCGATGATTGCGCTCTTCTTTTATCTCCCTGGTTTTTGTGCCTTGTTTTTAATCTCATTTTTTGTATATTTTTACTTTCAGACTCACTCATATCCCTTCTTTTTGCTGGCACTTTTTGGAACCCTACTATTGGCATGGATTGATGGACATGGAGACATTACATATTTACCACCTTCCTGTGTGCCACGGCTGGGACATTTGCAGCAATACTGAAAATTTTGCATTATGATATGTTTTTCCCACCTGTGTCACACTGCCTGTATCTATTTACCCTTTATCTTTGATGCTCGCTCCCGCTCCTCCTCCCCCAGTCGGCTTGGCTCTATCGGCGTCATTATCGCCTGCGCGCATGCGCGGTTTCTGGGTGACGCGTCTCCGTTTCCCGTGCATGCGCGCTACCTTTTAGGGGCGTTGACTGCTGACAGCGCCGGGTATCAGCCGCGATTGGTCCAGTTGCGCTGACACAGTGGGGGTGGAGCAGCTGGAGCGTGCGAGCGCCATGTATAAATACACATGGCTGCCTCATAGCGTTCCACCTCCCCCTGATGAAATGATCCCACATCTGTGATCGTGAAACGTATACGTCGGGGCTCTGTCTCCAGGGGGTCCTCTCTGCTGCTTTTCAGGCTTGTATTGTGCACTTTTATGGGTATGTTTACCTAACTGGCTGGGCTATTGCCCTCTACTGGGTTCTGTACACCTATGCTATTGTTCACTGGCATCCACTTAGTACCACCTTGAGGCTAATCTGTATATTCTGATACAGCTTTGACTTTGTTTGACTATGTCACTTTGCTATTGTAGAATCTGTCTTCTACCAGCACCTGTATTAAGCAATATTTACTAGTGATATTTGGATTTTAATATACTTGTTTATACCTAGTGTTTCTCTGTTACTTCAGAGCACACAATTTTACTATTGTACTTATCTAGTGCTGGTTTCATGATTTGTCTGTGTAACAATTGTCAAAACTTTCTATCATATTTCATGTACGCAGGTTGCCCGTGTTCATTTTAACATGTACTAATTTCTGACCCAGCCTGCCAGCTTTTCTACTTGTGCCTTACACTAACTTGTATTTTGTACTATGTAATTTTACTATCATACTTTGATGGCCTGATTTGCTGCCGATCTCTATGTGCCAGTTGCTCTATATCATATATTAAATATATTTGCACTTTACTCCTTGTCCTCCAGTTCTTCTCCTAATGCCTTGAGTGTGCTATGACAGGTGCCATGTTTTGGTTCTCCTGTTTTTTTCCTAATTTTTTGGTCATTTTGTATACTAAAAGTCTGATGTAGTGTAGAAATTGGTGAAGTGTCAGTGTATTATATGGACACACACACTATATACAGAGCTCCAGTGCATGTCACTGGTGATCACTGCATTACATGTACACAGACACTATATACAGAGCTCCTGTGTATATTGTCACTGGTGATCACTGTATTACCTGTACACTATATACAGAGCTCCGGTCTAAAATGGCACTGATGATATTAGTGTTCTTACTATTGTGGTTTTTATTCATGATCATTATTGTAATATTATACATCCCTGTGTGGTAGTAATATGTGGTCTAGTCACGGTGTGCTGGTATTTGTCTCTTGTGTGTGGCATTATTTGGTCAATATATGGTCTGGTCATAGTGTCGCGGTATTACTCTCTTGTATGTGGCTATATTCTGTCATTATGTGGTCTGGTCATAGTGGCATGGTATTTCTCCCATGTATGTGGTTGTATTCTTTCACTATGTGGTGGTAATACGTTGTCTTGTCACAGTGTGGCGACATTTCTTCCTTCTATATGGCTGTATTCGGTCACTATGTGGTGGTAATATGTTGTCTGGTCACAGTGTGACAGTATTTCTCCCTTGTATGTAGTATTATTTGCTTTGGTATCGTAGATTCTGTTATGTAAGGAGGTCACTTTTTCTCTCTATAAGAGGGAGATTATTTCCAATAGAGTAAATACATTTAACCCCTCCCTTTCCTGGGACTATTACACTGCAGCAAATATGCACTTACAGAGGTTCTCCACTGAAAACAAGTAATCACCTTTTCTAGGGCCACATGCACACGTTGAGTATTTGATTAGTATTTTACAGCAGAATCTGGAGCCAAAACCAGTAGTGGTACAATCAGAGTAGAAGTATAATAGAAACTCTGGCACCATATCTGCATTTTCACCCACTCATGGTTTTGGCTACAAATACTGAGGTAACATACTGACCAAATACTAAATGTGTGAACGTGGCCTAAGGATAAGTGATAACTTATTCACCAGTGAGGGTGTGATTGCTGTGACCTGCACCGATATGTAAAATGTGCTTTTTTTTATCCCCCATTATCCCCATTTTGTATCCCCATTACACTGGAGCTCATGTCTGACTCAACCTGTGATCCATTCATTCTCTCAGTGGCTGCCATATGTTGTTCTTGGCTTTTTCAGTCAGCCTCAAAGAGGATGAATGGAGCTGCGGCCACACATCCCACCTGTCGCCGCTGCACGTTATAATGGCGATACAATTGCCCTGTCAGGGATAAAAGTTCCCCATTCTTCCGATAGGTGCGGCTTCCACTGGTCTGGTACCACCAATCAATAAGTTATCATCTACTTAACCTGTGGATTGGTGATAATTTGTCACCAAAGATCCCCTTTACTACAAACTACTGTAACAGTACATCAGTTATGGTGCACAGTAGATGTGCAGGAGCCAGTCAACAGTTTAGTCAACATCCCACTATAACTGGGATAACAGCTAATAGGTATTTACAAATAGCTGTAGAGTGGGCCCCAGACACCCGTGTCCGACCCTGCTCCTATCTCCCTACTGCATCTCTTGAGATGAGCCACAGTGATCTTGGGGTTCTATTTTACCTCTCTCACCAGGACTCTTCTCCCACAATTGCTCAGTTTGGCTGAACGTCCAGGTCTAGGAAGAATTCTGGTGGTCCCAAACGTCTTCCATTTAAGGATTAAGGAGGCCACTGTGCTGTTAGGAACCTTGAGTACTGCAGAAATTCTTTTGTACCTTATCCAGATCTGTGCCTTGCCACAATTTTGTCTTTGAACTCCTTGGGCAGTTCCTTTGACCTCATGATTCTTTGGTCTGACATTCACTGTGCGCTCTTATATAGACAGGTGTCTTTCAAAATCAAGTCCTATCAGTTTAATTAAACACAGCTGGACTCCAATGAAGGAGTAGAACCATCTCAAGGAGGATCAAAAGGGAATGGACCGCATGTGACTTAAATATGAGTGTCTGAGCTAAGGGTCTGAATACTTATGACCATTTGATATTTCCGTTTTTCTTGTTTAATAAATTTGCAAAAATGTCTACATTACTGGGTTTTTTTTTCTGTCAAGATGGTTGAATTTACCAAATGGCTGCAAAGAAACAAAGTTAAAGGTGTCTGAATACTTTCTGTAATAACTGTAGTCCACAGATGAAAACTTGAAAGACACTGCCCTCTTTGTGACCCCTGTGAGAGCGGTGATGAGTGGTAAAGTTACTGACATCATCACCGCACATCACAAATTCAGAGGCTGTCGGAGGGAATGCCATGGCCTAAGTCATAGCTGAGGGGTTTATTTGATAATAAATTGGTGAGCAAGGGACTGTCTCTTGTTTTAATTTCTTTATCTGTCCCTTTTTATGTCTTTCAGGTTTCCATTTGTGGACTACGTCAGAATCCCTGGACTAAGGTAGACCCGCATGGATTTTTTTTTTTTTTATTATTAATAAAATGGTGAACCAGAGAAATTGTGGGGGTGTTTTGTTTTGTTTTTTTCCCCCAAATAAAAGTATTTTTGCGTGTGTTTTTTTTTCTTTGTCATTTACTGGTTTAGTCATGGGGGTGTTGGAAAGACACCTCTCCATTGCTAACAACTGGGCCTGACACTAGACAGCTGACATAAACCCCAAAAACCATTACCCTGATTGCCATCACACAAGGGCAATTGTGAAGAGACAAGGTGAAGAACCAGAATTGGAGCATCTGATTTGATGCGCCACTTCTGCGGATGCTGCGGAATTCTTTTTAGACTGGGGAGGGCTCAACCATGGACCTTCACAGACTTATACCAGCACCAAGCCGTTACCGCTTTACCTTGGCTGGTTATCAAAAATAAGATAGACCCCATGGCATTTTTTTAATAAATTTATTAGGTTAAAACAGGCTAAAAATACCTTTTAGTGCTACATAAAAGTCACTAAAGGGTGAAATATAGGGGGTGAGACATTAGTTAACTTCCTGTTTGTGCTGCTTCCTGTCTTTCAACCAACTTTTATAACGCCAAAGTTTGTGTAGATGCATTTATTAAGTGCCTTTATGCTACATAATAGCACTTTTAACACTTTTTTCGTAAACTGCTGATTTACCACATGTAATGCAATTCTATGGGGAAAATGACACCTCAGGGGCTCAGCTAATGGAACACACAATCTATTCAAATGGAATCTGGTTCCAAAAGCCAAGTTGCGCTCCTTCCCATCTAATCCCTGCAGTATGCTAAAACAGCAGTGTCCAACCACACATGGGGTACTGCTACATTCAGTGAAAATTGCAAAACAAAAATTGTCCTGTCCATTTTTTCCTGTTACTTATTTTGTGAATTTAAACTTTGAGGCTAGCGGAAAAACAGTAAGTTTTTCATTTTTTCCTACACAATATTATAACATTCTGTGTAGTTTCCGGATTAAAAATGATCAGCCCACCAATGAATGAATATATTGTGGGGGTTTAGTATACCAAATGTGGTTACTTGTGGGTGTTTCTGCCTTTTGAGCACCTCAGTATGTCTATAAATGCAAGTGTCCAAATGTGTGTCCCAAAAAGAAATTGTACGTTTTTCTTTCCAGTTTTACCATGTGCCCAGACATTAGTTCTTAACCACATAAGGCTATCCTGAGGAATCTTTGATATGGTCTGCGTGTATTGGCACGTCATAGTATGCCTTTTGAAGATCCAGTACTACCATGTAATAATTTGGGAACAACATCTTTATTGTTGACCTCATGGACTCCATTTTGAAAGTCTGAATCCTTATTAATCTGCTCAGCTGTCAAACTTATTATTGTCCGAAACAACCAACCAGTCCGGCATTTTTTTTATTTTATTATTATTAAGAGGGGAATAAAATCTCTTCTCCCACTCTTGCACTGGGATTTCCAAGAGGACAGACTGACTTACCAGATCCAGAACCTCTGGCTTCAGAGCCAGCTGTTACCCTGTAGAAGCCCGAAGAAACACAAGGGATGCACCTATACGGGGGAACAGACCGGAATATCAATTTTAACCCAAATCTCACTAATCCAACGATCCAGTTTGCAGACATTCTTTCCCAAGCAGGGAGAAGAGTGAGAGCCTTCCCTCAACCTGGCGACAGAAATCACTGGGAGGATTTTTTATTATCCCAGGATTAACCCTTAAACTTAAGCTGGTGTCACACACGACAACGACGACGTCGCTGCTACGTTACCATTTTCTGTCACGTTGCAGCGACGTCCCGTCGCTGTGTGTGACATCCAGCAACGACCTGGCCCCTGCTGTGAGGTCGCCGGTCGTTGCTGAATGTCCAGCTTCATTTTTTGGTCGTCACTCTCCCGCTGTGACACACACATCGCTGTGTGTGACAGCGAGAGAGCGACGAAATGAAGTGATCAGGAGCCGGCACTGGCAGCTGCGGTAAGCTGTAACCAGCGTAAACATCGGGTAACCAAGGGAAGACCTTTCCCTAGTTACCCGATGTTTACGCTGGTTACCGGCCTCCGCTCTTGCTGCCAGTGCCGGCTCCTGCACTGTGACATGTGGCTGCAGTATGCATCTGGTAATTAACCCGATGCATACTGTAGCTAGGAGAGCAAGGAGCCAGCACTAAGCAGTGTGCGCGGCTCCTTGCTCTCTGCACTGTGACATGTAGCTGCAGCACACATCGGGTTAATTAACCCGATGTGTACTGTACCTAGGAGAGCAAGGAGCCAGCGCTAAGCGCGGCTCCCTGCTCTCTGCACATGTAGCGACGTTATGATCGCTGCTTCTGCTGTGTTTGACAGCTAAGCAGCGATCATAACAGCGACTTACAAGGTCGCTGTTACGTCACCGAAAATGGTGACGTAACAGCGACGTCGTTGTCGCTGTCGCTTAGTGTGACACCAGCTATAAATCTACTGTTCCTTTTCTTCTGATCAGACTAGCTCTAGTAATCTTTAGGGGGTCTCTATCTATGTTCATCTCCTATGAAAGGACCATTTGTAGGACGAAAAGGACTGCTTTGGAAAGCCTCCTCTTTCTGTCTCCTACAATCTCTCCAGGATATCATCTAACACGGAGCCTAAAAGGAAATCCCTCACACATAATAGCACACAATTATACTTTGGCTTGCATATTACCTGGCTAACAATTCAAGCAGAGGGCTCTACATGCTACGTTAGATAATGAAGCTGATCTGGCAGCAAGTTTTGCAGAGTCTACCGAAGGATTGAATAAAAAAAGCTGCCACCCCACGCAGTAAGGGAATAGTGGATATTTTCTCTCTGGCCCCCTTGATTTTTAATTGATCCTCTAGATCAGTGATGGCGAACCTATGACACGCGTGTCAGTGCTGACACGCGTAGTCATTTTCAGTGGCACGCGGCTGCCGGCCGCAGCCCCATAGAAATTAAGCATCCTTTAAATAGCATGGCAAGCCGTTCCGATTTTTTATCGGATCGGATGCCATGCAGGAGGTCTGTGCCGGAGGTCTGTAGGCCCAAACAACAGAGCTACGGTGCAGAGCGTCTAGGCCTGGGACTTCCGGTAGGAGGGAGCAGCGCAATGCCGCGGGGGACGCACTTCTGAGGCCTGAGGTGATCGCTGTCTGGAGGCCCTGTGATTGCTGTCTGCAGGCCCTGTGATTACTACAGCAACCATCATCCAGTGAACTGTGGGGTGTCATTGGCCATTACTGAGAAGTGAGGGGGAGGCTGGAAGAGGCCTGTGCTATGGGTGCCGTTTCCCGCCATTAATTTACATAAGGAACGCCATCTTGCAGCATAGTACAGACTCCATTTCACCACCATTACTGTTGTGCATCCTTATTAACCCCTATTTTTGCTTATTAACTCTGCCCTTTCCTAAAAGACAGTTACATGTGCCATCATATGGTCAGTTAGGTTAGTTAACCCCTAATTGCCTGCAGGGCTAACTATAAATCTTCTCTCACTGCCCCTCTCATGGAGAAGCCACAAAATAAAAAACCAAAGTTAAGTAAAGGGAGTGGTAGTAGCAGTAGCCAACCCTTTCAAGAGACATGGACTGAGATGTATGGCATTATAGAAAAAAATGGCAGATCATTTTGCGTTCTATGTAGTGAAACGGTAGTAAGTAGAACGTGGAATATAAATAGACATTTTGAAACTAATCATTCCCAGCTCTTGGAAAAAAGTGAGGATGAAAGGAAGGAATACATTTCCAGGCAGCTACACCTTCATAAGAGCCAATCTAATTCCATCCTTAAATTTGTAAAAAGCTCTACAAATTTAACATCTGCAAGTCTGAGCATTGCTCACTCCATAGCTCAGCATGGAAAAGCACTCAGTGAGGGAGAATTTATTAAAGAAACTCTCTTAAGATGTGCACCAGCTCTATTTCATGATATGCAGAATAAAGATGCAATTATTAAGAGAATATCTGAGTTACCACTCAGTAGAAATATCATAAAAGACCGAATAATGAGACTGAACACAAAACGTACAGCATCAATTAAAGAGAGACATAAGTAATTGTAAATATTTTTCGATCTCTCTTGATGAAACTACTGATGTCACATCACATGCTCAGTTGGCCATTATTGGTCGATATTCTGATAGTCTCACAATGAGAGAAGAGTTGATAAAGTTAGTATCAGTGCCAACAAGTACATCAGGAAGTGAAATATGTAAGGTTGTTATGCAAACATTCTGTGACCTAAGCATTGATATCTCTAAAGTTGTGTCAGTGACGACAGATGGGGCACCAAACATGGTGGGGAAAAAAGTCGGATTTGTTAAATTGTTTACGGAAGGTATTGGACATCAGATTGTGCCTTTTCATTGTATTATCCATCAGGAGGCTTTATGTGCCAAAGCAGGATTCACTGACTTAAACGACTTAATGTCAGTTGTTACAAAAATAGTTAATTTAATAGCTGCTCGCCCCCTTCACAAGCGAGAATTTTCTGCACTTTTACTGGAGGTTGATTCCACCTACAGTGGACTGCTGATGTACAATAATGTAAGATGGCTGAGCCTAGGCAAAGTTCTTGAGCGCTTTGTGGAGTGCTTTGAAGAAATTAAGGTATTTCTTGAGGATAAGGATCTGGGAAACTTTCCTCAGCTCTATGATTCTAAGTGGGTCAACAACCTGATGTTTTTTACAGATCTCTCTGTTCATATTAATGAACTGAACTTAAAGCTACAAGGTTTTGGCAAAAGTATTGACGTTATGTTTGGATACATAAAAGCTTTTGAAAGAAAACTTAAAATTTTCAAGCGAGATGTAGAAACTAAAACTTATAAGTATTTTCCTCGAGTAACAAAGTATTTTGAGAAGGCCAGTGCAGCTGTACAAAATGAAATGGAACCCTTGCATATAAAGTACCAGCATGTTTTAGACTCGTTACTTGACCAGTTCAGTGATAGATTTAATCAATTTAGAAGCCTAGAACAGACCATGAAAATAATTAAGTATCCTGATGTAGTAGTCTACAGTAGTTTGGAATTAAATGGTGGATACAAATTGATGATTTGGAGATGCAACTTGCAGAATTTCAGGACAGCATCTGGGCTCAAGTGTTTGTTGACTTGAGGTCAAAGCTTGAGAATCTAGAAAGGTGCCGCTTGGAGAATCAAGAGTGCCACTATGAACAGGAAATTTGGAGTGCCTGGAATAGGTTACCAGACACTTTTAGCACCCTGAAAAATATAGCAATGGCTTTACTCACTATTTTTCCCTCTACCTACTTTTGTGAGACCTTACTCTCAGCATTAAATAATATCAAAACCAACAAAAGAAACAGATTGACAGATGAACTTAGTAGCGCTTGCTTGGGCTTGAAGTGTACAAAATACCAACCTTCAATTGAACATTTAGCCAATGAAATTCAGCAACAAAAAAGTCACTAAAAATAATCAGTGATGGCGAACCTGTGGCAGTCCAGCTGTTGCAAAACTACAATTCCCATCATGCCTGGCCATTCAAAGCAAAAGCTTTGGCTGTGAAGACATGATGGGAATTGTAGTTTTGCAACAGCTGGAGTGCCACAGGTTCGCCATCACTGGAAGAATTCCCCCTCACTTATCTTAGTTCACGGCACCCCACACAAGTTAAATAATAGCAAGACCATCAAAAGAAACCAACTGACAGATGAACAAAGAAGTCACTAAGCAGGTAAGTTAAATAATTATACATATTTGTTATTTAAACTATACATGTCACAAAATTATGTTTTTTTTTCTCAAGGTGACACACCACCCAAGTTATGTTCGGTTTTTTGGCAAATTTTGACACACCAAGCTCAAAAGGTTGCCCATCACTGCTCTAGATGATCTAACCAGACAATGAGCCATCTGGTAGTGCATGTTGCTGGCTTCAGGGTCCCTGTTGACGATTACCACGTACCCCTAAGAAAGTGTCTGCTGTCCTATCTAGGGAATACCTAAGAACCTCCGCATCCTCAAAGAGCAAGTCAAACCTGATGGATGCCTTTGAGATTGCCACACCTAATTTTGATGCCTTACTGAAAGATGATAATGTGACTTCATCAAAAGGGTAATTCCTTTTAAAGAACAATGGCAGGGACTTTTTTTTTCTCAGGTTTCTGACATTTCCTATTAATCAGGGATTACATTTTATCATTAACAGGAAAGGCCAGTGGTATCTTTTGATCTAGGCCCCCAAACATAATATCCTGGACAGTCTTCTAGGTTTTCTCTTCAACTAACCCCATAGTGGACCTGACCGCTTTAACCAATCAATCTGTATCCTCAGGGAAACAATAGCGACCTACTGTTTCACTACCTGAAAATGACGTGGAAGGCAAAGAATCCGAGGATACAGAGTCACCCTTTGACGTGTCTGACCTATCTTACAGGGGAATAATGATTTAAGTCTTGATTTTTTTTTTTTTATTAATTTATTTTTTTTTAACAACTTCCTCAGTCTCAGAGATTTTAAGGAGTTCTTGACCTCTGCCATGATGATTGACCACAGTTCTGAAGCAAAAGATAGGAGAGTCCTCACATACCGTCTGTTCAATGCAAGACTAAAAACTAATATATCCACTGGAGCACCTGTCCATACCACGCCACTATTGCTGCAGAGAGCGCATAACCATAAGAGGGACGAGGCCGGAGCAGAGAAGCCGCTCTGCTGGAGGTCAGAGTGCATTTTAAATGCCTCACATTGCCCCATCCCTCCAGGCTGCCGCCTCCGGTCTTCCCCCGGAAGTAGAAATATGTTCAGGTGCCACTGGCTCGCACATCATAAGGACATGGCAAAGGCCTGGCACCCTGTGCATGCGCAGCACAGGGATTACCAATTGTCGCATACCACAAGAAAAATGGTGCCGCAGTTCACGCTCGCTAGCTGATCAAGCCCTACTGTGGCACTTTCAGGATCCTACACCAGTCGCAGCTAGGAAGAAGCCACTGCCTGTATAGATCTGGCCAGGTTTATTTTCTTCATACCACCATCTTCATCAGAGGTTCCACATATAAGGACAGAAAAGCAAATGATATGTGGCAGAGGTACCGCAATTTTATTTACGCGGTTTCCTGTCCTTGAAGAGTGAATCCCCTCTCTCGTGTTGGTGTCATGGGTGAGTGAAAAAATTATCTATAACTAGAAGGGGATTAATAGCATCCTCCTTGCCCCCCACCTCATTCTTTTGCAAAGCTGAATATAGTCTTTAAGTTACTCTATTAATGTGATACCTAACAGTCAATTTCTTCTGACTTCACAGCATATAGAATGATTTCCAGTGATCCAGTATTGGAAATCTTAAAAGAAAATTAGCAAACAAAAAACGATTTAAAATGCTGATTCATAACCATTTCTGTATTTTATTGTGGATCATCTTGACACAATTACAGCAGCGTTTCTGGTACCTTTTCTCTGACCTCTTCAAGGGAATGCGAATAGCAAATTGAACACATACAGATTGAAAACTTCAAGAATCACCAAACATGAATCTGAATAGAAGATCTTCTACATGCGGTTATATTAGAGGGCAAGGCTGGGGTCAAAAAACCAAGAAAGTTATATTAGACAAAATTCTTTTAAGAAATAACCGAGATCTGAGACCAGGAAATACGATGGGGGAAGACCCAGACATAGAACACACCAAAAGCAGTGCAAAAGGGTAGGGGCATGTAACAGGAAGAATTTCACAAATATATTATCATGTGGGTACATAAAAATAAATGGAAACCTACAAACTGTAGGCATCAAAAACAGCTATTATATTATAGAACAGAG
This sequence comes from Anomaloglossus baeobatrachus, assembly GCF_048569485.1. Classification (NCBI taxonomy): domain Eukaryota; kingdom Metazoa; phylum Chordata; class Amphibia; order Anura; family Aromobatidae; genus Anomaloglossus; species Anomaloglossus baeobatrachus. The sequence goes on along the minus strand of NC_134353.1, from coordinate 403,938,227 downwards.
ATGACTAATAATGTCTCTGCTGTATCCAGTCTAGGAAGCAGAATTAAACTGCTCTTCCCTATAACCTGGGCAGTATTTTACAGACCCGTTCAGAGACTTGGTATTTCAGAGTATACAATACTAAACGTGGTGTAGAAGTATAATGGAGAAAGCTGTTGCCATGTTCCCACTATATCACACTTGGTACAAAGAGCAGGTTTAGTGTTTCTAATGGTGCAACAACCAGTCTGATTTCTATTCAGATGCATTAAAGACTTGCATCACTTTGGATTTGCAAGAATTACACCGTATCTCCAGGGTTCTAAAAGACAAAAGAAAGCCTTGCAAAACCAAACTAAAGGTGCAAGCTATATACACAGCAATAATGAACAGTCCTTCATTTTCTAACCACATCATAAATACAATTTGTACATGAGTAGTGGTACTGTATCTTGATAATGTTGCAGTCCTTTTCGGTAGGAGAATCAACTTATCTTCTCTGACGGTTCTACATAATTTGTTACGCACTTGCCTACATCAGGAAGATTTATTAAGGCACCACCAGTTATTTTCCAAGGTCCTCACATGATTTGTGAGTCAGGACACCTTTTACCTTTACGAATATGCAGTATGATATATAGCTTGTTATGAAGGTAAAACAGGTATTGATTTTGCATGTAATCAGACAGACAGCACACATTTTGGGGGTGTCGGGAGAACTTAAGAGTCATAACTAAAACAAGTGAAAACACACAAAAGGAAACAATAGGACACACAAACACATAAGACTAGTTAACAAAACATGGAATTTCCAGGATTTTTTTTTTTACGTTTCTGCTTAGGAATGTCTTACTGGCCCCTCCAAAGAAAAAAAAAATCTATTTAGATATCTATCTCCAATAGCATGATTCCATGTGAGACTGATATTAAGCTAAATCAAGCAAGATTGATATATTTTGCTGTTCTGACCGACAATTCATGCATAACCGCAGAAAAGGCATAAGATTTAGTTTTATCACCCCAATGCTAATATTGCCATTCTAAGCGACTCAATACTGTTATATTCACTAGTCCAAAATCTCCAATATAGATACAGTGCAAGCCGCAGCAATTGTTCCAAATAGGTTTCTTTATAATTTAACATTGGAGGAGTCATGTGTCTATACAGCCCAAAGTAAGCTCAAATAAACCTTGTGGTAGAAAAAACAACTAGATTCATTCTGAGCTTACTAACGAGCATATTGGCAGTATAAATTACTTTGGGAAGTCAACCATCAATAAAACAGTTGTTTAACTGCTACATTGGGATATCGCAAACTAATGTTTGGAAAAGAAAAAAATTGAGGGCCAGCTTATAATAAAATTAAGCATAATAAAAAAAAACGAACACTTCCAGATGACCGAAAAATTGGGCCTCCTGTAACGATGACGGTCTTGAACATGCGGTTGTGTGCCAGCTTTTCACTTTCAGTTCTGTGAGAGTGCACCTTGCAGGAGGGGCAGAGAGGAGGTGGGGTAAAAACGAGAGGCGAGGTTGCCCTCTTGTTCAAGATTCGGACAGTGTTGCTTTGATCTCGCTGAGAAGGCTGCTGAGGAGGGCTGCTTCGTTGCACTTGCCATCAATAGATATAGACTTGTCACCCTTTGTAAGAAAAAAAGAAACATACTGAGATAATGTATAGAACAGAAGATAACTGAGCAAATCATCTGGGAAAAGAATTTAGATTCAGATGAAAGTTATGATTTGCAATGGTTCCTGATATTATAGTATAGAGCACAATACAAAGCAGGAAACAACAGTCACTAAATAGGTTTGAATATTTTCTTTCCTAATTTGTGGGATTTGGAGAGAACCGTACTTACCATTTTCACCAGTAGACATGTGTGGTGTCCCTGGATGGATCGACTGTACATTGATGCACAAGAATCAACTCGTTCAACCACTTGAAAGAAAAAGAAGTCAGATTCTCTTCCCACTAGCATTATTTTGTACACTTTCTACTAATACATCTTGGATCACTCACCTGTAAAATGGTGATAAAAGCAAATTTTTGCTAATAGATGATGAAAAGACAGACTTGTATTTTCCACTTTTAAGGAACTCATTTTAAGGTCTCCTGATTCCAACAACTTTGCAAAAGCATCACTGATGGATAAAGACAATATATTAGTATGGGAAATCTGATAAAAACATAGTTTAATTTCTTACACTGAAATGTACACTATGCTAGGAGCACAACAGAAATAAGTGTAATACTGACACCTCATCTCTGGATAGGCAGCTTGGAGGGAGGTCAGTACAGCAGAGGTGATAGTGCTAGGAGATGATGAGGGCTGATGGAAGGGTTTGTAATGTGACACAGCTAAACTCAGTTGTGCTGCCCCTCTCCCTACCATGACTATCTGAAAGGTGTTACATCATCTGTCCTCTACTCAGCAATTTCTAATCATGCAGGAGGATAACACAGGAGATCAAAGGTATATATAAAAAAAGAAGTTATTCGACTCTGAAGCCACTATTACATAGTGTGTCCAGTTCATCGTGAAACATGTAATGAAAGGTCCTCATGAGGGCAGGGTATTCAAGATGTTAAGAAACATTTATAAAATGATCATACCTGTAGCATGGGGTCATAATTAAATAAGAGGAACAACTGAAACTGATTTTGAAGTCTAATTTTTCATGGGACGAGCCTTCATCATCCTGCGATAGAAGCAAAGAAATGGAAATGATCAATAAAAACTATTTTTAGAAGAAGGTATAAAACTAATCAGAAATACAATATACTGCTTTCTGGAAATGGACCAGGGTGCACACACGTCTTCAGCTTAGAAAATAAACAGAACCTGTGATCCGAATTATGCATGATAAAGGCGGGCAACGTGATGCTGTTAAGACACTTGAGCCTCTTGACCAATCAGCACTGGCTTCCTTCTCCCCGCCTTCGGACGTTTGGAGAAGGAAGTAAGCACAGCGCTCAAATCCTGCTTAAATGTCTAAAGGCGAGAAGAGATGCCGGGTGCTGATTGGGTTGCGGGGCTCACGTGTCAATGTTGTGTGGGTCATGGGAACACAGCTTCAAATATTGCTGGAACCGCTGACCTCCCCCCCCCCCCCAGAGTATAGGCTTATTTATTTTTACAGGGGCGAACAAGTGGAATGAGAAAGGGTTGTACCAGTAGTAGACAACCCCTTTAAAGTAAAGGTATGGCCATAATGGCACTGTTGAACTGATTTGATTGATAGATGCTTAGTGAAAAAATCCGCAGCCTGGTTGTTGTTTAATCATTAGAATTTCCTAAGCTTTGTGGGTGGAACAGTGGGGTGGGAATGTGGGTAGGATCTTCGGCTCTGCCTCAGCCTATTCACTGCTTCTGCTGTCTGTATCTTCTTCCTGTATTAAATTTCCGCTGCTGCAGTCCTAGCTGCAGGTGGTGCTTGCGCAGATTGATCTCCCTGCAGCCTTGAAGAAAATAGAGCTGCAAACACAGATTTAGGCCTCAGTTCAATGACAAGCCAAGATCAATCTATGCAAGCACTGACACCGGTGCCATATTATTGAAGACTGCCAGGAGTCAGTCAGCGCATGTGCCTGAACCGGCATAATTTTACTGCCAGGCGCCATCAATGGTTAGGACCGCACAAAAATTGAAAAAGGAAGAAGATACAGACACAAGAAGCATAGAAAAAGAAAAAAAAAATGTTCAGCTCAACAATGTCATGATGGAAGCACTAATACTGAAAGGTACATGGAAACAGGTGTGTCAGCAACAATCAGAAGGAAAAAGGTAGCAGGTATCAAAAATCAACGGCCAAGAAAAATGGTGATAAAATAATAATAATTGTAAATACTGTAAAAAAAGAGAATTTTGTTACTTACCGTAAATTCTTTTTCTTATAGTTCCGACATGGGAGACCCAGACCATGGGTGTATAGCTTCTGCCTCCGGAGGACACACAAAGTACTACACTCAATCGTGTAGCTCCTCCCTCCTAGCATATACACCCCCTGGTAGCCAGTCCTAGCCAGTTTAGTGCAAAAGCTGAAGGAGGACATCCACCCACAAGTAGAGACAGAGTAAAACCCGGAACAACCGGAACCTCTGTCTACAACAACAGCCGGTGATAACACGCGGAACAAGAAACCTGCCGACAGGCAACAGGGAGGGTGCTGGGTCTCCCATGTCGGAACTATAAGAAAAAGAATTTACGGTAAGTAACAAAATTCTCTTTTTCTTCATCGTTCCTTATGGGAGACCCAGACCATGGGACGTCTCAAAGCAGTCCATGGGTGGGAAATAAACAGAAACTGAGAAGTAGGCAAAACCTAACTTCACAAATGGGCGACAGCCGCCCGAAGGATGCGTCTGCCCAAGCTCGCATCTGCCGAAGCATGAGCATGCACTTGGTAGTGCTTCGAAAAGGTGTGCAGACTAGACCAAGTGGCAGTCTGACAGACCTGCTGAGCCGTAGCCTGGGCCTGAAAGCCTAAGAGGGACCGACAGCTCTGATCAAATGTGCCTTGATCCCCGACGGGAGAGGCACGTGAGTACACTGGTAGGTATCGGAAAAAGGCCGACCTAAACCAACGAGCCAGGGTCGGCTTAAATGCTGAGAGGCCCTTACGCTGACCAGCGGTCAGCACAAAGGAGAGGTGCACCGCCTAAGAACAGCGGTGCGAGACACATAGATCCGGAGCGCCCGCACCAGATCCAGAGTATGCAACGCCCTTTCAAAGCGATGAACAGGAGCCGGACAAAAGGAAGGCAGGAAAAATGCCCCGGTTAAGGTGGAAGCAGCAACCACCTTAGGGAGAAAGTCCGGAGTCGGACGGAGAACCACCTTGTCTTGATGAAGGAGGACTCCGAAGAGAGTGCGGCCACAACAGAGACTCCCTTGAGGGAAGTCATGGCCACTAGAAAGACCACTTTCTGTGAAAGACTAAAGAAACCTCCCTAAGAGGCTCAAGGGGGGGTTTCCGGAAACCGTGAGGACCGAATTAAGGTCCCAGGGCTCCAAAGGCCGCCGGTAAGGCGGAATAATGTGAGATGCGCCCTGCATGAAGGAGCGCACCTGGACCAGCCGGGCGATACGCCGCTGGCACAATGCTGACAGAGCCGAGACCTGTCCCTTAAGGGAATTGAGGGATAGTCCTAGTTGCAGACCGGACTGTAGAAGGGACAGGAGGGTCGGCAAGGCCAAAAAGCCAACGGATACTTCCAAGCTCGAGTCATAGTGGAGATGACTTCAGGAGGGATACCAGAAGTCGTCAAGATCCATGACTCAAACGCCACGCCGTCAATCTGAGAGCCGCAGGTTCTGGCGGAAAGACGGACCTCGTGAGAGAAGGTCTGGACAGTCCGGGAGATGCTATGGCATCTCTACGGACAGACGGAGCAGGTCAGGGTACCAAGCTTGCCTGGGTCAGTCTGGAGTAATGAGAATAACCCGACGGCCCTCCTTTCTGATCTTGCGCAGGACTCTGGGCAAGAACTAGAGTGAAACACGTAAGACAGACGAAGCTGGGACCAAACTTGAACCAGCGCGTCTGCTGCAAAAACCTGAGGATCGTGGAGCCACGGTTTGACGGCTGAGACAATCTGCCTCCCAGTTTTCCACGTCTGAGATGTGGGCTGCGGATATGGTGGACTAGGAGTCCTCCGTCCACTGAAGAATGCGATGAACCTCCAACATTGCCAGGCGGCTGAGTGTCCCGCCCTGGAGGTTGATGTAGGCAAACGCTGTAGCGTTGTCTGACTGGACTCGAATGTGCCTGGCCGCCAACAGATGGCGAAAGGCTTAGAGAGCTAGAAACACAGCTCTGATTTCCAGCACGTTGATCCAGAGGGCTAATTCGGACAGAGTCCAAGTGCCCTGCGCTCCATGGTGGAGATATACTGCTCCCCAGCCGGATAGACTAGCATCTTGGTGAGGATCACCCGGTACGGAGCCAGGAAGGAGCATCCCTGAGACAGAGGGGCCGAAGCCACCACTGAAACGAGCCCCTGGTCTGTGGCGAAGCCACCACCCCGTGGAAGGAGGAAGTCCGCTTGTTCCAACAGCGGAAAATATCCAGCCGCAGAGGACGCAGATGGAACTGGGCAAGGGAATCGCTTCCATTGACACCACCATCTGATCCAGCACCTGTATTAGGTGCCTGATGGAACGACGTCGACCGCCAGCGGAGGGACTGCTGTTTGACTAAGGGCAGCTTCACAAGTGCCGACAGAGTCTCGAATTGCGTCCCTGGGAATATCAACTTCTGGGTCGAAGTCAGAGTGGGCTTGGACAGAATGACAAACCACCCGAATTGGTTAGAGTGGCGAGAGTGAGCGAGGCACTCCGCTAACAGTTTGCACTGGATGAAGCCCAGACTAGAAGGCTGTCCAGGACAAAAGGATCACTGCCAACCCCTAGAGGTGCAGGACCGCAATCACAGCTGCCCCGCCCTTGAGAATACTCGAGGGGCCGTGGCTAACCCCAAGGGAAGAGCCACGAATTGGACCACTCTGAATGCAAAACGTAGCCAACGCTGGTGTGAAACTGCGATTGGCACATGCAGATAGGCATCTCTGATGTCGATGGATGCTAGGGAATCTCCTTGGGTCATTGATTGATCGCAGAGACTCCATGCGAAAATGCCGCACCTGAACATGCTTGAGAAGCTTGAGATCCAGGTCGGAAGGCATCGCCCTCTTCGGGTACTAGGAATAGATTTAAGCAGAAATCTCAGAACCGTTCCCAGTCGGGAACCGGTACAATTACTCCAGTGGCCTGCAAGAATGCCACAGCCTGTGAGAAGGCGGCGGCCTTGGAGCAGGGGGGAGTTGCAGAAAAAATCTGTTTGGCGGGCTGGATAGAATTCTATCCTGTAGCCGTGGGAGATGGTATCTCGCACCCACTGATCGGAGACGTGTTAAAACCATACGTCGCCAAAGTGGGAGAGCCTGCCACCGACCAAGGACGTTGCTGGCGTGGCTAGATAGCCAGGAGGAGGCTGACTTAGTGGCAGCATCTCCTGCGGTCTTCTCGTGCGCCATTTGGGTTTACGATCCTTGGCTGAGCCAGTGGACGAGCCAGATGGAGGAACGAAAAGAACGAAACCTCGACTGATTCGTGCCCTGGACAGGTTTCCTGGTTTAGGTTTGTGGCATGGAAGAACTCTTCCCGCCAAGAGCTTCCTTAATAATTTCATCCAGTTGTTCCCGAATAGTCTGGTCCCTGCCAAAGGGAGCCCAGCAAGGAACTTCTTTAGAAGCATCCGCCCTCCCCTTCCGAAGCCACAGGAGCTTGCGGATAGCGAGGAAATTAGCCGAGGCCACCGCAGTGCGGTGAGAGTGTCCAGCATGGCAGACATGGCATAGGATGAAAAGACTGAAGTCTGGAAGTTAAGGCAACCATTTCGGGCAAAGAGTCCCTGTGAGGGAATGCATCTCCTCCAGAGAAGCAGAGATGGCTTTGAAAGCCGCACTGCTGCAAGAGCTGGGGAGAACGAGGCTCTTGCCGCCTCCATACAGATTTGGCCAGAAGGACAACCTGGCGGACAGCAAAGCCGTAAGTGAGGAGCCATCAGCCACTGATACAACGGTCCGGGCTGAGAATCTAAACACCGGAGGGACCACCTTTGGTGAATGAGCCCGCTCCTTGACCACCTCTGGTGGAAAGGGAAAACTGCCATCAGAACCACGCTTTGGGAAGCGTGTGCCAGAGCAGACCCTGGGCTTGGTCACAGTGGCCTGAAAACTGGAGTGGTGAAGGAACACACTCATTGTTCTCTTAGGCAAGGTAAACTGGTGCCTTTTTGCCAGAGAGGGTTGTTCCTCTGATACTGGCGGATTGAGGTCCAGTACAGAATTAATGTACAGTGGGATCCTTAGAGAGGTGCCGTCAGCCACTGATACAACTATCCGGGCTGAAATACTAGACACCGGAGGGACCACCCTTGGTGAATGAGTCCACTCCTTGACCACCTGTGGTGGAAGGGGGAAACAGTCATCAGAACCCCGCTTTGGGAGCGTTTGTCAGGACAGGCTCTGGGCTTGGTCCAGTGGGCTGAAAACTGGAGTGGTTAAGGAACACACTCCTTGTTCTCTGTAAGGTATACTGATGCCTTTCTGCCAGAGGGGGATACTCCCCTGATACAGGCGGATTGAGGTCCAGTACAAATATAATGGATGCAATCAAATCATTAGCATCTGCATCACCTTTGGACAGATCAATGGCACATTAAGTAGCATCCGAGCCCCCAGTAAAGACATCCTCCTCGTCCAGTGAGTCAGCTCGTGAATCAGAGCTGCGGGATGGGGAGGACAGGGGACCCTGCGTCTCCATTTTAGGAGGACGGGGACTGAGACCAGATAAAGAGTCCTCTGAGAGCTTGCTGAGCAAGCCGTAGCAGCAGAAGCGCCCTGAAGGGGGCTAATGCATGCTCAGCACCACCGGTGCAGCTGGAGGGACCACTAATGAGCCTCCAGGCTGAGGGACCACTGTGTTAATGAGCTCAGTACAGGCAGTACGAGTCTACATGCAGTGCATATTGAGAACAGTCTTGCAGCCTTGCTCTGATGTGAGACATGCTGCAGAAGTGGGGGCTCTGTGAGGGAATGCATCTCCAGAATGACCCCCAACAGAGAATATAAACAGAGAATATAAGCAGCTGCACAACTGGAGGTTGTGGCTTGCCAGACCGTTTAACATACATTTCTGTGCCCTCCAGTCCCCCAGCCCAGGCCCCCATTTGTCACAATGTGGTATCTCTGTGTCTATGCAGACATTGAGAACGCTGATAAAATGGCGACCGGAGCGAGGAGAGGGGGCGGGGCCTACTCAGAGCAGGCAAATGATGCAGACAGGGGAGGGAATCTTTCCTCAGTGAGTAGTATCCGTTCCCTGTGCTGCACAGCCGCTGGGCGGAGCCACACTGTCCCTCTGCATAACTAATATGCAGGGGCAGTGAAACCGAAACTAGGCCTCAGGCGAAGCCGGGGCCTAGATTTAAACATGCGGCCGGCATGCAGGCACCATCGGCGCGGTTCTCCAGTGAAAACTGGAGCACACGCCAGTGAAAACTGGAGAACCGGCCGGAAATGTTACCACAGACATATAACACACTCCCCCCAATAAATAAAGTACAAGGGACCCCTGGAAAGACCACCTTCTGTGGTAAAGACGTCTCAATACTTAGCTTTTGAGATGCAGGGCCATGTCCCTGGGGGGGGGGGTTAAACGCTCCGTCCGGCAGAATCCTGAACAGGGCTGCGGATGGAGACCGGTCTCCTGCAAAGCAGTGAGAACCGTGTTGGCTCCCACTTCAAGCCAGAGCCCCAGGGGATGGTGAAGGAGCGCGGCATGTGAAGGCTCCAGCCTTGTAAAATCAACCTTAACAGCACCGCCGACAGTGGGGTGAGGAGGGACATGCCGGGAGTCCAGACTGGACCCGCTTTTCTTCCAAATCTTTGAAATCCAAAAAAATCAAAAATCAGAGAATGCATGTGTGTGTGTGTGTACCTCCTGAACACAAAGCATTGAAACTGGCTAGGACTGGCTACCAGGGGGTGTATATGCTAGGAGGGAGGAGCTACACGTTTGAGTGTAGTACTTTGTGTGTCCTCCGTAGGCAGAAGCTATACACCCATGGTCTGGGTCTCCCATAAGGAACGATAAAGAAATGTAAATGTACAAACTGAAGAGATATACATTTTACGTGTTTCGGACGAACAGTCCTTAGTCATAATCAGACTATGACTAAGGACTGTTCGTCCGAAATGCACAAAATATCTAAAGTATTGTCAATATTTTTTTTTAATGTCATCGCCATTTTTCTTGGGCGTTGATGCTGGATACCTACTACCAGACACCAGAGGCAGTTGTGGGACCGGGGCAGAGCCGAAAGCCATACCCATAGCCCTGCCCCAATGTATCAAAAGATCAGGAAACAAATGTCTAATGAGGATTAACCCCTTACTGGCAAGACCTGTTCTAACCTTCCTGACAAGGCCAAAGTTTACAATTTAGACCAGTGTCACTTCATGAGATAATAAATCTGGAAAGCTTCAATAAATCCAAGTGATTCAGATTGTTTTTCATGACATATTGCACTTCATGTTAGTGATACATTAATGTAAATTTTTTGTTTGTAAAAATATTGGAATTTTGAAGAAAATGTTAAATTCTCAATTTTCAAACATTTAATTTTTAAGCCCTTAAACCAGAGTTATGTCACACTAAATAGCTAAGAAATCCCATTTCCCACATCTCTACTTTACATCAACACCATTTTTTAAAATAATTTTTTGTTTTTTTAGGAAGCTATAAGGGTTAACAAATTATCAGCAATCTCTCATTTTTCCAAAATAATTTACAAAGTATTTTAATTTTTTTCAGGGACCATCACATTGGAAGTGATTGAGGGGCCTGAATGACAGGAAATAAAAAGTGACACCGTGTAGGCGCAGAAGGAAGTTTATTAAAGAAGTTGTCCAGTTACCAAAACTGATTTTTTTTTTCTGATAAATCTTGCTAATATGTGCCCCTCAACACATCTATTATGTTTTTTCAGCAAAATTACCTTTTATTGTGCACTAGCAGCACATGCTCATTGCTGGCTCCAGCTCTGATGGGGTTAATCTCTCCTCTGACTTCCTGTGTTCAGTTCCTACAAGTACCAGAATTCTTTGTGGCTCTAAAGCGGTGTCTAGCTTATCTAACACACCCACTGTGTGTAACACTCCCCTCAGCTCTCCACCCAAAGCCTCCTCCCTGCCTCTTCCCTGTGTGGATGCCCTGAGAGAAATCACAGAGACAGCAGCAGCTCCCAGCTCTGCACACAACCAGGGGAAGAAAGTGTGTGTGAGTGTGTGTGTGTGTGTGTGTGTGTGAGAGAGTGAGTGAGTGTGTGTGAGTGAGTGTGTGTGAGTGTGTGAATGTGAGTGTGTGTGAGTGCGAGTGCGTGTGTACAGAAATTATGATTAGCCGGCGCAACATGTGAAAAAAATAATTGGGGGAAAAAAAGTGACGGGGTGATGAGATTGCTTTTTTCCCTCTTGCCTAGTCTGTGTGTCGTCCCTATCATCCGCAAACCGCATATGACCGGATCCTGTGGATTAAATGTGCAACGCATGCAACCGTTATTTTACCGGATCCTTCTGCAGCGGGACACAGAATTTATCGTCCGGCGCTGGAGTCAACTGACTCCTGATCTCACAGCCCGCACACGCTGCAATGGTTGCAGGTGGGCTCATTCACATGACCGTTCCGTTTGTCCTGGTCAGTTCCTGTTTTTTTGCGGCCCCACAGACAGGACCATCTTTTCAATGTCTTTTGTGTAGGATCGGATGGTACACGGTAGCACTTCCATGTGCATCCGATCCTACAAAAAAAAAAAACACATCGGATGCCGTATGTCCGCTCCGTTATTATGGAACATGTCCTATTCTGTTCCGTAATAACGAACCGTGACTCAATACAAGTCAATGGGTCCGCAAAATTCCTGGAAGCAACACGGAAGCACTTCCATGTGACTTCCGTTGGGTGCCCATGCAGTCAGTGTCCCGCTCCAGCCCCAGCCCCGCGGCTGCCCGCTCAGCAGTGTCAGCAGCGGCCCACACTGCAGTGTCAGCAGCCGCGGGGATGACAAGCACTACCGTCAGAAGGTTAGTAAGTTCATTACATACGGTGATGAAGTCCTGCCCTCCTGACGTCAGCGGTCGTCACTGCCTTCTATGCCCACCGCTTGTCACATCACCTCTCGCTGTCGACCCGAGACTGTGACTAGTGGTGACATCACGGGCCGCTCGCGATACTTTGTGAAGGCGGCGGTCATTGAACTCTGTGACAGCGCTGCTGTCAGGAGTTCAGCGCTCATCGCAGGTAATATACCTCGCTAACCTCCTGATAGCAGCACTCGTCATGCCCTGCAGTGACCTGGGCTGACCTATTGATGTTAGGTCAGGTCACTGCACGGCTCTCCCAGCAAATAGGGAACATTCTGTTCTTCATTGACTGGGACATTGACTATGGTATGGATCATCGTGGGACCCCCTTGTATTACACCAGACCTGGATTTGTTTTTTTTTCTAAGAAATTGGTGAAAGAGGGAATGTGTTGGGGAGTGTTTTTTCAAATAAAAATGTGTTTGTAGTCTTTTTTTTTTTTTTTTTTATTACTGCCTGGGTTGGTGATGTCGGGTATCTGATACACGCCTGACATTACTAACTCCAGGGCTTTATGCCAGGTGACATTACACATCTGGTATTAACCCCATATATTACCCCGTTTGCCACCGCACCAGGGCAACGGGATGAGCTGGCGCGAAGCACCAGGACTGGCACATCTAATGGATGCGCTACTTCTAGGGCGGCTGCAGCCTGCTATTTTTAGGCAGGGGAGTGTCCAATAACGGTGAACCTCCCTAGTCTGAGAATACTAGACCACAGCTGTCCGCTTTACCTTGGGCTGGTGATCCAATTTCGGGGGACCCCGTGTTTTTTGTTTTAAATTATTTATTTAATTTAAAATAACAGTGTGGGGGGGCCTCTGTTTTGGATTACCAGCCAAGGTGAAGCTGCCAGCTGTGGTTTGCAGGCTGCAGCCGTTTGCTTTACCCTAGCTGGCTACAAAAGATAGGGGGACCGCATGTCATTTTTTTTTTTTATTTTTTGGCTAAATACAAGACTAAGCACCTTAGTGCCACATGACAGTCACAAAAGGGTGCCAGCTTAGAATATGCAGGGGGTAGCACATTATATATGTCTTTATCTATCTATCCAGCCGTCTATTCATTCATTCATCCCTCTATCCCTCTGTCTCTATATCTATCCATCTCTATATCTACTCATCTATTTATCTTTCTTGCTGCTTCTGTTTTTTGCGGTCCGCAAAAAAAACCGGAAGGCACGCAGATTTCACACGGATGCCACTAGGATGCATCCGTGAAAAAAAGGACCGTTTTTGTGGCCCGCAAAAACGGAACGGTCATGTGAATATAGCCTTAACAGCAGTCGCTGCCTGCTGCCGATCACATGTGACCGTGTGCGGGCTGTGTGTGTGGGCTGTGTGTACAGGAGTTCAGCTGAGTTCAGATAAGCTGACTCAAGTGTCGGCCGATCATGCTGGGGCCACACGGGGATTACTGCGATCCCCTCGCATTACACTCGGCTCACGCTCAGTACAGCAGAGCTGAGTGTCATGCGTGTGTCCCTGCGACTGAGGTCCGACTGGGTGAGCAGACCTCAGCTGCGGGGGGCGGTCCGCCACTCGAGGGGTGGGCCAGCACTGAGGAGTGGTGGGAGGGATTTCTCTCCCTCTCTCCTCCGTAGTTCACCGATGTAACGCAAGTGCAGTGCGATTTTTCTCTCACCACATACACTTGAATGGGTAAAAGAGAGAGTCTTGCATTACAGTTGCAGCATGCTGCGATTGTTTTCTCGGTCCAATTAGGGCGGAGAAAATAATCGCTCATGTGCGCTGACACACAGGCTAATATTGGTCCGAATGGAATGCGATGTTTTATCGCACTCCACTCACACTGTGTTTCTCGCCGTGTGGCTTAGACCTTATTTGTTCTATGTCCCCCTGCATCCATCGCAGCGTGTGCAGGCTGGAGTTCAGCTGAGTTCAGATCAGCTGACTCCAGTGCTGGACTGAACTCCGCTGACCTCACAGCCCGTACACGCTGCAATGGATGCAGGGGGACACAGAACAAGTAATCGGCCGACACTGGAGTCATCTGATTACTTGGGATGAATTGAGCAGTAAAATGCTCTGGTGCTCGATGGGCGAACCCCATGTCGATTTTAATCACATTGTTTGTGGGCTCCCGCTGTATTTTCTATTGCTAAGGGTAACCCAAGCAGCTACTGGCTGCTAACCCCCGCTGCTTGGTGTTACTTTCACTGGCAATAGAAATGAAGGGAAGCATTTTTTTTTTTTTATTATAAAGGTTTTTGCCTGAAAACTTTTTTAAAAAAATGACGTGGGCTTCGCCATATTTTTGTATGCTAGCCAGGTACAGCAGGCAGCTACGGGCTGTCCCCAACCCCCAGCTGCCTAATTGTACCCAGCTGGGAACCAAAAATATAGAGAAGCCCTTTTTTTTTTTTATTTCATGAATTTCACGAATTTTTGAGTCCAGCCGGGTACAACTAGGCAGCTGAGGATTGGAATCCGCAGTGCAGGGTGCCCACTCTGCGAATTGCAGTCCGCAGCCACCCCAGAAAATGGCGCTTTCATAGAAGCGCCATCTTCTGGCGCTGTATCCAACTCTTCCAGCTGCCCTGGTGACTGGTGGCTCGCTGGGTAATAATGGGGTTAGGGCTAGCTGTAAATTATAAGCTGGCCCTAAGCCCAAAATTCATGGGGTCACGCCAATATTAGACATGGCCACCATGAATTTCTAGTAAAGATTAAAAAAAACACACCACACAGAAAAATATTTTTATTAGATATAAAACAACACAATTAGTGACTTCATCTTTATTGAAATAAAGAACCCCCCTCCGCAGTAATCCTGGGTCAAGGGTCCCGCGCCGTCCAATCCGGATCCAATATCATCTGATCGGTTTGCTGGAAGGCAAAGCGATCAGATGATGTCAGGTTAAAGGACATGAATCACACGACACAGCAGTTGATTGTATAAAAGCCGGTTATACAATCAGCTGATGCATCAGTGAAAAAAAAAAATACTCACATGTGCTGATTACCGACAGCTCCTGGAGCGATCGGACGGGAGTCTGATCCCGTCAGATCGCTGCCGGTAATCAGCTGATGAAGTCTCCTGCCAGCCGGGCGCTAAAAAGATGGCATCACCGCGAGACTACGATCAGCTGATGCGTCAGGTGACCGCATCAGGTGATCAGCGCCAGGTCCTGCAGGCATCGGACATGCCCGGAGAGTCTGCACACAGCCGGAGCGGCGGTCCTGGGAGAGGAGCTGTGAGGACATGGTACCGGGAGTCTGCAGACAGGTGAGTATGACATTTTTTTTTTCTATTGTTCACTTTTGATTTAGCAGCTGCCTCCATCTCCCGCCCGTACATTGCGCCGCACGGGAGATGACATGGCACCGGACGGGAGATGGAAGCGGTGGTGACGGTACCGGGAGGATTCACGCTTCTGTGTTTAATGACAGAAGGAATCCTCTTCCTGTACACGTCACTTTACTACCCACCCCTTGCGTATATAGCTGCGTTTTTAGTCATAGAAACGCACTAAAACGCAGCTATATTTGCAAATTGTGTTTTTCATTGCGTTTTTGAACATCTCATTCAACTCAATGGGTGTAAAACGCTGTGAAAAAACACAAAAATAATTGACATGCTGCGTTTTTGTGGGCACCACAAAAACGCAGCTGAAAAAAATGCTGTGTGCAGACAGCAAAAATGAAAACTCAGACTTTGCTGGGGAAGCAAAGTCATGCAGTTTTCTGAGCAAAAACGCAGCGAAAAACGCACTGTGTGAACTTACCCTTAGTTGGTGACATGCAGCACCGCAGGTGACAGAGCAGAGCAAGTTGGTGACATGCTCTGCTCTGACACATAGTGTGCTGCATGTCACTAACTGTATCCACTCTGGGACTTGTGCAGGTGACTGGATGATACATGTCACTAACTTGCTCCACTCTGTGACTTTTGCTGCATTGTACCAACTGTATACACTCTCACCTGCACCACAAGTCCCAGAGTGGAGACAGATAGTGACACATAGCAAACTATGTGTCAGAGCAGAGCATGTCACTGTCTCCACTCTGGGACTTGTTGTGCAGGTGACCGGATGCTACATGTCACTAACTGTCTCCACTCTGGGACTTGTTGTGCAGGTGAAAGTGTATACAGTTGTTACTATGCAGCAGAAGTCACAAAGTGGAGCAAGTTAGTGACATGTAGCATCCGGTCACCTGCACAACAAGTCCCAGAGTGGAGACAGTGACATGCTCTGCTCTGACACATAGTGTACTATATGTCACTATCTGTCTCCACTCTGGGACTTGTTGTGCAGGTGACAGAGTGGAGCAGATTGGTCCCATGCAGCGTCCGGTCACCTGTGCTGCTGGTAGGAACACATGATCACATTGCCGACACTGCCCGCTCTCCTGACAGCTGAGCACAGCGGGCTGGTGGACAGTGTGATCACATACTTGCGTGACAGGGGGGATTTCAGCAAACCCCCCCTGTACTCCACACTGGAGCCAGTACCTCCCACAGCTGACCGATGGTAAGCGGCGCGCTCTGCCTTCACCGCTCCACACTGGCGTCCTCCGGATCCTCCCCTCGATGCTGGGCTGTGCCATGCGGTAGTCACCGCCCACAGCTCTGTCACTCAGTGTGAGTGGCGCCGGCATCCTCTGACGTACCCGACAAGTTTGGGAGCCCGGAAATGCCGGGACGTCAGAGGATGCTGGCGGCCACAGCTCCAGGGGGTCATGTGACAGGCACTGAGCGTGCAGGATAGCGCCGCTCAGTGCCAGAACTGGAAATACAAGCCAATGGAGAAGATGCATACAATGGTAAGTGACACTCATTGGGAAAATAAAAAAAATGGGTGAACCACCCCTTTAAAGTTAATGCATAAGAAAGCCCTCAGTTTGCGGAAAAAAGCAGACTAGGGACATGAATTACTGGAACCATGTCCTGAGGTCTCAAGAGACCAAGATAAACTTATTTGGTTCAGATGGTGTCCAGAGTGTGTGGCGGCAACCAGGTGAGGAGTACAAAGACAAGAGAGTGTCTAGCCTACAGTGAAGCATGGTCTTAGTCATGTCTGGTTTGGGGCTGTATGAGTGCTGCCGGCTGTGGGGAGCTACAGTGCATTGAGGGAACCACGAATGCCAACAAGCATGTGACATACTGAGTCACAAGGCAGTATTCCAACGTGATAACCCCAAATACACCACCAAGATAACCACCCCCTTGCTAAAGAAACTAAGGATAAAAGATGCTGGACCGGCCAGGCATTTCTCCAGACCTAAATCCTATTGACCATCTATGAGGCATCCTCAAACCGTAGCTGGAGAAGCACAAGGTCTCTAACATCCACCAGCTCTATGATATTGTCATGGAGGATGAAAGACGATTACACTGACTTCTGTAGAGCTCTACTAAACTCCATTCCCAAAAGAGTTAAGGTAGTGCTTGAAAATAATGGTGGCCACACAACAAAACCTACTGAAAGAAAACGCAAGGCCAAAAGCTCTTTAACGTCAATAAATGACTTATTACTGCTGACACTCAATTTTAACTGCTCAGACAAATAACACTGCATTATTTGCCTGAGTGCTAAACCTAGGCCCCAAATGAGGGAAAATACTTGTATTCTCCAAATATTTTGTTTTCTTCAAATGTTGGTAGGCAGCTCATTTGAAATGGACTGCAAAACAATTAGGACTAGGACTACTCCGCGACTTGTGAACGCCACAAATACAAATAAGGGTTGTCAATGGGGTCAGATCTCTACCAGGTCACACTTGCTTGCAGTTGGACTGTGATCTTATTTACAGTCATTACTTGTGATGTTGATGAGCAACACTGAGCTATAATCAAAGTATCTGACCAAAAATCCCCATATGACTAGCTTTTAGTAAAGTGAATAATCTCTCAACAAGCAAACTGGTTAAGTTGATATGTCAAGCATCAGTGATTCCTGCATGGAAAGAGCACTGGAAGACAGGAGAATTATCCAACTGCTTAAACTAAGTAAAATTATAATTTAAAAGAGAAAAAATAATCAAACTTTTCACCAGCTCTATAACACAGATTAGCCAGAGCATGTATCGTATGTAAGGTTGAGCCACATCTCCAAACCTAAGTTGAAAGTCTTCTGTTAGGTGGTAGAACTACTTCTTTGGGGCATCTAATACATTGCCAAAGTGATGGTTAAGAAAAGGTTCTCCTCAAAATATTAATGTGTGAAATAAAATACGGCATAGCAAATGTTATTGTAAAACAAAATAGGACTTACCTTTACTATGAATGCCAATGTTCCTTTCAGTTTCTGAGGCATTACAATACTTTGGACAGTGAAGACAAACTGAGCTTCATTAGAAATGCCTGGATAAAAACATGGAAAAAGAATATTACTACTCTGTTAGCCAGTACATAGAAAAATTGTCAAAACTGATGGAGACCACAGTGGTGGATAGCATTGAGGATTCACAATTTTGGATAGAAAGTCACTTGTTCAGTCATTTCCCGGAGAAAAAGCTTATTCAGCTTCTCCCTACCACTCTGTTTCAATAGAGAATGGCACAAGCAGACAGCCACCTCTCTGCCAAGGACTAGGGCCCTTTTCTCCCTCCCTTTGGATTGGTGGTGGAAGTGATCGGACCCCCACCGAGCACAGTAGGGAGACAACTCTACCAGACATTCACTTTGAAAAACTAAAAATAAATTTGTGTCTAGAGAATTAGATATTTAATGTCACCAAACCCACCTGGAGGCAACTGGAACGGAATCGGTATTCCATCGTGCACAGAAGATCCTTCAGGCCTTTGCATTTTGGTATTTAAGGAGTCTAAAACGTTCAACTCCATATTTTTAAGGAAGCTTTGACTCTGGTTTTCTAAGATAATGGAGACTGTGACCTGACTCTCCTTCTGTAAATCCCCTTGAATGTCATACATCTATTATAAAGAAAAAGTACAATTTTACAATATTCCATAAAGAAAAATAGTCATGTTCTTTATTGCTCAAATTTTGAGCCATTTGTCTTCTCTGACATGAAATGCTAGTATACTGAGAATACTAAATATGCTAGATATTTCTTTATTATATATGGGGACTAAAGAATTAGCAACAAAAGTGAGTACACCCCCAAGTGAAATTGGCCAAATTGTGTCATTTTCCCTCCCCGGAATCATGTGACTCAGTATTACAAGAATAGAAGAGGAAGACCGCTTTTAAAGTAAGGTGAAAAAAAGGAAATCCTTTAGGGTATGTGCGCACTAGGCGTTTTTTTTCACGCTGCGTTTTTATGTGCGTTTGTCTCAAAAAACGCACCCGCGGCTAAAAAACGCGACAAAAACGCATGCGTTTTTGCCGCGATTTGGTGCGTTTTTTGCTGCGTTTTTGCTCATTGCGTATTTAATCAGTGCACAATGCCATTAAAGATTGTTGATGAAAAAAAAAAAAAAGGTCTGATGTCATTTCCTTCTTCAAAATGTTCATTGTATGCAGGAGAGCAGACAGCTGCAGAACTAGTGTATGCAGGAGAGCAGACAGCAGCTGCAGAACTACAAGGCTCAGCATCCTCCATTCACTAGTGTATGCAGGAGAGCAGACAGCAGCTGCAGAACTACAAGGCTCAGCATCCTCCATTCACTAGTGTATGCAGGAGAGCAGACAGCAGCTGCAGAACTACAAGGCTCAGCATCCTCCATTCACTAGTGTATGCAGGAGAGCAGACAGCAGCTGCAGAACTACAAGGCTCAGCATCCTCCATCCAGGACTGTATGCAGTTTTTTGCCCAAAAAGAAAAAAAAAATGACATGGGCTTCGCCATATTTTTGTATGCTAGCCAGGTACAGCAGGCAGGTCCAGGCTGCCCCCAGCTGCCTTTTTCTACCCGGCTGGGAACCAAAAATATAGAGAAGCCCTTTTTTTTTTAATTATTTCATGAATTTCATTAAATAATTAAAAAAAAAAAAAATGACGTGAGCTTCGTTTAATTTTTGAGTCCAGCCGGGTACAACTAGGCAGCTGGGGATTGGAATCCACAGTGCAGGGTGCCCAAGCTTTCTGGGCACCCCCACTGCGAATTGCAGTCCGCAGCCACCCCAGAAAATGGCGCTTTCATAGAAGCGCCATCTTCTGGCGCTGTATCCAACTCTTCCAGCTGCCCTGATGCCGGGTGGCTATCTGGGTAATAATGGAGTTAGGGCTAGCTGTATATTATCAGCTAGCCCTAAGCCCGAAATTCATGGTGTCACGCCAATATTAGACATGGCCACCATGAATTTCTAGTAATGATAAAAAAAAAAAAAAACACAACACACAGAAAAATATTTTTATTAGAAATAAAACACAACACAATTAGTGACTCCATCTTTATTGAAATAAAGAACCCCCCTCCGCAGTAATCCTGGGTCAGGGTCCCACGCCGTCCAATCCGGATCCAATATCAACTGATCGGTTTGCTGGAAGGCAGAGCGATCAGATGATGTGTCAGGTTCTAGGGGCTGAAGCACATCACACATCAGCTGATTGTATAATCAGCTTTTATACAATCAGCTGATGCATCGGTGCAAAAGAAAAAAAAAAAAAATAAATAAATACTCACGTCTGTGCTGATTACCGGCAGCTCCTGCAGCGATCGGATGAGAGTCTGATCCTGTCCCATCGCTGCAGGAGCTGCCGGTAATCAGCTGATGAAGTCCCCTGACGGCAGGATCAGCGGAGAGCCGGCCGGGCGCGAAAAAGCCGGCGGCACCGCGAGAATTACGATCAGCTGATGTGTCAGGTGACTGCATCAGGTGATCCACGGCCAGGTCCTGCAAGCTTCGTACGTGCCCCGGGGAGACTGCACACAGCCAGAGCGGCGGTACCGGGACAGAAGCGGGCATGGCACCGGGACCCTGCAGACAGGTGAGTATATATGACATTTTTTTTTTTTCCTACTGTTCACTTTGGCTTTCGCCGCTGCCTCCACCTCCCGCCCAGACATGGCGCCGCACGGAGCTGACATGCACCGGGTGGGTTGTAGACGCAGCGGTGACGGTACCGGGAGGATTCATGCTTCTGTGTTTACCAACAGAAGGAATCCTCTTCCTGTACACGTCACTATACTGCCCACCCCTTGCGTTTATAGCTGCGTTTTTAGTCATAGAAACGCGGCTATATGCGTTTTTCATTGCGTTGTTGAACATCTCATTGAACTCAATGGGTGAAAAACGCAGTGAAAAACGCAGAAATAATTGACATGCTGCATTTTTGTGGTCACCACAAAAACGCAGCTACAAAAAAACGCTGTGTGCGGACAGCACTTCTGAAAACCCATAGACATTGCTGGGGAAGCAATGTCACTGCGTTTTCAGCACAAAAACGCGGTAAAAACCGCCGCTAAAAACGCGGCAAAAACGCCTAGTGCGCACAAGGCCTTAATCTGCCATCATGCAACATTTCGACCTGTCATACATCTTTTTCAAGCAGACCTAAGACAGGTCAAAACGCTTCATGATGGCACATTAAAGGATTTTCTTTTTTCCACCTTATTTTGGATGCAGGCTTCCTCTTCTATTCATGGCCTGCTCCAGGTTGACTCCCTGGCATACATGACTTGCCTCCTTATTGGGTTTATTGCCCTTTTGAGGTCCTATGGAATGCTGAGAACAATCTTTTTTTCATTGAATTTATTAGTGTTACAAGGTCTCAGGCGTGTATGTGGAGCAGGTATGTTACATGTCGCTGACACACTCTCATACTAGTCACTGCAAGATCAACATGACACCTCATGGGAAAGAATTTGTCTGAGGATCTGAAAAAGAGTATTGATGCTGTACATAATGATGGCCTAGGCTACAATAAGATCCACAACACCCTGAAACGGAGCTGCAGCACGGTGGCCAAGACCATACAGAAGTTTAACAAGACAGGTTTCACTCAGAACAGGCCTCGCCATGGTAGACTAAAGAGGTTGAGTGCACATACACCGCATCATATCAAGAGGTGGTCTTTTCAAACTAGATGTATGGGATAATGGGGTGGGAGGGTCAGCCTGTTCATGCTCAGATCATACACAGCACAGTGCACAAATTGGCCTGCATGGCTGTCATACCAGAAGGAAACTGTTTCTAAGGATGATGCACAAGGAAGCCCGCAACCAGTTTGCTGAAGACAAACCGGCATAGATTACTGGAACCATGTCCTGTGGTCTGATGAGATTAAGTTAAACTAATTTGCTTCAGATTGTGTCAAAAGTATTTGGCAGCAACCAGGTGAGGAGTACAAAAACAAGTGTGTCTTTCCTACAGTCAAGCATGGTGGTGGAAGTGTCATGGTTTGGGGCTGCATGAGAGCTGCCAGCTGTTGGGAGCTACAATTCATTGAGGGAACCTTGAATGACAACATGTATTGTGGTATACTGAGGCAGAGCAAAATTCCCACCCTTCAGAAATAGGGTTGCAGGGCAGTATACCATGATAACGATGCCAAACACACCTCCAAGAAGACTACTGTCTTGCTAAAAAAAAACAAACCTGAGGGTAAAGTTGCTAGATTGGCAAAGCATGTCTCCAGTCCTAAATCCTATTGAGCATTTTGTGGGGCATCCTCAAACCGAAGGTGCAGAAGCACCTTGATATCGCTATGGAGGATGGAAGAGGAAGCTCCTGTGAAGCTCCATGCCAAGAGAGTTAAGGCAGTGCTTGAAAATAATGGTGACTGCACAAAATATTGACACTTTGGGCACAATTTGGGCATTTTCACTTAGGGGGTGTACTCACTTTTTGTTGTCAGCGGTTTACACATTAATAGCTGTGTGTTCAGTTATGTAGAGGACACCAAATTTACACAGTCTGTGCACTGATACAATGTAAAGTACTCAAAAAGTCGTATCTTCAGTGTTGTTCCAAGGAAAGGTGTAATAAAATCTATATATATATATATATATATATATATATATATATATATATATATATATATATATATATATATATATATAAATGTGAGTGGTGTACTCACTTTTGTGATATACTGTAAAGTAACCTACCAAAAGCATTCATTAGTGTAACTATATCTACTTGTAGAAAGAGAAAAAAAAAAAAAAAAAAAATCAGAAAGACTGATTTATAAACTTACATCAAATGTGTATTTTACATTGTAAATGAAATGCCAAACTAACCTGGTTTTCTCCTTTCCCGATGGGCCAGATGTACACAGCTATAAGAGTGTATGTAATGCTTATACCATGTTCATTGCCTGACTACACGTTACATGGCTATTTAGAGTGTAAGCTTGTTAACAGGGCACGCACTCCTCTTGGGATCTATTGAATTGTTACTCTAATGTCTGATATTGTCTGTACATGTCCCCTCTGACTCTGAATTGTGAAGGGCTGCGGAATATGTGGGCGCTATAGAAATAAAAATCATCATTATTTACTCACCATCTTGATAAATTTGTTTTCAGCCAAAAGCTGGTAACTGGACATTGGCTGTGAGGAAAAAAAAAAAGGCAAAAAAAATAAACAAAAGATCAAAAACGCTCCATCAAAAGCATTATTTCTCAGTTGTTTCATTAAGGGAAACACAAAACCATGAGTGTATGCTGCTGCCATATATCCCCTGCAATACTGCGATAGCAACAGCTACACCGTAACCCCCTCATGCCATCCACCATACATGCACAGCGCTGCAGGCAGTGCGCTCCTGCAAACCGTTGTAAGTGTGCGACACAATCACGCTAGCTCGCAAGCAGAGCCGGCAAAATCATCACCGGGAGTCAGCCAAATTTCATAGCTGACAACTTACAGTAATGCCCACGATTAGTGTTAACACCGATCATGGGAATTTATCCCCTCTGATGTCACTGTGAAGTGTGACAGCGACATCGATCTGCTTACTAGAGGGATCGTGTAGTGCTGATGGAATAGTGGCAGTGGGGTCACCTAGATACTGAGGCTTGCAAGGTCCTGCCTCCAGCCTTTGTGCGAGTCACTGATCAAATGCCCTGCAAAAGTATTACAGAGTATGAGATCAGAGCAGAGAAACCCATGTCCCATCAAGGGACCAAGTGAGGAAAAAAAACAAAAAAGCACACATTTGTTATTGCCGTGTTCAGAACGGTCCTATCTATAAGACATTAGAAATCCCTTCAATGAACATAGTTTTAAAAAAATAAAAAAAAACAACTTGCAAAAAAAAAAAAACCAAAACTTGGCATTTTCCTCAGACTACCAAGAAAAAGTGGGAAAAAGAAGCAATCAAAAAGTATCATATAAATAAGAAAAAACAGTACTGCTGAAAATGTCATACTGTACCCCAAAAAATAAGCCTCCTTTGAGCAGCAGCCGCGGAAAAATGAAAAAGCTACAGCTCTTAGAATATACTGGTGCAAAACCAATTCTTATTTCATTTAGGATGGTCTTTATTATGTAAAAGTGGCAAAACAAAGACATTTATGTGGTATCACTGTAATGGTACTGACCCGAACAATAAACCAAATAGTTTTTACCACATAGTGAAAAACAAAATACAGTATTTAAAAACAGATTTTTGTGTACTCACCGTAAAATCGTTTTCTCTTAGCCATCATTGGGGGACACAGGACCATGGGTGTTATGCTACCTATCCATTGGAGGACACTAAGTAGATGCAAAAGCATAGCTCCTACTCTGCAGTGTACACCCCCTGGCCGGGCCAGGCAAGCTCAGTTTTAGTACACAAGCAGTAGGAGAAAAAAACAGTAAAAACTTACCTCAACAGAGGAACATGAGAAAAAAAAAAAAAGAGTCATAACCAAATAAGGTACTGAGAGAACCAAGGCCCAACAGGGCAACAGGGTGGGTGCTGTGTCCCCCAATGATAGCTAAGAGAAAACGATTTTACGGTGAGTACACAAAAATCCGTTTTTCTCTGACGCCTCATTGGGGGACACAGGACCATGGAACATCCTAAAGCAGTCCATGGGTGGGTAACATAAAAGAAGACAACACAACCCAAGGACTAGGAACCAGTCCCAGACAGCCTGGGGCGCCTACTGAGAGAGGTGCTCTACTGCAGTTTGCAGAATTTTCCTACCCAGATTTGCCTCAGTTGAAACCTGGGTATGGACTCTGTAATGCTTTGAAAACGTATGTAGGCTAGACCAGGTCTCAGCCTTACACACCTGTTCCACTGAAGCCTGATGCCATATGGCCCACGAAGCGCCAAATGCTTGCGTGGAATGAGCCCGCAGCCCACTAGGAATGGGCTTGAGTTGCAAGCGGTACACTTCCTGGATCGCAAAGCGAATCCAGCGAGCCAGCGTCGCCTTTGAAGCTGCCTGTCCCTTCTTAGGCCTCTCAGGAATGACGAACAAAGAGTCCGTTTTCCTAAAGGGGGCTGTCCTGGATATGTAATATCTGAGAGCTCTGACAAGGTCTAACGAATGCAGAGATCTTTCCACCCTATGAACCGGGTGTGGACAAAAGGAAGGCAGGACAATGTCCTCGTTCAAATGAAACGGGTTAGGAACCTTTGGAAGGAAATCCGGAAGGGGACGCAGAACCACCTTGTCCTGGTGAAAGATCAGAAAAGGCTCGCAGCAAGAGAGTGCTGCCAGCTCCGAAACCCGTCTGATGGACATAATTGCCACCAAGAATGTTACCTTCCAGGACAGAAGAGCAAGGGAGGATTCCTTGAGGGGTTCAAAGGGAAACCTCTGGAGACCGTCCAGAACGAGGTTGAGGTCCCATGGTTCCAGCGGCTGTTTGTACGGGGGAACTAGATGGGAAACGCCCTGGAGGAAGGTCTTGACTTGGTAGAAGATTGAGAGCGCTGAGACCTGCCCTTTAAGGCTATGTGCGCACTTACCGGATTTTGCCGCGGATTTTCCGCGGATTTGCTGCATGTTTCGCTGCAGAAAATGTTCATAACATCTCTGCAGTGAATCACCAGCAAATCCTATGGAGAAAAAAAATCCTGTGCGCACTGGGCGGAATTTGACAGCTTCATGTCACTTCTTTTCCGCACATCGCTGCGGGATTTCACTCCATTGACTCAATGTTAATCATGAAATCCCGCAGGGAATAACGCAGGCAGCAAATTCTGTGTGGTTCACTGCGTTTTCCTGCGTTATTCCCTGCGGTATTTCGCGGTTTACCTCCGGTAATGTGCATCGCCTGTCTGCGGTTTTGCAGGGAAGTGATGTCATTACAGGAAGAGGAAGCCGTGCAGAGAGTAAACACACACACATCACAGACACAGACATCACAGACACATAGAACACACATAGAAAGAAAACGGAAATATAGAAAAAAAAAAAAAAAAAAAAAAAAAAAAAAGAACGTGGGCTCCGCTGCATATTTACCGTCCAGCCGAGGTAAGCACACAGCGGCGGCCCGGTATTCTCAGGCTGGGGAGGGAGAGGGGCAGGGATAATGTCCCCCGCCTCACTCCCCCTCCCGCAGCCGAGAATATCAGCCGCAGCTGCCCCGACACTGTCGCATGCATTATGCGGCACTACCGGAGTGTCCTCGGCTCTTCTTGCCACCGTGTAGCAGTGGTGGCAAGGTAATACAAGGGGTTAATGGTGGTGGATCATCGCCATTAACTCCAGGCTTGATCATGGCAGCGTCTATGAGACAGCTGACATGATCAACCCGTAAGTAAAGTGAGTAAAACACAGACACCGAAAAATCCTTTATTTTAAATAAAACCAACAAGCCTCGTTCACCATTTTATTAACCCCCCCCAAACAAAGCTCCGGCGTAATCCACAGGTCCGACGTCCTGCGCTGCTTCCATCCAGCCGCGACTGTCACAGACACAGCGCTGAATGAAAGCAGCAGACAGCAGAGGTAATTACGAACGCCTTGTCCTGAGGGAGAAGGATCAAGCCCCGACGGGTGTCCAGGGACATGCCCAGGAAGGTGATGGATCGTGATGGGATCGGGGATGATTTGTCCAGATTCACTAGCCACCCTAAGCGGGATAGGGTGTCCACAGTGATCTGTACGCTGGTTGAGCAGTCGCGGAAGGAGGGGGCCTTAATGAGGAGGTCGTCCAAGTAAGGGAGAACGACTACTCCCCTGGCGTGAAGGACGCTCATGGCGGCCGCCATGACTTTGGTGAAGACCCTTGGTGCGGTGGCAAGGCCGAAGGGTAGAGCTATGAATTGAAAGTGGGAGTCCTGAATTGCGAAGCGGAGGAACTTTTGGTGATCTGGGGCGATGGGTATGTGCAGGTACGCGTCCTTGATGTCTATGGAGGCGAGGAATTCCCCTTCGACCATGGATGCAATAATGGACCTTAGGGACACCATTCTGAATCTCCGTACGTGCACATGTTTGTTTAGGTGTTTGAGGTCCAGGAGGGGTCGAACTGACCCATCCTTTTTGGGAACCACAAAGAGGTTGGAATAAAAACCCCCGAACTTCTTGTCGTCTGGGACAGGTATTATCACTCCTGCTGTTTGGAGCGAGTGGATTACTGAGAAAAAAGCTAGTAGTAAAAAAAAAAAAAAAAAGAGAATTTTGTTTACTTACCATAAATTCTTTTTCTTATAGTTCCGTATTGGGAGACCCAGACCATGGGTGTTTAGCTTCTGCCTCCGGAGGACACACAAAGTACTACACTCAATCGTGTAGCTCCTCCCTCTGAGCTTATACACCCCCTGGTGAGCCAGCCCCAGCCAGTTTAGTGCAAAAGCTGAAGGAGAATAGCCACCCACAAGTAGAACAGAACAAGAGCCTGAACAACCGGAGACTCTGTCCACAACAACAGCCGGTGATAACACGCGGAACAAGAACTTGCCAACAGGCAACAGGGAGGGTGCTGGGTCTCCCAATACGGAACTGTAAGAAAAAGAATTTATGGTAAGTAAACAAAGAAGGGAATTTTGTTTACTTACCGTAAATTCCTTTTCTTCTAGCTCCAATTGGGAGACCCAGACAATTGGGTGTATAGGCTATGCCTCCGGAGGCCGCACAAAGTATTACACTAAAAGTGTAAAGCCCCTCCCCTTCTGCCTATACACCCCCCGTGCTCCCACGGGCTCCTCAGTTTTGGTGCAAAAGCAAGAAGGAGGAAAAGAATTATAAACTGGTTTAAAGTAAAATCAATCCGAAGGAATATCGGAGAACTGAAACCATTCAACATGAACAACATGTGTACACACAAAAAAACAGGGGCGGGTGCTGGGTCTCCCAATTGGAGCTAGAAGAAAAGGAATTTACGGTAAGTAAACAAAATTCCCTTCTTCTTTGTCGCTCCATTGGGAGACCCAGACAATTGGGACGTCCAAAAGCAGTCCCTGGGTGGGTAAAATAATACCTCGTGATAGGGCCGTAAAACGGCCCCTTCCTACAGGTGGGCAACCGCCGCCTGAAGGACTCGTCTACCTAGGCTGGCATCCGCCGAAGCATAGGTATGCACCTGATAGTGTTTCGTGAAAGTGTGCAGGCTCGACCAGGTAGCCGCCTGACACACCTGCTGAGCCGTAGCCTGGTGCCTCAAAGCCCAGGACGCACCCACGGCTCTGGTAGAATGGGCCTTCAGCCCTGAGGGAACCGGAAGCCCAGCAGAACGGTAAGCTTCGAGAATTGGTTCCTTGATCCACCGAGCCAGGGTTGATTTGGAAGCCTGTGACCCTTTACGCTGGCCAGCGACAAGGACAAAGAGTGCATCCGAGCGGCGCAGGGGCGCCGTCCGAGAAATGTAGAGCCTGAGTGCTCTCACCAGATCTAACAAGTGCAAATCCTTTTCACATTGGTGAACCGGATGAGGACAAAAAGAAGGTAAGGAGATATCCTGATTGAGATGAAAGGGGGATACCACTTTAGGGAGAAATTCCGGAACCGGACGCAGAACCACCTTGTCCTGGTGAAACACCAGGAAAGGGGCTTTGCATGACAGCACTGCTAGCTCAGACACTCTCCGAAGTGAAGTGACTGCTACTAGAAAAACCACTTTCTGCGAAAGGCGTGAGAGAGAAATATCTCTCATTGGCTCGAATGGTGGTTTCTGAAGAACCATCAGCACCCTGTTCAGATCCCAGGGTTCTAACGGCCGCTTGTAAGGAGGAACGATGTGACAAACCCCCTGCAGGAACGTGCGTACCTGTGGAAGTCTGGCTAGGCGCTTCTGGAAAAACACAGAGAGCGCTGAGACTTGTCCCTTAAGGGAGCCGAGCGACAAACCCTTTTCCAGTCCAGATTGAAGGAAGGACAGAAAAGTGGGCAAGGCAAAAGGCCAGGGAGAAAAACCCTGAGCAGAGCACCACGACAGGAAAATTGTCCACGTCCTGTGGTAGATCTTGGCGGACGTTGGTTTCCTAGCCTGTCTCATAGTGGCAATGACGTCTTGAGATAACCCTGAAGACGCTAGGATCCAGGACTCAATGGCCACACAGTCAGGTTGAGGGCCGCAGAATTCAGATGGAAAAACGGCCCTTGAGATAGCAAGTCTGGTCGGTCTGGTAGTGCCCACGGTTGGCCGACCGTGAGATGCCACAGATCCGGGTACCACGACCGCCTCGGCCAGTCTGGAGCGACGAGGATGACGCGGCGGCAGTCGGCCCTGATCTTGCGTAACACTCTGGGCAACAGTGCCAACGGAGGAAACACATAAGGGAACTGAAACTGCGACCAATCCTGAACTAAGGCGTCTGCCGCCAGAGCTCTGGGATCTTGAGACCGTGCCATGAACGTCGGTACCTTGTTGTTGTGCCGGGACGCCATGAGGTCGACGTCCGGCACCCCCCAGCGGCAACAGATCTCCTGAAACACGTCCGGGTGAAGGGACCATTCCCCTGCGTCCATGCCCTGGCGACTGAGATAATCTGCTTCCCAGTTTTCCGCGCCTGGGATGTGAACTGCAGAGATGGTGGAGGCCGTGGCTTCCACCCACATCAAAATCCGCCGGACTTCCTGGAAGGCTTGCCGACTGCGTGTGCCGCCTTGGTGGTTGATGTATGCCACCGCTGTGGAATTGTCCGACTGAATTCGGATCTGCTTGCCTTCCAGCCACTACTGGAACGCTTTCAGGGCAAGATACACTGCCCGTATTTCCAGAACATTGATCTGAAGCGAGGACTCTTGCTGGGTCCACGTACCCTGAGCCCTGTGGTGGAGAAAAACCGCTCCCCACCATGACAGACTCGCGTCCGTCGTGACCACCTCCCAGGATGGGGGTAGGAAGGATTTCCCCTTCGATAATGAAGTGGGAAGAAGCCACCACCGAAGGGAAGCTTTGGTCGCCTGAGCGAGGGAGACGTTCCTGTCGAGGGACGTCGGCTTCCTGTCCCATTTGCGTAGGATGTCCCATTGAAGAGGACGCAGGTGAAACTGCGTGAAAGGGACTGCCTCCATTGCTGCCACCATCTTCCCCAGGAAGTGCATGAGGCGCCTCAAGGGGTGTGACTGGCCTTGAAGGAGAGATTGTACCCCTTTCTGTAGTGACCGCTGCTTGATCAGCGGAAGCTTCACTATCGCTGAGAGGGTATGAAACCCCATGCCAAGGTATGTCAGCGATTGGGCCGGTGTCAGATTTGACTTTGGAAAATTGATGATCCACCCGAAACTCTGGAGAGTCTCCAGGGTAGCGTCGAGGCTGTGTTGGCATGCCTCTTGAGAGGGTGCCTTGATCAACAGATCGTCCAAGTACGGGATCACCGAGTGACCCTGAGAGTGGAGGACCGCTACTACAGTAGCCATAACCTTGGTGAAAACCCGTGGGGCTGTTGCCAAGCCGAACGGCAGTGCCACGAACTGCAGGTGTTCGTTTTCTATGGCGAAGCGCAAGAAGCGCTGGTGCTCTGGAGCAATCGGTACGTGGAGATAAGCATCTTTGATATCGATCGATGCAAGGAAATCTCCTTGGGACATTGAGGCGATGACGGAGCGGAGGGATTCCATCCGGAACCGCCTGGTCTTTACGTGTTTGTTGAGAAGTTTCAGGTCCAGGACAGGACGGAAAGACCCGTCCTTCTTTGGGACCACAAACAAGTTGGAGTAAAAACCGTGGCCCTGTTGCTGAAGAGGAACAGGGACCACCACTCCTTCTGCCTTCAGAGTGCCCAGCGCCTGCAGAAGAGCCTCGGCTCGCTCGGGAGGCGGGGATGACCTGAAGAATCGAGTCGGGGGACGAGAGGTGAACTCTATTTTGTAACCGTGAGACAGAATGTCTCTCACCCAACGGTCTTTTACCCGTGGCAGCCAGGTGTCGCAAAAGCGGGAGAGCCTGCCACCGACCGAGGATGCGGAGTGAGGAGGCCGAAAGTCATGAGAAGGCCGCTTTGGTAGCGGCACCTCCGGTGGTCTTTTTAGGACGTGACTTAGACCGCCATGCATCAGAGTTCCTTTGATCTTTCTGAGGCCTTTTGGACGAGGAGAATTGGGACCTGCCCGCGCCCCGAAAGGACCGAAACCTCGACTGCCCCCTCCTCTGTTGGGGTATGTTCGGTTTGGGCTGGGGTAAGGATGTATCCTTTCCCTTGGATTGTTTGATGATTTCATCCAAACGCTCGCCAAACAATCGGTCGCCAGAAATTGGCAAACTGGTTAAGCGCTTTTTGGAAGCAGAATCTGCCTTCCATTCCCGTAGCCACAAGGCCCTGCGTAGTACCACCGAATTGGCGGCTGCAACCGCCGTACGGCTCGCAGAGTCCAGGACAGCATTAATAGCGTAAGACGCAAATGCCGACGTCTGAGTGGTTATGGACGCCACCTGTGGCGCGGACGTGCGTGTGGCTGCGTCAATTTGCACTTGACCTGCTGAGATAGCTTGTAGCGCCCATACGGCTGCGAATGCTGGGGCAAAAGAAGCGCCGATAGCTTCATAGATGGATTTCAACCAGAGCTCCATCTGCCTGTCAGTGGCATCTTTGAGTGACGCCCCATCTTCCACTGCCAGTATGGATCTAGCTGCCAGTCTGGAGATTGGAGGATCCACTTTGGGACACTGAGACCAACTTTTGACCACGTCAGGGGGAAAAGGATAACGTGTATCCTTAAGGCGCTTAGAAAAACGCTTATCAGGACAAGCATGGTGATTCTGGACTGCCTCTCTGAAATCAGAGTGGTCCAGAAACATACTCGGTGTACGCTTGGGAAACCTGAAACGGAATTTCTCCTGCTGAGAAGCCGACTCCTCCGCCGGAGGAGCTGAGGGAGAAATATCCAGCATTAGATTGATGGACGCAATAAGATCGTTCACTATGGCGTCCCCGTCAGGAGTATCAAGATTGAGAGCGGCCTCAGGATCAGAATCCTGATCAACTGTCTCCGCTTCATCAACCAGAGATTCCCCCCTCTGAGACCCTGCATAATATGATGATGTCGAGGGAAATTCTAAGCGAGCTCGCTTAGTCGGCCTGGGGCTGGGGTCTGTGTCAGAACCCTCAGCCTGGGACCCATGAGATACCCCGGGAGGACATTGTTGGTCCAACTGAGGTGGGCCAGGGAACAAAGATTCAACAGAGTCCCTGTGCTGAGATACCGGCCTGGACTGCAAGGCTTCTAGTATCTTAGCCATAGTCTCAGAGAGTTTTGCAAACTCCGTCCCCGTCACCTGGACAGTGTCAGCAGGTGGCTCCCCCTGGGCCCCTCTTAGCAGAGGCTCTGGCTGAGTAAGTGCCACAGGGGCCGAACAGTGCACACAATGAGGGTCAGTGGAACCTGCCGGTAGCGGGGTCGTACATGCGGCGCAGGCAGCATAAAAAGCCTGTGTTTTGGCACCCCTGCATTTCGTGGGCGCCATGCTATTATCTTCCCTGAGCAACACAATAGGGTATATAGCCAGAAATCAACTGTGCACCATACAGTGTAAAATATATATACCATAAACATATAATGTTACACTACTGCACAATGGGGCTAGCACCACAGGTGCTGCTTACCACCCGCTTAAAGCGGTTGTGAGGCCACCAGAGTCCCTGCCTGGGTCTCCCAGACTTTGTCCCCCTCTGCAGCGTCCGAGGAGCTGACAGGAATGGCTGCCGGCGTCCTGAGGAGAGGAGGGAGCCGTGGGCGTGACCCAGAAAGTGCGGGAACTGGTGCCCGCACTGTGCACAGTGAGAGGGGTGGAGTATGCAAAGCATGCTCCAGCCCTCAGTGCTGCTCGTTCTGTGCAGCGTCCCGCCCTTCCCCTGCCTGTCAGGGCTGGGGGTGGGAAGAAAGGAAACTAGGCCGCAAAAAGCCGGGGACTCTAGTAATAAACGCGGCCGCCGTAAAAGCGCGGCCGGCGTGGAAGTCCCCGGCGCACTACAAGTCCCAGCCGCGCCGCGGTGTTTCCAAGGCAGCGGCGGTCAGTGCGGCAGTCCCTATACATAAACACACTCAGCAACGCTGAGTGTGTAATGGCACATATTAACCCGGTCAGCGCCGCGGTCCCCGGTGCACTAGCACACCCAGCAAAGCTGGAGTGTTGCTGTGCGCTGTCCCCACAGGGATACAGAGTACCTCCAAGTAGCAGGGCCATGTCCCTGAACGATACCCGGCTCCTATCCAGCAGGCTCCACAGGAGTTGTGGATGAAGCACGGTCTCAGTGCCTGGAGACCGATAGGATCCCACTTCACCCAGAGCCCTGAGGGGGATGGGGAAGGAAAACAGCATGTGGGCTCCAGCCTCCGTACCCGCAATGGATACCTCAACCTTAACCACACCGCCGACAAGAGTGGGGTGAGAAGGGAGCATGCTGGGGGCCCTATATGGGCCCACTTTTCTTCCATCCGATATAGTCAGCAGCTGCTGCTGACCAATCTGTGGAGCTGTGCGTGCATGTCTGCCTCCTTCGCACAAAGCAAAAAACTGAGGAGCCCGTGGGAGCACGGGGGGTGTATAGGCAGAAGGGGAGGGGCTTTACACTTTTAGTGTAATACTTTGTGCGGCCTCCGGAGGCATAGCCTATACACCCAATTGTCTGGGTCTCCCAATGGAGCGACAAAGAAATTCTCTTTTTCTTTATCGTTCCTTTGGGAGACCCAGACCATGGGACGTTCCAAAGCAGTCCCTGGGTGGGAAATAAACAGAAAAACTAAGAAGTAGGCCGAACCTAACTTCACAAATGGGCGACAGCCACCTGAAGGATGCGTCTGCCCAAGCTCGCATCTGCCGAAGCATGAGCATGCACTTGGTAGTGCTTCGAAAAGGTGTGCAGGCTAGACCAAGTGGCAGCCTGACAGACTTGTTGAGCCGTAGCCTGGTGCCTGAAAGCCCAAGAGGCACCGACAGCTCTGGTCGAATGTGCCTTGATCCCCGGCGGGGGAGGCACCTGAGTACTCTGGTAGGCGTCCGAAATGGTCGACCTAATCCAACGGGCTAAGGTCGGCTTAGAAGCAGGGAGGCCCTTGCGCCGACCTGTGGTTAGCACAAAAAGAGAGGTGCACCGCCTAATCGCAGCGGTGCGAGACACAGATCCGGAGAGCACGCACCAGATCTAGAGTATGCAGCGCTTTTTCAAAGCGATGAACAGGAGCCGGACAGAAGGACGGCAAAGTAATGTCCTGGTTAAGGTGGAAGGGAGAGACCACCTTAGGAAGAAAGTCCGGAGTCGGACGGAGAACCACCTTGTCTTGATGAAAAACTAAAAAAAGGTGACTCTGAGGCGAGCGCAGCCAAATCAGAGACTCTCCTGAGAGAAGTTATGGCTACCAGAAATTTGTAAGAAAAAGACCTCGCCTCACCTTGTGTAGGTGCTCTGGAGAAAGACAGTCAGTAAAAATGAAATAACTCCGGCACACTACTAAATTTCCCATCCATAAGAATCAAGGAGACATGGTAAATTGAAAAATCTTTTTTCTTTTATTTTGCTCGTAAAAAAGTGAAGAAAGTGCTTTACATGCGTCCGCCGACGTTTCGGCCAATAGGCCTTCCTCAGGTTGGACAAAACTGTGTATTTACAATAGTGGAAACACAAAATAAAACAAAAAGACATCAATACAGGTAATACAGGATATGTAATTTACAAAGGTATATATAAGTTGGTACATGATGGGATACAATTAGTCAATGGGGAGACCATGAAACAGTGTCAGGGATATTAGTCACCATACAAAGAATATGACATGATGAAGGTGAAATTTCACCGGAGAGTGTCGGTATATTAAATTCATATAAATACAGGGGTATACATACATTGATATATAATGGGGTACAAATGATCAAGGGGGAAACCATGATACAGTATCGGAGATAATAATCACCATACAGGGATTATGTCATAATTAAGATGTAACCTCACCAAGGAGTTAGTATAGGTAAGTAAAGATCAGGTTGGTATTATAGGCTTATAGATGAAGAAGTAGTCCTATGATAAGCGTGTGTCTGGAGTCAGTGATGGTACCAACGACGTTTCTAGTGATACTATATTTTGCTATATCAAGGGGATGGGAGTGATCAGGGATCGCTCACCTGGAGAGCAGCAGGAGAAGAAGCAAATAAAAGTAGAAGTAGATGTATTAGACCTGTAACGTAAAAGAATGATTGATAAGAATGCGTTGAGGGAAAGAAAGAAAGGGGAAGAATATATAATTGGAGTAATCATACCGTATGTTGGAACAGTAGGGTGAACACTGTTATGCACAGGAAAATCTATGTGATTCTACTGAGGGTAGTGGCTCACTCTGAAAACAAAGATATTATATAGGGGTCTATTATACGGTATAGTGAGTATTGACAGAGTAATAAGAGTTCTGACATATATAGCGGGGATACCTCTTGTCAATCGAGAATATTGAGTATAGTGGTCCTCTGGTGGCTGTAGTGTGACTACCAGAAAATAGGCATAGGGGGTCACCAAGTTTCGTCGACCATGACCAGAGACCTATGTGTAAAGACGAATAGAATCACAAAGGGAAACGTAGAGGAAGAGTGAAAAGCGGGAGCAGAGGAGTTATCTAATCAATCACCTGTGTTGAGGTAAGCTTCCAGCACTCTTTAATATACAAAGATAATTACGTTTCCATGTTCTACGTATATTACCATTACTTTTAGGTGCTCAGGAATCCTGTCATTCCAAGACGGCTGTAACTGTGTCATATTCCAGGTGTAAGAGAAGATAATAAGTGTCAGAAAAGGTGTCGGAAGAAAAAAAGGGGGGGAAATTTAGAATGCAACATATAACATACCTCCAAAAATAGTTCTAGGATAGGAACTGGAGGAGGAATGTGGTCAAGGGGTATGTAGAATAAGACAGGGCCTGACCCAGGTAGTAGCCTGCACAAAAGATAAACTATGAGGGATCTATGAGATATCACAGGGAATGTGCAGATAGCAAACAGAAAAGGTAATGTATACCTATGGTTCCAGTGGCTTAGGTATGGGAAAGGGTCCCGGGAGATAAGGAGAATCCGGGCGACTACCGGCTGGAAGAGGAAAATTCAGTGATTAGATCCATGTGAAAAAGTTTCCAAAAAGAGGTCTGTTGCTGTCCAGGTGAGCCACTTACCGGGTATCAGAGGTGCTGGGAAGCTGGACCGCTCGTCCTGTGAGGTGCGGCACGTATGGGAAAAGGGTGTATTTGAAGGAAATAGTGCCGCGACGTCACTTCCGGTTTCGGATGGTTTGTGCCGCGACGTCACTTCCGGTTTCGGATGAAATGTGAGAAACTTGAACAATGATGCATCGCGCATGTGCGAGAAGAAATACACATTATGGTGACCTAATGGCGTGCGTCACTACCGCTGTTTGGAGCGCGGAAGTGAGGAGGTGGATTGCCCATATCTAGGGGGCCGTTCCCAATGATCAGGACGGATGGATGTGCAGCTCCAGTGCTCGGACCAGTGATAGACTGAAAAGGCTGGGGGTGTGGCATGCGTGCTTTACCCTGAAAGTGATGTAGTTCTGTAAACAAGGGGAAAAGGGAATAAAAGGAAAATCATTAGTACATAGATGAATTGAACGGTACATATATATGACATGTAATAAATGTACATAATAGAGGGAAAAGGTAACACCGTGTACACTGGCCAAATGTTATCAGAAACTTGATAAATAAGTAATGGAAATAATAGAGTATTCATCATAAGGCGAGTATGTCATGTGGATTGGAAAAAAGCCTATAGGGGCCCAGGAAAAACATATGCAGAAAATTGTTAGGTATGTGAGTGGAATGATCAATGCACTACAAAATTTGTAGTAGTGAACTGACACAGTGTCAACGGTGTTATCCTACATTGTATGAATAAATGCAGCAATAATGAAAAAAACATCGTTATGATTACCAGATGGTGAGCCACAGTAAACATACAGGTACTGACCTGCACACGTATATAGAGGAAAAAAGGACATATGATTATCATAAGCATAAAATGACCGTAAATTTCTCAACTGAGATTTCAGGTCATTGACCATGTGGGCATTAATCGTAGGGGCGGGGATAGGGTTAGGTTACTTCGCGAAAGAGAAGCTCGTTGGATTTTTACCTTGGGTACCCTTGAACCCCATGGTTTAAATCGCAAATATGAACTCGGTTACTGAGGTCAACAGTTACATGTGTTTTACGGTCATTTTATGCTTATGATAATCATATGTCCTTTTTTCCTCTATATACGTGTGCAGGTCAGTACCTGTATGTTTACTGTGGCTCACCATCTGGTAATCATAACGATGTTTTTTTCATTATTGCTGCATTTATTCATACAATGTAGGATAACACCGTTGACACTGTGTCAGTTCACTACTACAAATTTTGTAGTGCATTGATCATTCCACTCACATACCTAACAATTTTCTGCATATGTTTTTCCTGGGCCCCTATAGGCTTTTTTCCAATCCACATGACATACTCGCCTTATGATGAATACTCTATTATTACCATTACTTATTTATCAAGTTTCTGATAACATTTGGCCAGTGTACACGGTGTTACCTTTTCCCTCTATTATGTACATTTATTACATGTCATATATATGTACCGTTCAATTCATCTATGTACTAATGATTTTCCTTTTATTCCCTTTTCCCCTTGTTTACAGAACTAGCATCACTTTCAGGGTAAAGCACGCATGCCACACCCCCAGCCTTTTCAGTCTATCACTGGTCCGAGCACTGGAGCTGCACATCCGTCCTGATCATTGGGAACGGCCCCCTAGATATAGGCAATCCACCTCCTCACTTCCGCGCTCCAAACAGCGGTAGTGACGCACGCCATTAGGTCACCATAATGTGTATTTCTTCTCGCACATGCGCGATGCATCATTGTTCAAGTTTCTCACATTTCATCCGAAACCGGAAGTGACGTCGCGGCACAAACCATCCGAAACCGGAAGTGACGTCGCGGCACTATTTCCTTCAAATACACCCTTTTCCCATACGTGCCGCACCTCACAGGACGAGCGGTCCAGCTTCCCAGCACCTCTGATACCCGGTAAGTGGCTCACCTGGACAGCAACAGACCTCTTTTTGGAAACTTTTTCACATGGATCTAATCACTGAATTTTCCTCTTCCAGCCGGTAGTCGCCCGGATTCTCCTTATCTCCCGGGACCCTTTCCCATACCTAAGCCACTGGAACCATAGGTATACATTACCTTTTCTGTTTGCTATCTGCACATTCCCTGTGATATCTCATAGATCCCTCATAGTTTATCTTTTGTGCAGGCTACTACCTGGGTCAGGCCCTGTCTTATTCTACATACCCCTTGACCACATTCCTCCTCCAGTTCCTATCCTAGAACTATTTTTGGAGGTATGTTATATGTTGCATTCTAAATTTCCCCCCCTTTTTTTCTTCCGACACCTTTTCTGACACTTATTATCTTCTCTTACACCTGGAATATGACACAGTTACAGCCGTCTTGGAATGACAGGATTCCTGAGCACCTAAAAGTAATGGTAATATACGTAGAACATGGAAACGTAATTATCTTTGTATATTAAAGAGTGCTGGAAGCTTACCTCAACACAGGTGATTGATTAGATAACTCCTCTGCTCCCGCTTTTCACTCTTCCTCTACGTTTCCCTTTGTGATTCTATTCGTCTTTACGCATAGGTCTCTGGTCATGGTCGACGAAACTTGGTGACCCCCTATGCCTATTTTCTGGTAGTCACACTACAGCCACCAGAGGACCACTATACTCAATATTCTCGATTGACAAGAGGTATCCCCGCTATATGTCAGAACTCGTATTACTCTGTCAATACTCACTATACCGTATAATAGACCCCTATATAATATCTTTGTTTTCAGAGTGAGCCACTACCCTCAGTAGAATCACATAGATCTTCCTGTGCATAACAGTGTTCACCCTACTGTTCCAACATACGGTATGATTACTCCAATTATATATTCTTCCCCTTTCTTTCTTTCCCTCAACGCATTCTTATCAATCATTCTTTTACGTTACAGGTCTAATACATCTACTTCTACTTTTATTTGCTTCTTCTCCTGCTGCTCTCCAGGTGAGCGATCCCTGATCACTCCCATCCCCTTGATATAGCAAAATATAGTATCACTAGAAACGTCGTTGGTACCATCACTGACTCCAGACACACGCTTATCATAGGACTACTTCTTCATCTATAAGCCTATAATACCAACCTGATCTTTACTTACCTATACTAACTCCTTGGTGAGGTTACATCTTAATTATGACATAATCCCTGTATGGTGATTATTATCTCCGATACTGTATCATGGTTTCCCCCTTGATCATTTGTACCCCATTATATATCAATGTATGTATACCCCTGTATTTATATGACTTTAATATACCGACACTCTCCGGTGAAATTTCACCTTCATCATGTCATATTCTTTGTATGGTGACTAATATCCCTGACACTGTATCATGGTCTCCCCATTGACTAATTGTATCCCATCATGTACCAACTTATATATACCTTTGTAAATTACATATCCTGTATTACCTGTATTGATTAATGTCTTTTTGTTTTATTTTGTGTTTCCACTATTGTAAATACACAGTTTTGTCCGACCTGAGGAAGGCCTATTGGCCGAAACGTCGACGGACGCATGTAAAGCACTTTCTTCACTTTTTCACGAGCAAAATAAAAGAAAAAAGATTTTTCAATTTACCATGTCTCCTTGATTCTTATGGGAAATTAGTAGTGTGCCGGAGTTATGGCTACCAGAAAGGCCACCTTCTGTGAAAGCCGAGAAAGAAACATCCCTAAGAGGCTCAAAGGGTGGTTTCTGCAAAACCGTGAGAACCAAGTTAAGGTCCCAGGGATCCAAGGGCCGCCGGTAAGGCGGAATGATATGAGACGCGCCTTGCATGAAGGTGCGGACCTGAGCCAGCCGAGCGAGACGCTGCTGGAACAGAACTGACAGAGCTGAGACTTGTCCCTTGAGAGAGTTGAGGGACAGTCCTAGCTGCAGACCGGACTGAAGAAAAGACAGAAGGGTCGGCAAGGAGAATGGCCAAGGGAGATGGTCGGTAGAGCGACACCAGGACAGGAAAATCTTCCAAGTCCTGTGATAGATCTTAGCGGAAGACTTACGGGCCCGAGTCATAGTGGAGATGACTTCAGGAGGAATACCAGAAGCCGTCAAAATCCAGGACTCAAGAGCCACGCCGTCAATTTGAGGGCCGCAGAATTCGGGCGGAAAAACGGACCTTGCGAGAGCAGGTCTGGACGGTCCGGGAGATGCCACGGCATCTCTACGGACAGATGGAGCAGGTCCGGATATCAAGCTCGCCTGGGCCAGTCCGGTGCAATGAGGATGACTCGACGGCCCTCCATTCTGATCTTGTGCAGGACTCTGGGAAAGAGAGCTAGAGGGGGAAACACGTAGGACAGACGAAACTGGGACCAGTCTTGAACCAGAGCGTCCGCGGCGAATGCCTGGGGATCGCGGGAGCGAGCCACGTAAACAGGAACCTTGTTGTTGTGACGGGAAGCCATTAGGTCCACGTCCGGAGTGCCCAATTTGCGGCAGATTGACTGAAACACTACCAGGTGCTGGGACCACTCGCCACCGTCCACGGTTTGACGGCTGAGATAATCTGCCTCCCAGTTTTCCACGCCTGGGATGTGGACTGCGGATACGGTGGACTTGGAGTCCTCCGCCCATTGAAGGATGTGTTGTACCTCCAACATTGCCTGGCGGCTGCGCGTCCTGCCTTGGTGATTGATGTAGGCAACCGCTGTCGCGTTGTCTGACTGGACTCGAATGTGCCTGCCCGCCAACAGGTGGTGAAAAGCTAGGAGAGCTAGAAACACGGCTCTGGTTTCCAGCACATTGATTGAAAGGGCTGACTCGGACGGAGTCCAAGTGCCCTGAGCTCTGTGGTGGAGATATACCACTCCTCAGCCGGATAGACTGGCATCCGTGGTGAGAATCACCCAGGACGGGGCCAGGAAGGAGCGTCCCTGGGAGAGGGAGAGGGGCCGAAGCCACAACTGAAGAGAGCTCCTGGTCTGTGGCGATAGAGCCACTAACCTGTGTAAGGAGGAAGGCCGCTTGTCCCAACAGCGGAGAATGTCCAGCTGCAGGGGGCGCAGATGGAACTGGGCAAAGGGAACAGCCTCCATGGACGCCACCATTTGACCCAGCACCTGTATCAGACGCCTGAGGGTATAACGGCAGGGCCTCAGCAGAGAGCGCACCGCTAGCTGGAGGGACAGCTGTTTGTCTAAGGGCAACTTCACAAGTGCCGGCAAAGCCTCAAACTGCATCCCTAGGTACGTGAGGCTCTGGGTGGGAGTTAGAGTGGATTTGGACAGATTGACCAACCACCCGAATTGGGCTAGAGTGGCGAGAGTGAGCGAGACACTCGGCTGACAGTCTGCGCTGGATGGAGCCTTGACTAGAAGGTCGTCCAGGTAAGGAATCACTGCCACCCCCTGGAGGTGCAGAACCGCAATCATTGCTGCCATGACCTTGGTGAATACCCGAGGGGCCGTGGCTAACCCGAAGGGGAGAGCCACGAATTGGAAATGATCTTCCCCTATTGCAAAACGTAGCCAACGCTGGTGGGAAACTGCAATTGGCACATGCAGATAAGCATCTCTGATGTCGATGGATGCCAGGAAATCCCCTTGGGTCATTGAGGCAATGACTGATCGCAGGGACTCCATGCGAAAGTGCCGCACCTGAACATGCTTGTTGAGAAGCTTGAGATCCAGGATGGGCCAAAAGGTACCGTCCTTTTTGGGGACTAGGAAGAGATTTGAGTAAAAACCTCTGAACTGTTCCCGGGGAGGGAACTGGTACAATTACTCCGTTGGCCTGCAAGGCTGCCACGGCCTGCGAGAAGGCGGCGGCCTTGGAGCAAGGGGGAGTTGAGAGAAAAAATCTGTTTGGCGGGCTGGAGGAGAATTCTATCCAGTAGCCGTGGGAGATGATATCTCTCACCCACTGATCGGATACGTGTTGAAACCAAGCGTCGCAAAAGTGGGAGAGCCTGCCACCGACTAAGGACGTCGCCGGAGCGGGCAGAGAGTCATGAGGAGGCTGCCTTAGTGGCAGCACCTCCTGCGGTCTTCTGTGGACGCGCTGTTGGGCGCCAGTTGGATTTCTGGTCCTTGGCTGAGTTAAAGGACGAGGCCGAGGGCTTAGAGGATGACCAGTTGGAGGAACGAAAGGAACGAAACCTCGACTGATTCCTACCCTGGGCAGGTTTCCTGGTTTTGGTTTGTGGCATGGAAGTACTCTTCCCGCCAGTAGCTTCCTTAATTTCATCCAGCTGTTCACCGAACAGCCGGGACCCAGCAAAAGGGAGCCCAGCAAGGTACTTCTTAAAAGAAGCATCTGCTTTCCACTCTCGAAGCCACAAGACCCTGCGGATAACGAGGGAATTAGCCGAAGCCACCGCAGTGCGGTGAGAAGCCACCAGCATGGCAGACATAACATAAGATGAAAAAGCTGAAGCTTGGGAAGTTAAGGCAACCATTCCGGGCATAGAGTCCCTGGTGAGGGAATGCATCTCCTCTAGAGAAGCAGAGATGGCCTTGAGAGCCCACACTGCTGCAAAAGCCGGGGAAAACGCGGCCCCCCGCCGCTTCATACACGGATTTGGCCAGAAGGTCAATCTGCCGGTCAGTGGAATCCTTAAGGGAGGTGCCATCAGCCACCGACAACGGTCCGGGCTGAGAGCCTAGACACCGGAGGGTCTACCTTTGGGGACTGAGCCCACTCCTTGATCACCTCAGGTGGGAAGGGAAAACGGTCATCAGAACCACGCTTTGGGAAGCGTTTGTCAGGACAGGCCCTGGGTTTGGTCACAGCGGCCTGAAAACTGGAGCGGTTA
Source organism: Anomaloglossus baeobatrachus (assembly GCF_048569485.1). Taxonomy (NCBI): domain Eukaryota; kingdom Metazoa; phylum Chordata; class Amphibia; order Anura; family Aromobatidae; genus Anomaloglossus; species Anomaloglossus baeobatrachus. Next base: position 403,895,410 of record NC_134353.1, on the reverse strand, counting down.
AAGAACACACTCTTTACTCTCTTAGGCGAGGTAAACTGGTGCTTTTCTGCCAGAGAAGGTTGGTCCTCTGATACTGGCGGATTGAGATCCAGTACAGAATTAATGGAAGCAATCAAGTCACTAAGATCTGAGTCACCCTCGGACAGATCAATGGGGTACATGGAGTTAGCCTCCGAGCCCCCTGTAAAGGCATCCTCCTCATCCTGCGAGTCCGCTCTTGAATCAGAGCCACGGGAGGAGGAGGGAGAGGGAACCCTGCGTCTCTTCTTAGGAGGACGGGGTCTGGGCCCTGATGAGTCCTCTGTGAGCTCCAAACCTAACGGACCCATAGCAGTAGGGGCACCCTGCAAAGGGGGCTGATGCATATTTAACAAAGTCCTGGACAGAAGTCCCATGGACTCAGCAAAAGACTGGGAGATAGACCTAGAAAAAGGACTCTACCCAGGCCAGGGGTTCAGCCACAGGAGCAGGAGCAGCCTGAGAGACCACTGGGGGTGAGACTCCAGGCTGTGGCCCTGCCAAGTTAGAGCAGACATCACAATGGGGATAGGTGCTCTGTTCAGGCAGCAGGAGCTTACATGCAGCGCATACAGAATAAAGCTTTGGAGCCTTGCTCCTCATGTGAGACATGCTGCTGGAGTGGTGGCTCTGCAAGAGAATGCACCCCAGAGAGTATATACAGAGGTCCACAACCAGAGCCGGTTGTGGCTTAGGCTACTTTCACACATCCGGTTTGAGCACTGCGGCTCAATCCGGCTGTGAAAACTATGCAACGGATGCGGCGAAAACACCGCATCTTTTGCATAAGTTTTTACATGCGGCCCGTCCGTTTTTTTCCGGTTGCGGCATGCTACTGAGCATGCGCAGTGGAAAAAACCGCATGCGGCGAGCGGATGCGTTTTTTTCCGCATCGCGCCGCATCCGGCCTCCATAGGTATGCATTGAAAAATGCGCCGCAGCGGCCGGATGCGGCGCGATGCAGTGTTTTTTGCCGGAGCAAAAAACGTTGCAGGGAACGTTCGATCCGGCCGCGGCATCGGCTAAATCTGCCGCATGCGGCAAAAACCGGACCGAATGCAAGCCCCTGCGGCACAATACGGCACTAATGTAAGTCTATGCAAAAAAAAACGCAGCCGGTTGCGGTTTTTCTGCAGAACGCCGTATTGTGCTGCAGAGCAAAAATCCGGATGTGTGAAAGTAGCCTTACCAGACCGCTGGAGCGGTGTTGTGTGCCCTCCAGATCCCGAAGCCCGGACCCCCAAGCACAGCATTTCAGCAGGGATGCAGAGTGCATACCAGCGCCGAGTGAACTCTGTCTGAGAAGATGGCCACCGGAGTGAAGAGAGGGGGCGGGACTTGGCTTGAGAGCGGGAACTGGAGGGCCATAGAGACCTACAGGGGAGGAGACACGCACAGCAGTGGGGAGTGTCCCTCCCCTGTGCAGAACGGCCGCCGGGAGGAGCCGAGCCTGTCCCTCTGCATGAATGACATGCGAGGGCAGAGAACAGAAACTAGGCCTCCGGCAAAGCCGGGGCCTAAATTTGAGCGGCGAGGCAGACGCGCAGGCACCATCGGCACGGTTCTCGGGCGACAGCTAGAGAACCCGCCGGAAATGCCTATTAATACAGTAAGCACACTCTCCCCAACAATAAAGTACAGGAACCCCCAAAATATAAACGTCTCAGGTACTTAGCTGCTGAGACGCAGGGCCAGGTCCCTGGGGATGAGTGCTCCAGTCCAGCAGGGTCCTGAAGGGCTGCGGATGGAGACCGGTCTCCTGCCAGGCAGGGAAACCGTGCTGGCTCCCACTTCAAGCCAGAGCCCAGGAGGGATGGTGAAGGAGCACGGCATGTAAGGCTCCAGCCTTTAAAATCAACCTTACGACACAGTGGGGTGAGAAGGGACATGCCGGGGGTCCAGACGTGGACCCGCACTTCTTCAATCTCATTCCAAAAGGAAAAAATCATATGAGAATGCATGTGTGGATGTATGCCTCCTGACACAAAGCAATAAACTGGCTGGGACTGGCTCACCAGGGGGTGTATAAGCTCAGAGGGAGGAGCTACACTTTTAGGTGTAGTACTTTGTGTGTCCTCCGGAGGCAGAAACTAAACACCCATGGTCTGGGTCTCCCAAAGGAACGATAAAGAAAAAAACGGTGGGAAGGGAGCTTCTGATAGTTTTCCTCCCTCTCCCTACAGTCAGCACACAGCTTGTCACCGGTGGTTATCAGCCGGCTTTTCTGCTAGAGCAAATAAACAGAGCAAATAAAATAGTGAGTCCCTGAGCCCTGGGCCCTCCCCCCTGCCACCAGGAAATTATCTGCGACACTTTCTGCAAACAGCAGAACTTCCCCCTCCTCCAGCCAGCAAGCTAGAGAAAGTTAACACTGTGTGTGCAGGATCCTTCTCTCCTCCTTGCACATAAATACTGTAAACGTCCTGGGAGCCTTCCCTGCAGCGTCTTTTCTCCCTTTGTCTGGGAAACCAGTCAGGGGGGATCTCACCTTAAAACACTGCTTTCCAGGCAGTGAAAATAGAGTCAGCTTGCTGTGTCGGTGTCATATTCAACTCAGAGCCTGCAGAGAGGGGCTGAGGAATTGGTGCCATCTTCAACTCAGAGCCTGCAGAAAGTGGCTGAGTAATTGGGCTATAGGGGCACAGGCATCTACCCTGGGCTTTGGAAAATCGGTGTCTGTGGAACCCGTCGTCCAGCCCAGGATCCAGCGTCGCAGGAGGGGGTACGTGGAGGCGACACTCCACGTTCCCGCCCATTGATGGTAGTGGGAGATTGGTGCCAAAAGGAAACCGTCGCCCTCAAAAAATAACAAACCTTCAAAGGAAGTGCCTCCTACAGACACTAAGCTAACACTGAGCTTGCCTGGCCCGGCCAGGGGGTGTATACTGCAGAGGAGGAGCTATGCTTTTGCATCTACTTAGTGTCCTCCTATGGATAGGCAGCATAACACCCATGGTCCTGTGTCCCCCAATGAGGCGTCAGAGAAATTGTTGTTTTATGTTCATTCTGCCTCTCAAAAATTGGAATAGAAAGTGATAAAAAAAAAAAACAAAACGCTATTTGACTAAAATTGGTACAATTATAAAAAGTAAACTCATTCTGCAAAAAACAAGCCCTCACAAGATTTGACAGAAATACAGAAAAATTATAGTTCTCAAAATATGATGTAACAACATTATAAATCTGGTATTGCTGTAATCGCACCAACTCTAAGAGTAAAGCCGTCTTACCACTTATTCCGGATGGTGAATTGAGTAAAAAATAAAACCAATTCTTAACCTGCTGTTGATTTGTTAATTCTGCCTCCCAAAGACTCGGCTCACATTTATCCTGCATTCTACACTGAGCGCTAACATCAAGGTTTACTTGTAAATCTCTAATACGTGATTCAGATAGAACCCCAGATGGAGTCAGCTTAGACTCAGTCTGGCCTATGATCCAGCGGTGTCCGTCTTTTCACTGGTGCATAAAAGTGCGGTCAACCACAGTTTTGTGCTCTTCTGAAAAAATTGACAAAACTGAACAGAGGCCAGACTGAGTCCAGAGTAACACTGCTGCCACATTATAGTGAATGGATCCCTTGGGAATTATCTGCATCAAGTCATTCGGAGATATAGATGGAAACCCCAAGGTAAGTGCTCAGGTTAAATGTGACCTAAAATGTCATGTAAAATTTTCCCAATAAAAGCTTCAACTCAATCAAACAAAAAAAAACCAAAAAACCAACAACTCCTTACTCTGGTCCGTCATCTATAAAATACAGTGAAACCTCGGGTTACGAGTACCTTGGTGTACGAGTATTTCGCTACATGAGCAAAGCTTGCTGTAAATTTTTAACTATTTACAAGCAAGCTTTGCTGTACGAGCAAATACTCACCGCACACACTTCCGGTTCCGTACTTTCACCGCGCTCTGACCCGCTCTTGAAGTACACACACACACACACCTACCTTACCCTCTGTTCCCTTGGCAGCCTCCTGGTTCTTGTAGTCCGCAGTTATGTGTATCCGGTAACCATCGCGACGATGTAGGAGCTTCCGCTGTCAGCAGTTCTCAAAGGCAGTGCGCTGACCAATCAGAGGCAAGTGGCTCATGCGTATGACGTCTGCTGTTGAAGTGCTGACAGCGGAAGCTCCTGCATCGGTTGCAATGGTTACCAGATACACATACCTGCGGACTATAAGAACCAGGAGGCCGCCAAGGGAACAGAGGGTAAGGTGAGCATAATATGACTTTGTGCGTGTGTGAAATGGCACAATAGGGAACCAGGATGGGACATTGCACAAGTTGTGGAACGAATTGTCTGAGTTTCAATTATTTCCTATGGGAAATTTTGCTTTGCTAGACGAGTAACTTGGTTTAAGAACACATTCCCAGAACGGATTGTTCTCGTAAACCAAGGTTCCACTGTATAGGCAATCTTCACTTTATTGGTAGCATAAAAACTCTGGAAAAGCGCTATGGCGGCCCCCAAAAAATAAATTTGGAACTCCAAAATGCCCCACTCCCTTCTGTGTCTAATCCACATATGTAAAGCTGAGAAAAAGGAGCGCAAATAGGGTCTTAGCAGATATAAACTTACAATCTGCACAATATTACACTCACCTAATGGGGTTGTGAAAGTGACAACCCCTATAGAGGCTTGTAAAGAAATTTGCGGGTGCCGCAGCCCCACGAGGGTTAATAGTCGGTGCTGGAGAGGAAAAGCGGGATTAATGCCGCGCTGCCGCCAAATGAAGAGATCTCTTCAATAGGCGGCAGCGCAGCATTAACCCCGTTTTTCTTCTCCAGCAAAGTCTAATCCACATATAGCATCCACAGGTTTGACATTTCTGTATTAAGGAAACCCACTTTATTTATATTGTGCATTTCTCCAGAACAACTCCTGGGCACAATGTATGAACACTACAATGTACCAGACACTACCATGGCAGATTGTAAATTATCACTCAGTAACATCTATTTGGGGCCAAGTAACATTTTTATATTATGTTTATGGCTGGCTGTATGTGGGCGGACAGCCGTACTGCCCAATCATTGACTTCCATTATACTCGTTACTCGAGTCAAGCCATTAAGAGTGTCCAGCCTGCTAGACTTGAATAAAGAGCACTCGCGCATCATAGTGTTTGATCGTCATTAGTGAACAGAAAAAAAACATTTAGAGGTGTTGTCCACTATTAGGACAACTCCTTTGATTCCACATTTCCTCCCCTCAAGTAAAATAAAAAAGCTTATACTAACCTCCTGTGCCGATGCTGTTCCAGTGGTGTCAGGACTCGCGTTCCCAGAGCTTACATGAGGTTGTGACATCGCGCAAGCCCTGCGTCCAATCACTGCCGGCTTCTATCGCCGTGCCTTCGGATACAGGAGTAATCAACAGGAAGTTAGCGGCAGCCGCAGCATTCACTTTCAGTTGATTAATTTGTCTGAAGGCACGGCTAGAGAAGCCGGCGGTGATTGGGCACAGGGTTCACATTATGTCACATCACGTGAACTCCAGGCACGTGAGTCCCAAGACCACTGGAACAGCACCGGCATGGGAGGAGAGTATCAGCTATATCATCTTACCTGGTGAAAACAAGTGAAACCAGAAGGGGTGGAGTTTAAAAGACTGACCATATGAACAGCAAGGTGGTTTTACAATAAGTTTTTCTAGCATTTTTTAGTGATATTTTAAGCTTTAAACTTTTAAACTAAAAAAAGAAAAAAAACTCAGTGTTCAAGTAGACTAGTAACCAGAAAACCACTTTAAGTTACTCTATTTCTCCCCATTTTCTTACCGGAAGAGGCTCTTCTTCATCTAATGTCCCATTATGAACAGATTCAGAATGATCATCCACATGAGATTCATGATGATGATGGTGACGGTGATGTTTTTTCTTTCGGGATTTCTTATCCTCCTTTGGCTCATCCTTTTCCTTCTTATGTTTTTTCTTGTGTCGATGAGATTTCTGCCAAATCAGGAAAGAAGGGAATTTTGTTTACTTACCGTAAATTCCTTTTCTTCTAGCTCCTATTGGGAGACCCAGACAATTGGGTGTATAGCTTCTGCCTCCGGAGGCCACACAAAGTATTACACTTTAAAAAGTGTAACCCCTCCCCTCTGCCTATACACCCTCCCGTGCATCACGGGCTCCTCAGTTTTGGTGCAAAAGCAGGAAGGAGAAAACTTATAAATTGGTCTAGGGTAAAAGCAATCCGAAGGATGTTCGGAGAACTGCAAACCATGAACCAAAAGAACAATTCAACATGAAGAACATGTGTACACAAAAAACAACCAGCCCGAAGGGTACAGGGGCGGGTGCTGGGTCTCCCAATAGGAGCTAGAAGAAAAGGAATTTACGGTAAGTAAACAAAATTCCCTTCTTTGTCGCTCCATTGGGAGACCCAGACAATTGGGACGTCCAAGAGCAGTCCCTGGGTGGGTAAAAGAATACCTCAATAAAAAGAGCCGAAAAAATGGCCCCCTCTTACAGGTGGGCAACCGCCGCCTGAAGGACTCGCCTACCTAGACTGGCGTCTGCCGAAGCATAGGTATGCACTTGATAGTGTTTTGTGAAAATGTGCAGACTAGACCACGTAGCTACCTGACACACCTGCTGAGCCGTAGCCCAGTGCCGCAATGCCCAGGACGCACCCACGGCTCTGGTAGAATGGGCTTTCAGCCCTGAAGGAAGCGGAAGCCCAGAAGAACGGTAGGCTTCGAGAATCGGTTCCTTGATCCACCGAGCCAAGGTTGACTTGGAAGCCTGAGAGCCCTTACGCTGGCCAGCGACAAGGACAAAGAGCGCATCTGAACGACGCAGGGGCGCCGTGCGAGACACGTAGAGCCGGAGTGCTCTCACAAGATCCAAAGAGTGCAAATCCTTTTCACACTGGTGAATTGGATTAGGGCAAAATGAAGGCAAGGAGATATCCTGATTGAGATGAAAAGGGGATACCACCTTAGGGAGAAATTCCGGGACCGGACACAGAACCACCTTATCCTGGTGAAACACCAGGAAGGGGGCTTTGCATGACAGCGCTGCTAGCTCAGACACTCTCCGAAGTGATGTGACTGCCACTAGGAAGGCCACCTTCTGCGAAAGACGTGATAGAGAGACATCCCGCAGCGGCTCGAAAGGTGGTTTCTGAAGAGCCGTTAGGACCCTGTTGAGATCCCAGGGTTCCAGCGGACGCTTGTAAGGTGGGACTATGTGGCAAACTCCCTGCAGGAACGTGCGGACCTGCGGAAGCCTGGCTAGGCGCTTTTGAAAAAACACGGAGAGCGCCGATACTTGGCCCTTGAGAGAGCCAAGTGACAAACCCTTGTCCATTCCAGATTGAAGGAATGAAAGAAAAGTGGGTAAGGCAAACGGCCATGGAGTAAAACCGTTATTAGCGCACCAGGATAGGAAGATTTGCCAAGACCTATAATAGATCTTGGCGGACGTAGGCTTCCTGGCCTGTCTCATGGTGGCAATGACATCCTGAGATAACCCTGAAGACGCTAGGAGCCAGGACTCAATGGCCACACAGTCAGGTTGAGGGCCACAGAATTCAGATGGCCCTTGTGACAGCAAGTCTGGGCGGTCTGGCAGCGCCCACGGTTGACCCACCGTGAGATGCCACAGATCCGGGTACCACGACCGCCTCGGCCAGTCTGGAGCGACGAGAATGGCGCGACGGCAGTCGGACCTGATCTTGCGTAACACTCTGGGCAGCATCGCCAGAGGAGGAAACACATAAGGCAGTCGAAACTGCGACCAATCCTGAACTAACGCGTCCGCCGCCAGAGCTCTGTGATCCTGAGACCGTGCCATGAATGCCGGGACTTTATTGTTGTGCCGTGACGCCATGAGATCGACGTCCGGCGTTCCCCAGCGGCGACAGATCTGTCGAAACACGTCTGGGTGCAGAGACCATTCCCCCGCGTCCATGCCCTGACGACTGAGAAAATCTGCTTCCCAGTTTTCTACGCCGGGGATGTGAACTGCGGAGATGGTGGAAGCTGTGGCTTCCACCCACTGCAGAATCCGTCGGACTTCCTGGAAGGCTTGACGACTGCGAGTGCCGCCTTGGTGGTTAATGTATGCGACGGCAGTGGCGTTGTCCGACTGGATACGGATCTGCCTGCCCTCCAGCCACCGATGAAAAGCCAATAGGGCTAGATACACTGCCCTTATCTCCAGAATATTGATCTGAAGGGATGACTATCGGAGTCCAAGTTCCCTGAGCCCTGTGGTGGAGAAAAACCGCTCCCCACCCTGACAGGCTCGCGTCCGTGGTGACCACAGCCCAGGTTGGGGGTAGGAAGGATTTTCCCTGCGACAGAGAGTTGGGAAGGAGCCACCAATGAAGTGACGTCTTGGTTGCAAGGGAAAGAGACGTTCCTGTCGAGGGAAGCCGAACTCCTGTCCCATTTGCGGAGAATGTCCCATTGGAGTGGCCGAAGATGTAATTGCGCGAACGGGACTGCCTCTATAGCTGCCACCATCTTCCCCAGGAAGTGCATGAGGCGCCTTAAGGGGTGTGACTGACTCCGAAGAAGGGATTGCACCCCTTCCTGCAGAGAAAGCTGTTTGTCTCTCGGAAGCTTGACTAACGCTTGCTGGGTATGAAACTCCATCCCAAGGTACGTCAGTGATTGGGTCGGTGTCAACTTGGATTTCGGGAAGTTGATGATCCACCCGAACCGCTGGAGAGTCGCCAGAGCGACAGATAGACTTTGTTGACAAGCCACCCGAGACGGGGCCCTGACTAGGAGATCGTCCAAGTAGGGAATCACCGAGTGGCCCTGAGAATGCAGGACCGCCACAACGGATGCCATGACTTTGGTGAAAACCCGTGGTGCTGTCGCCAAGCCGAAAGGCAATGCCACGAACTGGAGGTGTTCGTCCCCGATGGCGAAACGCAGGAAACGTTGATGCTCGGCTGCGATCGGTACATGGAGATAAGCATCCTTGATGTCGATCGATGCTAGGAAGTCTCCTTGTGACATTGAGGCGATGACCGAGCGGAGAGATTCCATCCGGAACAGTCTGGTTCTCACATGTCTGTTGAGCAGCTTGAGGTCCAGAACGGGACGGAATGACCCGTCCTTTTTTGGCACCACGAACAAGTTGGAGTAAAATCCGCGACCACGTTCCTGAAGGGGAACGGGGATCACAACTCCTTCCATCTTTAGAGCGGCTACTGCCTGAAAAAGTGCGTCGGCCTGAGTGGGGGGTGGAGAGGTTCTGAAGAAGCGAGCCGCAGGACGAGAGCTGAACTCTATCCTGTAACCATGAGACAGAATGTCTCTCACCCATCTGTCTTGAACATGTGGCCGCCAGGCGTCGCCAAAGAGGGAGAGCTTGCCACCGACCGAGGATGCGGTCAGGGGAGGCCGAGAGTCATGAGGAAGCCGTCTTGGAGGCAGTGCCTCCTGCGGCCTTTTGTGGGCGAGACTTGGATCGCCACGCATAGGAGTTCCTCTGGCCTTTCTCCGGCCTGTTGGACGAAGAGGATTGGGACTTGGCGGAGGGACGAAAGGACCGAAATCTCGATTGAACCTTTCTCTGTTGAGGTCTCTTAGGTTTGGCCTGGGGTAAGGAGGAATCCTTTCCTTTGGATTCCTTAATAATCTCATCCAATCGTTCGCCAAACAAACGGTCGCCAGAAAACGGCAAACCGGTTAAGAACCTCTTGGAAGCCGAATCTGCCTTCCATTCGCGCAGCCACATGGCCCTGCGGACTGCCACAGAGTTAGCGGATGCTACAGCTGTACGGCTAGAGTCCAGGACGGCGTTCATGGCGTAGGATGAAAAGGCTGATGCCTGAGAGGTCAAAGACGCAACTTGCGGAGCAGAATTACGTGTGACAGCATTAATCTCAGTCAGACAAGCCGAGATAGCTTGTAGTGCCCACACGGCTGCAAAGGCCGGGGCAAAAGACGCGCCCGTGGCCTCATAGATGGACTTCACCAGGAGCTCAATCTGTCTGTCAGTGGCATCTTTTAGCGATGAGCCATCTGCAATCGACACCACGGATCTAGCCGCCAATCTTGAGACTGGAGGATCCACCTTGGGACAGTGAGCCCAACCCTTAACGACTTCAGATGGGAAGGGGTAACGCGTTTCAGTGAGGCGCTTAGTAAAGCGCTTGTCCGGGACCGCTCTGGGCTTCTGGACAGCGTCCCTGAAGTTAGAGTGATCAAAAAACGTATTGCGAGTACGTTTGGGGAACCGAAACTGGTGTTTCTCCTGTTGAGACGCCGACTCCTCTACAGGAGGAGGCGGGGGAGAGAGATCTAACACCTGGTTGATGGACGCGATAAGATCATTTACTAAGGCGTCCCCCTCAGGTGTATCAAGGTTAAGGGCGACGTCAGGGTCAGAGCCCTGAGCTGCGATGTCCGCCTCGTCCTCCAGAGAGTCCTCAAGCTGGGATCCCGAGCAGCGAGAGGAAGTCGGGGAAGAGTCCCAGTGAGGCCGCTTAGCCGGTCTAGGACTACGGTCCGGGCAGGAGTCGTCCGCCTGAGACCGAGGGGCCAACCTATGAGCGCGCTGTGGCGCGGACCGAGAGGGGCCTGGAGGAGACGAGCCAACAGGGGCCGGGGCCTGTGAAGGGTCCGGTCTGGACTGCAAAGCCTCTAGCAGCTTAGAAGACCATTTGTCCATAGACTGTGTAATGGATTGAGAAAGTGACTCAGAGTTTCTCAGCAAAAGAGGCGAACTCTGTCCCTGCAGCCAGGTCAGGGGGAGCAGGGGGGTCTACATGAGCCGAGGGGCCCACCAGTGTCCGAGGCTCCGGCTGAGCAAGCGAAACAGGGGTCGAGCATTGCTCACAGTGAGGGTAGGTGGAACCCGCAGGTAACATAGCCCCACAAGAGGTACAGGCCGCAAAAAAACCCTGTGCCTTAGCAGCTTTGCTCCTTGTGGACGACATGCTGTTGTCTCCTAGGAGAGTGATCACTGAGGGTATATGGGAAAGGGGTATACAGCCCACCGAACAGATAGATATAGATATATACGTATCTAATCCGGCACCCTAGGGGGACCAGCACCGGGTGACCGGTGTGGCTTACCGACCGCTAACGAGCGGAGTGTGTCCTCCAGATTCCCTGCCTTGGATCCCCCGGAGCTGCAGAGCTGTTCACTGAGAATCCTCCACCGGCAGAATGCCAAAAAAATGGCTGCCGGAGCTCTCAGGGGAGGAGTGGAGCCATGGGAGGCGCCAGCAAAGTGCGGGAATCTGGGGTCCCCACAGTGATCAGTGAGGGGGGAGGAAACATGCAGGATGCTCCAGCCCTCACATCCGACGTCAGGCCGGTAATCCCGCCCTTACCCCTGACAGGCAGGCCCGGGGGCAGGATTTTTGCGACTAGCCCGCGATGAATCCGGGGACTAAATTTGAGACCGCGCCCGACAAGCAGGCACGGTCGGCGCGGAAGTCCACCGGCCTCCTGAATTCAGCAGCCGCCGCGGCTTCCGGGAAGAAGGTGCGCTCCCTGCACAGTCCCCTATGGGGACACAGAGTACCTTTGAGTTGCAGGGCCCGGTCCCTGAGGTTGAAGAGGCTCCGGTCCGGCAGGTTCCCACAGGGGCTGCGGATGGAGCACGGTCCCAGTAAATGGATGACCGTTTAGGATCCCACTTCTCCCAGAGCCGCTTAAGGGATGGTGAAGGAGACGGCATGTGGCTCCAGCCTCTGTACCCGCAATGGGTACTTCAACCTTAACAACACCGCCGACGTAGTGGGGTGAGAAGGGAACATGCCGGGGGCCCCGTGGGGGCCCTCTTTTCTTCCAACCGACATAACTAAGTTGAGAATGCATGAGTGGATGTGTGCCTCCTTCCACACAAAGCCTAAAACTGAGGAGCCCGTGATCCACGGGAGGGTGTATAGGCAGAGGGGAAAGGTTACACTTTTTAAAGTGTAATACTTTGTGTGGCCTCCGGAGGCAGAAGCTATACACCCAATTGTCTGGGTCTCCCAATGGAGCGACAAAGAAAACAAGAGTACTACAATTCAATGGCTCCACTCCACACCAGCAATGGAATTTTACCATATGAAACAGTCTGGTGTTGTCAGAATAGGTCAGGCAATAAGGGTAAGATCACACATGGCAATCGCAGATTTCAGTGCAAAATATACAATGTAGATGGGGTCTAACATCCATAGCGGCTCAGTCTGATTCAGTTTTTTCATGGCTTTCTCCTGTTCAATGTATATGGATGAATTCAGGATTTCCCCATGTTAAAGTAACTTAGCAGTAATTAAATGTTATCTATTTGTTTGCAGTCACTGAAATCTGAATTGCATGTGCGCTATTAACATAAACCAATCATAAAGGGGAATATTCTGGATATTGTAACCAATCTTACTGGAACTGCAGATATGACATCCACAGTCTGTCAATTTATACTATGGATTTTAAAGATGCGGTCCTTTTTTTATTCTATAATCCCTTCTGAAGATGTATGCAGAGTAGTGGGGATGCATGAAAATACTTAAAGATTGCTTTTTTCCCCCACTTTCTAGACCTACCAAGCTTTTTTTCTGAATCACATGACTGATTACCACGCACCGGATCACACTGGAGTTTTGGGAGTGAACCAGGAATGGCTTTTACAATATAAGCCTATGCAGAATTGTTCTGACATTCCATAGCCTTATATTGCAAAAGAAACTTCAGGCTCATAAACCAGTATGATCCGGTGAATAGGAATAAATGGAGATAGAAAAGGAGTGGAGTAGCGCTGGAGACTGGAAAGGACAGCAATAAAGAGAATTTTGTTTACTTACCGTAAATTCTTTTTCTTATAGTTCCGAAATGGGAGACCCAGACCAAGGTGTTTAGCTTCTACCTCTGGAGGACACACAAAGTACTACACTTAAAAGTGTAGCTCCTCCCTCTGAGTTTATACACCCCCTGGTGAGCAGACCCAGCCAGTTTAGTGCAAAAGCTGAAGGAGAATAGCCACCCACAAGTAGAACAGAGCAATAGCCGGAACAACAGCCGGTGATATCACGCGGAACAAGAAAAGTGCCAACAGGCAACAGGGAGGGTGCTGGGTCTCCCATTATGGAACTATAAGAAAAAGAATTTACGGTAAACAAAATTATCTTTTTCTTTATCGTTCCTATGGGAGACCCAGACCATGGGACGTTCCAAAGCAGTCCCTGGGTGGGAAATAAACCGAACAAAGTAAGAAGTAGGCAAAGCCTAACTTCACAAATGGGCGACAGCCGCCTGAAGGATGCGTCTGCCCAAGCTCGCATCTGCCGAAGCATGAGCATGCACTTGGTAGTGCTTCGAAAAGGTATGCAGGCTAGTCCAAGTGGCAGCCTGACAGACTTGTTGAGCCGTAGCCTGGTGCCTGAAAGCCCAAGAGGCACCAACAGCTCTGGTCGAATGTGCCTTGATCCCCGGCGGGGGAGGCACCTGAGAACTCTGGTAGGCGTCCGAAATGGTCGATCTGATCCAACGGGCTAAGGTCGGCTTAGAAGCAGAGAGACCCTTGCGCCGACCTGTGGTTAGCACAAAAAGAGAAGTGCACCGCCTAATAGAAGCGGTGCGAGACACATAGATCCGGAACGCCCGCACCAGATCCAGAGTATGCAGCGCTTTTTCAAAGCGATGAACAGGAGCCGGACAGAAGGAAGGTAGGGTAATGTCCTGGTTAAGGTGGAAAGGGGAGACCACCTTAGGAAGAAAGTCCGGAGTCGGACGGAGAACCACCTTGTCTTGATGAAACACTAAAAAATGTGACTCCGAAGAGAGCGCGGCCAAATCAGAGACTCTCCTGAGGGAAGTTATGGCCACCAGAAAAGCCACTTTCTGAGAAAGACGATGCAAAGAGACCTCCCTAAGAAGCTCAAAGGGGGGTTTCTGCAAAACCGTGAGAACCAAATTAAGGTCCCAGGGATCCAAGGGCCGCCGGTAAGGCGGAATGATGTGAGACGCGCCCTGCATGAAAGTGCGGACCTGAGCCAGCCGAGCGAGACGCCGCTGGAACAGTACTGACAGAGCTGAGACTTGTCCCTTGAGAGAGTTGAGGGACAGTCCTAGCTGCAGACCGGACTGTAGAAAAGACAGAAGGGTCGGCAAGGAGAATGGCCAAGGAGGATGGTCAGTAGAGCGACACTATGACAGGAAAATTTTCCAAGTCCTGTGATAGATCTTAGCGGAGGAAGACTTACGGGCCCGAGTCATAGTGGAGATGACTTCAGGAGGAATACCAGAAGCCGTCAAGAGCTAGGACTCAAGAGCCACGCCGTCAATTTGAGAGCCGCAGAATTCAGGCGGAAGAACGGACCTTGTGAGAGTAGGTCTGGACGGTCCGGGAGATGCCACGGCATCTCTACGGACAGATGGAGCAGGTCTGGATACCAAGCTCGCCTGGGCCAGTCCGGTGCAATGAGGATGACTCGACAGCCCTCCATTCTGATCTTGCGCAGAACTCTGGGCAAGAGAGCTAGAGGGGGAAACACGTAGGACAGACGAAACTGGGACCAGTCCTGAACCAGTGCGTCCGCGGCGAATGCCTGAGGGTCGTGGGAGCGAGCCACGTAAACGGGAACCTTGTTGTTGTGACGGGATGCCATTAGGTCCACGTCCGGGGTGCCCCATTTGCGGCAGATTGACTGGAACACTGCCGGGTGCAGGGACCACTCGCCACCGTCCACGGTTTGACGGCTGAGATAATCTGCCTTCCAGTTTTCCACGCCTGGGATGTGGACTGCGGATATGGTGGACTTGGAGTCCTCCGCCCATTGAAGGATGCGTTGTACCTCCAACATTGCTAGGCGGCTGCGTGTCCCGCCTTGGTGATTGATGTAGGCAACCGCTGTCGCGTTGTCTGACTGGACTCGAATGTGCCTGCCCGCCAACAGGTAGTGAAAAGCTAGGAGAGCTAGAAGCACGGCTCTGGTTTCCAGCACATTGATTGGAAGGGCTGACTCGGACGGAGTCCAAGTGCCCTGCGCTCTGTGGTGGAGATATACCGCTCCCCAGCCGGATAGACTGGCATCCGTGGTGAGAATCACCCAGGACGGGGCCAGGAAGGAGCGTCCCTGGGACAGGGAGAGAGGCCGAAGCCACCACTGAAGAGAGCTCCTGGTTTGTGGCGACAGAGCCACTAACCTGTGTAAGGAGGAAGGCCGCTTGTCCCAACAGCGGAGAATGTCCAGCTGCAGGGGACGCAGATGGAACTGGGCAAAGGGAACAGCCTCCATTGACGCCACCATTTGACCCAGCACCTGCATTAGACGCCTGAAGGTATAACGGCGGGGCCTCAGCAGAGAGCGCACCGCCAGTTGGAGGGACTGCTGTTTGACTAAGGGTAACTGCACAAGTGCCGGCAAAGTCTCGAACTGCATCCCTAGGTACGTGAGACTCTGGGTCGGAGTCAGAGTGGATTTGGGCAGATTGACCAGCCACCCGAATTGGGCTAGAGTGGCGAGAGTGAGCGAGACACTCCGCTGACAGTCTGCGCTGGATGAAGCCTTGACTAGAAGGTCGTCCAGGTAAGGAATCACTGCCAACCCCTGTAGGTGCAGAACCGCAATCACTGCTGCCATGACCTTGGTGAATACCCGAGGGGCTGTGGCCAACCCGAAGGGGAAAGCCACAAATTGGAAATGATCTTCTCCGATTGCAAAACGTAGCCAACGCTGGTGTGAAACTGCAATTGGCACATGCAGATAGGCATCTCTGATGTCGATGGATGCCAGGAAATCCCCTTGGGTCATTGAGGCAATGACTGATCTCAGAGACTCCATGCGAAAGTGCCGCACCTGAACATGCTTGTTGAGAAGCTTGAGATCCAGGATGGGCCGGAAGGTACCGTCCTTTTTGGGAACTAGGAAGAGATTTGAGTAGAAACCTCTGAACCGTTCCCGAGCGGGAACCGGTACAATTACTCCATTGGCCTGCAAGGCTGCCACGGCCTGTGAGAAGGCGGCGGCCTTGGAGCAGGGAGGAGTTGAGAGAAAAAATCTGTTTGGCGGACTGGAAGAGAATTCTATCCTGTAGCCGTGGGAGATGATATCCACTGATCGGAGACGTGTTGAAACCAAGCGTCGCCAAAGTGGGAGAGCCTGCCACCGACTAAGCACGTTGCTGGAGCGGGCAGATAGTCACGAGGAGGCTGCCTTAGTGGCAGCAGCTCCTGCGGTCTTCTGTGGACGCGCTTTTGGGCGCCAGTTGGATTTCTGGTCCTTGGCTGAGTTAGCGGACGAGGCCGAGGGCTTAGAGGACGACCAGTTGGAGGAACGAAAGGAGCGAAACCTCGACTGATTCCTACCCTGGGTAGGTTTCCTGGCTTTGGTTTGTGGCATGGAAGTACTCTTCCCGCCAGTTGCTTCCTTAATAATTTCATCCAGCTGTTCTCCGAGCAGCCGGGACCCAGCAAAAGGGAGCCCAGCAAGGTACTTCTTTGAAGAAGCATCTGCCTTCCACTCTCGAAGCCACAAGATTCTGCGGATAGCGAGGGAATCAGCCGAAGCCACCGCAGTGCGGTGAGAAGCCTCCAGCATGGCTGACATGGCATAGGATGAAAAGGCCGAAGCTTGGAAAGTTAAGGCATCCATTTCGGGCATAGATTCGGAGAAATCGGAGAAGTCGGAGAAAACGCGGCCCCCGCCGCTTCATACACGGATTTGGCCAGAAGATAAATCTGGCGGTCAGTGGAATCCTTAAGGGAAGTGCCATCAGCCACCGACACAACGGTCCGGGCTGCGAGCCTAGATACCGGAGGGTCTACCTTTGGGGAGTGAGCCCACTCCTTGACCACCTCAGGTGGAAAGGGAAAACGGTCATCAGAACCACGCTTTGGGAAGCGTTTGTCAGGACAGGCCCTGGGTTTGGTCACAGCGGCCTGAAAACTGGAGTGGTTAAAGAACACACTCTTTGCTTTCTTAGGCAAGGTAAACTGGTGCTTTTCTGCCAGAGAGGGTTGCTCCTCTGATACTGGCGGATTGAGATCCAGTACAGAATTAATAGAAGCAATCAAGTCACTAAGATCTGAGTCATTTTCGGACAGATCAATGGGGTACATGGAGTTAGCCT
This sequence comes from Anomaloglossus baeobatrachus, assembly GCF_048569485.1. Lineage (NCBI taxonomy): Eukaryota > Metazoa > Chordata > Amphibia > Anura > Aromobatidae > Anomaloglossus > Anomaloglossus baeobatrachus. The sequence goes on along the minus strand of NC_134353.1, from coordinate 403,878,355 downwards.
CCGAGCCCCCTGTAAAGGCATCCTCCTCATCCTGCGAGTCAGCTCTGGAATCAGAGCCACGGGAGGAGGAGGGAGAGGGAACCCTGCGTCTCTTCTCAGGAGGACGGGGTCTGGGCCCTGATGATGAATCCTCTGTGAGCTCCGGTCCTGAGAGACCCCTAGCAGCAGAGGCACCCTGTGAAGGGGGCTGATGCATATTCATCAGAGTCCTGGACAGAAGTCCATGGACTCAGCAAAGGACTGGGAGATAGACCTAGAAAAGGATTCTACCCAAGCCAGGGGTTCAGCCACAGGAGCAGGAGCAGCCTGAGAGACCACTGGGGGTGAGATTCCAGGCTGTGGCACCGCCAAGTTAGAGCAGGCATCACAATGTGGAAAGGTGCTCGGTTCAGCAGCAGGAGCTTACATGCAGCGCATACAGCATAAAGCTTTGGGGCCTTGCTCCTCGTGTGAGACATGCTGCTGGAGTGGGGGCTCTGCCAGAGAATGACCACCAAAGAGTATATACAGAGATCCACAACCGGAGACCGGTTGTGGCATACCAGACCGCTGGAGCGGTGTTGTGTGCCCTCCAGATCCCGAAGCCCGGACCCCCAAGCACAGCACCTCAGCAGGGATGCTGCAAACCAGCGCTGCAATGACTGATCTCAGAGAGAACGCTGAAAAAATGGCCGCCGGAGCGAAGAGAGGGGGCGGGACTTGCTTGAGGAGCGGGATCTGGAGGGCCATTGAGACCTACAGGGGAGGGGACACACACTGCAGTGGGGAGTGTCCCTCCCCTGTACAGAACGGCCGCCGGGAAGAGCCGAGCCTGTCCCTCTGCATGAGTGACATGCGAGGGCAGTGAAACAGAAACTAGATTTGAGCAGCGCGGCCGACGCGCAGGCACCATCGGCGCGGTTCTCAGGCGACAGCTAGAGAACCTGCCGTTAATGTCAGTAAACATAATAAGCACACTCTCCCCCAACAATAAAGTACAGGGACCCCGAAATATAAACGTCTTAGGTACTTAGCTTCTGAGACGCAGGGCCAGGTCACTGGGGATGAGCGCTCCGTTCCAGCAGGGTCCTGAAGGGCTGCGGATTGGAGACCGGACTCCTGCCAAGCATGGAGACCGTGCTGGCTCCCACTTCAAGCCAGAGCCCAGGAGGGATGGTGAAGCAGCACGGCATGTAATGCTCCAGCCTAAGAATCAACCTTACAACACCACCGACACAGTGGGGTGAGAAGGGACATGCTGGGGGTCCAGACGTGGACCCCCCTCTTCAATCTCGTTCCAGAAGGAAAAAATCATATGAGAATGCATGTATGGATGTATCCCTCCTGAACACAAAGCGATAAACTGGCTGGGTCTGCTCACCAGGGGGTGTACAAGCTCAGGGGGAGGAGCTACACTTTTAAGTGTAGTACTTTGTGTGTCCTCCAGAGGTAGAAGCTAAACACCATGGTCTGGGTCTCCCATAGGAACGATAAAGAAAAAGTATTTTAATGCATCCCAAAATTTTGCAGCATATCCCACCATCCCCTTATGGTAATCTAAATATTGATCAGTAACAGTAAGGCCTAAGCCACACGGCGAGAAAATCGGTGCGAGTGGAGTGCGATAAAACATCGCATTCCCCTCGGACCAATTCTAGCCTGTGTGTCAGCGCACCTGAGCGATTATGTTCTCAGCCCTAATCAGACCGAGAAAACAATCGCAGCATGCTGTGACTGTAAGCTGAGACTCTTTCTCTCGCACCCATTCAAGTGAATGGGACGAGAGAAAAATCGCACTGCACTTGCGGTACACCGGTGTACTGCCAGTGCAGTGCGAGAATGGGAATAGCCGACTACAGAGGAGAGAGGGAGAGAAATCCCTCCCTCCCCTCCTGAGAGCCAGCCCGCCCCCCGCAGCTGAGGTCTGCTCGCAGGGTCGGACCTCAGATGCAGGCACACTCATATGACACTCTGCACCTGCTGTGCTGCCAGCGCAAGCTGAGTCTCATGCAAGTGGATCGCAGTAGTGCCCCGTGTGGCCCCGGCCTTATAATGACAGCCAAAACAGACGTTATGTAATATCATGTGACAGTAAGGACCTTCTCTGCTTCTTCCTCAATTCTTTCCTCCGCTCCTTCTGTTTTTGCGGGCTCTTCTGGCTCTTCCCCAGATTTAATTACTTCAGGTAGGCTCTGAGTGGAAGGGTTCTGTATGGAAATAAAGGTTGCTTTATTAATCTGAAAACATTACTCATAGAACATTGTATAACAGACATTATAAAAAAAATATACAAGATGGGAGAACCTCTAACTAATATATCATGACATGTAGAAAAAACAACTAGGAAGCCTTTGGCAAGACGTTTTTACTACTATATTTTGGAATAGATATGACATTTTTATTGCTCCTAACAATTTTTTTGTGGTATTGCAGCCACCAAATGAACGCAATTTTCACATTTTTAATTTGTCAGGCTAATTATTTTTAGATTTTCATTGATCGGACTTTTCTGGATATGGCGATATCACATGTATTTTTTTATTAGATTTTTAATGGTGAAAAATAGAGGTGATCCAAGTTATTGGTTTTTTTTTCCTTACTTCTTACTGTATTCTTTAGTCCCCTTATGGGACTTGAACCTGTGAACGCCTGATCGCTTGTGCAACATACAGCAATACCGCATAATTTCTGCATATAGTAAAAATCACGCTTTCTTTTGGCATGCAGCCACGGGCAGGGTTTCATAGAAGCTCCGTGATGACAGGCACGGAGGTCTCCAAGACTCCCAGACGTCATAGCAATCAATAGGCAATCTGTGATCATGCCACAAGTGCCAATGGGTGCATAGAATGACGTAGCCCCGTGCCAGCGCTCAGTAAATGCTGATGTCAAGAGTTTTACAGTGGTATGAAATAAGTTAACAGTCGAGGGCAGAGCAAACCTCCACCATTATCTGGTGAGTATAGGATGACATCACTCCATTAGCCTACTCCATTCACCCTCTATCTACGTGCACCATACATGTACAGAAGATTATGGTAAGGGGTTAAGAATTTAATGCACGCGAAATAGGAGCCAGCATCCAAGATATAGTTAAAACCATTCCAATAATAATTCCTTCAGATTAAACGTAAACCACATGCAACTCCGCAAAAAGGCAGGTCGTAAAATAGCCCATGCGTTTCAGGCTATTGTGGTTGCCATAAAGGTATGAAGCGCATTTGCTTTAACCCGATTAAAAATTGGAATGATTGTAATCATATCCTGGAATCTGGCTCCTATAGACAAAAAAGAAAAAGTAATACCATAGACTGTGGAGGGGTTCACCTCAATTGTGCTTAGCAGATACACCATAAAATGGCCCATAATCAGGGGTGGTGGCCTTTCTATGGAGCTTTGTTATAACAGAGCACGATTATCTAGATCAATGGTCTTGAAGAGCAGCACACATGCAGCCAAAGAGCTCCAAGATAGACCTTTACGTGCAATTATAGCAACATTAAGAACCTCCTTTACAGAGATCAATAAATATAAAAATCCTGCCTTTACTGTACACACACCTGCTCCTGTGCTGGCATCTGAGATTCAGCGAGCCAGAAGTCCATGTCCTGTATATAAAAAAAGATTACAGGATTAAAGATTGGTACAACCAATGTCAAGGCATGACTGGATAATATCTAACTAATAGAGGTATCAAAGGAAATCAAGCTCCAACTGATGAGCTCTCTTCAGTATTAGCCAGATGTCACAAAGTACCAATACTCACATCTGCTGGAGTCTTTTCTGGTGACTTTGCCTCTTCATCCTTTACCTCTGCTTCATCTTCCCGGACTTCCTTGATTGTCGACTTCTTGCGTTTAGTCTTCTCATCTTTGCTTTTCTGGCACAAGTATAAAAACAAAAAGTCACTAAAAAATGAAAACTAAAGCCACAGATTCTTTAACCTCACATGGAGCAACAGTGGTGCTGTGCAGCAGCACACCCCCTTCACTATATGATAGGATACATTCCAACCATCCAAGGCTGCATGTTATAAATACAGAAGGAACGCTATCCAAGTATCACCTTGTCTGCAATCACTCACTGCAGAAACAAGGTGACAGGAGTGGGGTTTACAATAGCTAAGCACCTTTTTTTCTTTCTTCTTCACTCGCTCAGACTCCGGTTGTTTTTTCTCCTTCTTGCTGGGCTTTTTAACTTTATGATCCAACGTGGCGGCATCATTCTCAGGAGATTTTAGACCGTCTGTATTTCGGTGCCTTTGAACGGGAAGTTTCTCTGTGTCAGCTAAAGGCCTGGAAGACAGATGGTTTCAGGGACATGTAATTGCTTTAGAACTGAACTGGTCTCAATGTGCAGCAAATAGAATTCACACATGTAGGATTCCACACTATGTCCATTCATAAATCAGAGCATGGCTGGATCCAAGCTCTGATCACGGTCATCAAACATTTAGATGTTGCTGTCAATATTGGACAGTGGCATTAAATGGAGGAATTAAAGAATTGCTTGTGCTACTGCCAAATAAGCTTACCCGATACAATCCCTGGGCACTAATGGCAGAGACCCCCATTACAGCCATCTTAGTGCTCCTGCGAAGCTCAGCCACAGAATATAAGCTACTTTCCTGTGAAGCTCAGCCATGGGAGAAAATCAATGACTCCACATACTATATGTATGTACTGCAGTATATAGTATAAGCGATCAAACAACCACAGGTGCAAGTCATTGGAGACTAAGGGGTAAAAAACGCTAACAAATAAAAATATGCTAAAAAGGGTTAACAGGCACTCCTACCGTGTTTCCCCGATAGTAAGACACCCCCGATAGTAAGACGTAGTGGGGGTTTTGGGGGGGTCGGCTAATGTAAGATGTACCCCGAAAGTAAGACGTAGTAAAAATTTATTTAATTTTTTTTTTCTTCTTTACAGTACAGTTACAGCGGCCGAGCGCTCAGCTGAGCGCCCTGACATGCCGGCAGCAGAGCGCTCAGCTGAGAGCTGACACATGCCGGCGGCTGAGCGCTCAGCTGAGAGCTGACACATGCCGGCGGCTGAGCGCTCAGCTGAGTGCCCTGACATGCCAGCGGCCGAGCGCTCAGCTGAGAGCTGACACATGCCGGCGGTCTGGCGCTCAGCTGAGAGCCCTGACATGCCGGCGGCTGAGCGCTCAGCTGAGTGCCCTGACATGCCGGCGGCTGAGCGCTCAGCTGAGAGCTGACACATGCCGGCAGCTGAGCACTCAGCTGAGTGCCCTGACATGCCAGCGGCCGAGCGCTCAGCTGAGAGCTGACACATGCCGGCGGTCTGGCGCTCAGCTGAACGCCCTGACATGCCGGCGGCTGAGCGCTCAGCTGAGTGCCCTGACATGCTGGCGGCTGAGCGCTCAGCTGAGAGCTGACACATGCCGGCGGCTGAGCGCTCAGCTGAGTGCCCTGACATGCCAGCGGCCGAGCGCTCAGCTGAGAGCTGACACATGCCGGCGGTCTGGCACTCAGCTGAACGCCCTGACATGCCGGCGGCTGAGCGCTCAGCTGAGTGCCCTGACATGCCAGCGGCCGAGCGCTCAGCTAAGTGCCCTGACATGCCAGCGACCGAGCGGTCAGCTGAGAGCTGACACATGCCGGCGGTCGGGCGCTCAGCTGAACGCTCGGCTACCGAGAAATGTTGCAGTAATGTTGTCCGTGGTCCATCAGGACCATGGACAACATACAAAATCACGCAGCCTCAGTGCCCTCATGTGCAGCCGCTGGTGGTTAAGTTTCCTTAACTTGCGGTACACTTAGGGCGCAATCGCGGCAAGTCCCCATACGGTAGATTGCATGGAGACTTGCTGCGATTGCTGTGGGATTTTTTCCAATATAAGACATACCCCGAAAGTAAGACATAGTGGGACTTTTGGGGGTAAAAAGAATGTAAGACACTGTCTTACTTTCGGGGAAACACGGTAGTAATAAAGAGCTAAAACAACAAAAACACTGAAACAGAAATGAAATCTAAAAACGAGCAGAGGTTACAGATGGTTACATACTTATCTAAATCAATATCCAGTGCTCTGTATGGATCATTTGGGTCTTTCTCATCATCATCACTGGGTAGGGCATTCTAAAATTAAAAAACAAGAGTAGAAAGTATACAATGTCTTGCCAAAGGTTGCTATATACTATATATGACAAAAAACTCAGCTGGATGTTGGGGTACATTGTCTGCTTATGGACCTGCTAGGGGTTAATGGCAAATCTTTCACCAGGTTTTGCAACCTAATCTGAGCGCAGCATAACGTACAGGTAGAGACCCCGATTCCAGCAATGTGTTTCTTAGGGGCTGTTTGCCGCAGCCTCAAAAATCAGAGTGTTATCAACAGCTTATAACTAGAGGACTACTTGTTTTGTGCCGTGCAGTCCTGCTCTGCGTAACTTCAAACCCACCAATTGACAGCTTTCTGCCTATGCACAGTGTACACAAAAGTCTGCCAATCAGTAGTGTGGGCAGGATCCTGCAAAGCTCACCATTCAGAGAACTGGTAGATCTACAGCAGATAAAATGGTGATTTTATCAAAACTGCAGCAAGCAGCCCAGTAAGTGACATCGCTGAAATCAGGGTCTCTGCTATTACATTATGGAACGCTAAGGTTTTCAAAAACATTGTGACAGATTCCCTTTAACTCCATCATCCCCCAAACGATTTTCAGTGTTTCTTCAAGTCAAAGTTTTTATTTTTCCATCAATATTGCCATATGAGGGTTTGTTTTATTTTTTTGAGGGACGAGTTGTAGTTTTGAAGGACATGATTTATTTTATATTTTACCATATAGTGTACTGGAAAACGGGGAGAAAATTTCCAAATACGTTACAATTTCACAAATGTTTTGGGGGGCTTTTATTTAGCATGTTCCCTACATCGTAAAACTGACCTAGAAATATGATTCTCCAGGTCACTACAACTACGTCGATATCAAACATGTATAATTTTGATTTTTTTTTTTTTTTTTTTTTTTTATTTAAGTGGTGTTTAAAAAAAAAAAATCAGAAATTTTTTAAGAAGGGAATTTTGTTTACTTACCGTAAATTCCTTTTCTTCTAGCTCCTATTGGGAGACCCAGACAATTGGGTGTATAGCTTCTGCCTCCGGAGGCCACACAAAGTATTACACTTTAAAAAGTGTAACCCCTCCCCTCTGCCTATACACCCTCCCGTGCATCACGGGCTCCTCAATTTTGGTGCAAAAGCAGGAAGGAGGAAAAACTTCTAAATTGGTCTAAGGTAAATTCAATCCGAAGGATGTTCGGAGAACTGAACCATGAACCAAAAGAACAATTCAACATGAACAACATGTGTACACAAAAGAACAACCAGCCCGAAGGGGACAGGGGCGAGTGCTGGGTCTCCCAATAGGAGCTAGAAGAAAAGGAATTTACGGTAAGTAAACAAAATTCCCTTCTTCTTTGTCGCTCCATTGGGAGACCCAGACAATTGGGACGTCCAAAAGCAGTCCCTGGGTGGGTAAAAGAATACCTCGATAAAAAAGAGCCGAAACGGCCCCCTCTTACAGGTGGGCAACCGCCGCCTGAAGGACTCACCTACCTAGACTGGCGTCTGCCGAAGCATAGGTATGCACCTGATAGTGTTTCGTGAAAGTGTGCAGACTAGACCAGGTAGCTGCCTGACACACCTGCTGAGCCGTAGCCCGGTGCCGCAATGCCCAGGACGCACCCACGGCTCTGGTAGAATGGGCTTTCAGCCCTGAAGGAAGCGGAAGCCCAGAAGAACGGTAGGCTTCAAGAATCGGTTCCTTGATCCACCGAGCCAAGGTTGACTTGGAAGCCTGCGACCCCTTACGCTGGCCAGCGACAAGGACAAAGAGCGCATCTGCACGACGCAGGGGCGCCGTGCGAGACACGTAGAACCGGAGTGCTCTCACCAGATCCAAAGAGTGCAAATCCTTTTCACATTGGTGAATTGGATTAGGGCAAAATGAAGGCAAGGAGATATCCTGATTGAGATGAAAAGGGGATACCACCTTAGGGAGAAATTCCAGGACAGGACGCAGAACCACCTTATCCTGGTGAAAAACCAGGAAAGGGGCTTTGCATGAGAGCGCTGCAAGCTCCGACACTCTTCGGAGTGATGTAATCCTGAAGACGCTAGGAGCCAGGACTCAATGGCCACACAGTCAGGTTGAGGGCCACAGAATTCAGATGGAAAAACGGCCCTTGTGACAGCAAGTCTGGGCGGTCTGGAAGCGCCCACGGTTGACCCACCGTGAGATGCCACAGATCCGGGTACCACGATCGCCTCGGCCAATCTGGAGCGACGAGAATGGCGCGACGACAGTCGGACCTGATCTTGCGTAACACTCTGGGCAGCATCGCCAGAGGAGGAAATACATAAGGCAGTCGAAACTGCGACCAATCCTGAACTAATGCGTCCGCCGCCAGAGCTGTGTGATCCTGAGACCGTGCCATGAAGGCCGGGACCTTGTTGTTGTGTCGTGACGCCATGAGATCGACGTCCGGCGTTCCCCAGCAGCGACAGATCGCTCGAAACACGTCTGGGTGAAGAGACCATTCCCACGCGTCCATGCCCTGACGACTGAGGAAATCTGCTTCACAGTTTTCTACGCCCGGGATGTAAACTGCGGAGATCATGGAGGCTGTGGCTTCCACCCACTGCAGAATCCGCCTGACTTCCTGGAAGGCCTGACGACTGCGCGTGCCGCCCTGATGGTTGATGTATGCGACGGCAGTGGCGTTGTCCGACTGTATACGGATCTGTCTGCCCTCCAGCCACCGATGGAAGGCCAATAAGGCTAGATACACCGCCCTTATCTCCAGAACATTGATCTGAAGGGAGGACTCTACCAGAGTCCAGGTTCCCTGAGCCCTGTGGTGGAGGAAAACCGCTCCCCACCCTGACAGGCTCGCGTCCGTGGTGACCACAGCCCAGGTTGGGGGTAGGAAGGATCTTCCTTGCGATAGAGAATTGGGAAGGAGCCACCACTGAAGAGATGTCTTGGTTGCAAGGAACAGAGAGACGTTCCTGTCGAGGGAAGTCGACCTCCTGTCCCATTTGCGGAGAATGTCCCATTGGAGTGGCCGCAGATGGAATTGCACGAACGGCACTGCCTCCATCGCTGCCACCATCTTCCCCAGGAAGTGCATGAGGCGCCTCAAGGGGTATGACTGACCCCGAAGAAGAGATTGTACCCCTGCCTGCAGGGACAGCTGTTTGTCCAGCGGTAGCTTGACTACCGCTGACTGTGTATGAAATTCCATCCCGAGGTAAGTCAGTGATTGGGTCGGTGTCAACTGGGATTTTGGAAAGTTGATTATCCACCCGAACTGCTGGAAAGTCGCCAGAGCGACTGTAAGGCTGTGTTGACACGCCACCCGAGAAGGTGCCCTGACTAGGAGATCGTCCAAGTAGAAAATCACCGAGTGGCCCTGAGAGTGTAGGACCGCCACCACGGATGCCATGACTTTGGTGAACACCCGTGGGGCTGTCGCCAGGCCGAAAGGCAATGCCACGAACTGAAGGTGCTCGTTCCCGATGGCGAAACGGAAGAAGCGTTGATGTTCGGGTGCGATCGGCACATGGAGATAAGCATCCTTGATGTCGATCGATGCTAGGAAGTCTCCTTGTGACATCGAGGCGATGACCGAGCGGAGAGATTCCATCCGAAACCGTCTGGTGCTCACATGTCTTGAGCAGTTTGAGGTCCAGAACGGGACGGAATGATCCGTCCTTCTTTGGTACCACGAACAAGTTGGAGTAAAAGCCGCGACCATGTTCCTGAGGGGGAACAGGGATCACAACTCCTTCTGTCTTCAGAGTGACCACTGCCTGAAAAAGTGCGTCGGCCCGAGCGGGGGGCGGAGAGGTTCTGAAGAAACGAGTCTGAGGACGAGAGCTGAACTCTATCCTGTAACCATGAGACAGAATGTCTCTCACCCATCGGTCTTGAACATGTGGCCACCAGGCGTCGCAAAAGCGGGAGAGCCTGCCACCGACCGAGGATGCGGTTCGGGGATGCCGAGAGTCATGAGGAGGCCGCCTTGGAGGCAGTGCCTCCGGCGGCCTTTTGGGGGCGTGACTTAGACCGCCACGCATAGGAGTTCCTCTGGCCTTTCTCCGGCCTGCTGGACGAAGAGGATTGGGGCTTGGCGGAGGGACGAAAGGACCGAAACCTCGATTGAATTTTCCGTTGCTGAGGTCTCTTAGGTTTGGACTGGGGTAAGGAGGAGTCCTTTCCCTTGGATTCCTTAATAATCTCATCCAATCGTTCGCCAAACAATCGTTCGCCAGAAAACGGCAAACCGGTTAAGAACCTCTTGGAGGCAGAGTCTGGCTTCCATTCGCGCAGCCACATGGCCCTGTGGACTGCCACAGAATTAGCGGATGCCACCGCTGTACGGCTAGCAGAATCTAGGACTGCGTTCATGGCGTAGGAAGAAAAAGCTGACGCTTGAGAAGTCAGAGACGCAACCTGCGGAGCAGAATTACGTGTGACTGCATTAATCTCAGCCAGACAAGCTGAGATAGCTTGTAGTGCCCACACGGCTGCAAAGGCCGGGGCAAAAGACGCGCCCGTGGCTTCAAAGATGGATTTCACCAGGAGCTCTATCTGGCTGTCAGTGGCATCCTTTAGTGATGAGCCATCTGCCACCGATACCACAGATCTAGCCGCCAATCTAGAGACTGGAGGATCCACCTTGGGACACTGAGCCCAACCCTTAACTACGTCAGAGGGGAAGGGGTAACGTGTGTCAGTAAGGCGCTTAGTAAAGCGCTTGTCCGGAACCGCTCTGGGCTTCTGGACAGCATCTCTGAAGTTAGAGTGATCGAAAAAAGCACTCCGTGTACGTTTGGGGAACCGAAACTGGTGTTTCTCCTGCTGAGAAGCAGACTCCTCTACAGGTGGAGGCGGGGGAGACAGATCTAACACCTGGTTAATGGACGAGATAAGATCATTTACTAAGGCGTCCCCTTCAAGTGTATCAAGATTGAGGGCAACGTCAGGTTCAGAGCCCTGAGCTGCGACGTCCGCCTCGTCCTCCAGAGAGTCCTTGAGCTGGGAACCCGAGCAGCGTGAAGAAGTCGGGGAAGATTCCCAGCGAGCCCGCTTAGTCGGTCTGGGACTGAGGTCCGGGCAGGAGTCCTCCGTGTGGGACCTAGGGCCCAACCTGGGAGCGCGCTGCGGTGCGGACCGAGAGGGGCCTGGAGGCGACGAGCTAACGGGGATCGGGGCCTGTGTAAGGACCGGTCTGGACTGCAAAGCTTCTAGCAGCTTGGCAGACCATTTGTCCATAGACTGAGCCATGGATTGGGAAAGTGACTCAGAGTTTCTCAGCAAACGCAGCAAACTCTGTCCCTGCCGCCTGGACAGGGGGAGCAGGGGGGTCTACATGAGCCGAGGGGCCCACTAGTGACCGAGGCTCCGGCTGAGCAAGCGAAACAGGGGTCGAGCATTGCTCACAGTGAGGGTACGTGGAACCCGCAGGTAACATAGCCGCACAAAAGGTACAGGTCGCAAAAAAACCCTGTGCCTTAGCACCTTTGCTCCTTGTGGACGACATGCTGTTGTCTCCTAGGAGAGTGATCACTGAGGGTATATGGGAAGGGGTATACAGCCCGACCGAACAGAAATATGTATATAAATACGTATCTATTCCGGCACCCTGGGGGGGGGACCAGCACCGGGTGACCGGTGTGGCTTACCGACCGCTAAAAAGCGGAGTGTGTGTCCTCCAGATTCCCTGCCTTAGGTCTACCAGAGCTGCAGAGCTCTTCTTTGATAATCCTCCACCGGCAGAATGCCAAAAACATGGCTGCCGGAGCTCTCAGGGGAGGAGTGGAGCCGTGGGCGGTGCTAGAAAAGTGCGTGAATCTGGGGTCCCCACAGTAATCAGTGAGGGGGGAGGAAACATACAGGATGCTCCGGCCCTCACAGCCGACGTCAGGCCGGCCGTCCCGCCCTTACCCCTGACAGGCAGGCCCGGGGGCGGGATTTTTGCTACTAGGCCGCAATGAAGCCGGGGACTAAATTTAAGACCGCGGCCGACAAGCAGGCGCGGTCGGCGCGGAAGTCCGCCGGTCTTCACAAATCAGCAGCTGCTGCAGCGTCCGGGAATAAGGCGCTCCATGCACAGTCCCCATGGGGACACAGAGTACCTTATAGATGCAGGGCCCGATCCCTGAGGATGAATAGACTCCTGTCCAGCAGATTCCCACAGGGGCTGCGGAGGGAGCCCGGTCCCAGTGAATGGATGACCGGTCAGGATCCCACTTCTCCCAGAGCCACTAAGGGATGGTGAAGGAAAACGGCATGAGGCTCCGGCCTTTGTACCCGCAATGGGTACCTCAACCTTAACAGCACCGCCGACATAGTGGGGTGAGAAGGGAACATGCCGGGGACCCCGTGGGGGTCCTCTTTTCTTCCAACCGATATAACTAATCTGAGAATGCATGAGTGGATGTGTGCCTCCTTCCATACAAAGCATAAAACTGAGGAGCCCGTGATGCACGGGAGGGTGTATAGGCAGAGGGGAGGGGTTACACTTTTTAAAGTGTAATACTTTGTGTGGCCTCCGGAGGCAGAAGCTATACACCCAATTGTCTGGGTCTCCCAATGGAGCGACAAAGAAAATAAAAATTCTTGTGTCGACATTTTCCATGATACAGTTTTAATATTTTGGGATCTGGGGTGGTGTGAGGGCTTATTTTCTGTGCACAGAACGATGTTTTGATCGGTTCTTATTTTACCGAATAAAAACAATAATTCTGGTGTTTTGATCGTTTTTACGACGGTTTAACCATCTGATTACTTCATATTTTGACAGATCAGACATTTCTGAAGGCAGCAATGCCAAAGGTTTCTTTTTGTTCTGTTTTATTTTACTCTTAATGGGGGCAAAAGTGGTGATTTAAAGTTTATTTTTTTTTATTAGTCCCCATATAGGGGACTTGAAGGTGTGATAATCTGATCATTTGTACTATGCAGAGCAGTGCATTAGATGTGATCATGAAGCACTGACGGCTCGTCATGAAGGCCAGGGGTCTGCTGAAGACCCCTATACCTGTCAACATGATCCCCCTGTGAACAGCAGTCATAAGAGATTGTGATTATGGCAATACTGCGCAGTGCTGATGCATTGCTGTGTATGGCACAGGCGATCAGAAGGTTGCAGTTTCAAGTCTCCTAAAGAGACTATTAAATAAAGTAAAAAAAAAAAAAAAAAGAAAGATTTTAAAAATATTGGGGGGAAGGGGGGGGGAGAATGAAAGTAAAAAAAAAAAAATAAAAAATGTTCAAATCACCACCTTAAAAATAACCAATTTAAAAAAAATACACATTTGGTATTACAGCATAAGGAAAGGTTTAATCTATCACAATATACAATATTAAATAAATTCATCTGATCAGTAACGGTCAGAATTACGTCATCTGGGTGCTGTAACATTGCAAGAAAATGCAATAAGAAATGTTCAAAATGTTACTGTCTACCATATTTTTTGATCTATAAGACGCACCCCAAATTCAGAGATGAAAAAGGTAAAGAAAAAAAAAAATAAAAGGGGGTGGGGGGTCTTATACTCTGGTGATGTCTTACCGGAGGGGGGGCGGCAGCGGTGCTGGAGCAGGGTCACAGGAGGCAGGGACGATGCTGGAGGGGGTTGTGTTGGCAGCGGAGGGGACTGTGATGATAGCAGTCAGGCTGTGTAGAGCAGAGTTGTGCAGAGAGTGTCCCAGATGCTCTGTGGGCAGTGGGGGCTTAAAAAAAAATGGCGCTCAGAGTTGGCGTGTGCGCAGATAAGATCTTGAGCAGAGAGCTCCAGCTGCGCACTTGCCGACTCCAGGTGCCATTATTTGAAGCCAGAGTATCTGGGACACCCACCGCACCACCCTGCTTCACACAGCCCGCCGCCCTCACACACAGCCCGCCGCCCTCACACACAGCCCGCCGCCCTCACACACAGCCCGCCGCCCTCACACACAGCCCGCCGCCCTCACACACAGCCCGCCGCCCTCACACACAGCCCGCCGCCCTCACACACAGCCCGCCGCCCTCACACACAGCCCGCCGCCCTCACACACAGCCCGCCGCCCTCACACACAGCCCGCCGCCCTCACACACAGCCCGCCGCCCTCACACACAGCCAGCCACCCGCCCTCACAGTCAGCCAACCAGCCGCCCGCACAGCCAGCCAGCCAGCCACCCGAACAGCCAGCCAGCCACCCGCACAGCCAGCCAGCCAGCCCGCACAGCCAGCCAGCCGCCCGCACAGCTAGCCAGCCAGCCGCCCACCCACCCAGCCACACGCCCAGCCAGCCACCCGCCCAGCCACCCGCCCAGCCACCCGCCCAGCCACCCGCCCAGCCACCCGGCCAGCCACCCGGCCAGCCAGCCAGCCAGCCACCCGCCCAGCCAGCCAGCCACCCGCCCAGCCAGCCAGCCACCCGCCCAGCCAGCCAGCCACCCGCACAGCCAGCCACCCGCCCAGGCAGCCAGCCAGCCACCCGCCCAGCCAGCCAGCCACCCGCCCAGCCAGCCACCCGCACAGCCAGCCACCCGCCCAGCCAGCCAACCAGCCACCCGCACAGCCAGCCAGTCAGCCGCCCGCACAGCCAGCCAGTCAGCCGCCCGCCCGCACAGCCAGCCAGTCAGCCGCCCGCCCGCACAGCCAGCCAGTCAGCCGCCCGCCCGCACAGCCAGCCAGTCAGCCGCCCGCCCGCACAGCCAGCCAGTCAGCCGCCCGCCCGCACAGCCAGCCAGTCAGCCGCCCGCACAGCCAGCCAGTCAAACGCCCGCCCGCACAGCCAGCCAGTCAAACGCCCGCCCGCACAGCCAGCCAGTCAGCCGCCCGCCCGCACAGCCAGCCAGTCAGCCGCCCGCCCGCACAGCCAGCCAGTCAGCCGCCCGCCCGCACAGCCAGCCAGTCAGTCGCCCGCACAGCCAGCCAGCCGCCTGCATGGCAGCCCACACAGCACCAATTCTCCACCTACATTCGGATTTTAACATGCACTCCTCATTTTAATCCCAAATTTTTTGGGGGGGAAAGTGTGTCTTTTAATCCAAAAAGGTATCCATAAAAACGTCAGGTAAGGGACCTAAAACAAAATCTCACAGCCCCAGATAACAAAAAATTTAAATTTTAGGAGTCACGAAAAATGGTGACAACAATTTTTTTTAAAACATTAGAATTTTTTTTTTTTACCACAAAAAATAAAATTGAAAACTCCATACATTTGGTAACTACGTACCCATACTCATCCTGGGAAATCCCCATTGCCCAGCATCATCAGTGGTGATGCGCGTACCTGTGTCCGTTGTCACTGCGTCAGACGCCGGGTTCAGGTCAGTGTGCATGATCAGACGTCCGGGCACTTCCGGTCATGCGCACTATGAAGCCGGGTGTAAATGTCCTGACTTCAGAGAAAATTAGTGCACATGACTGGAAAAGCGAGAACTTCTGATCATACACACTGACCCTAAACCCGGCGTCTGAAGCGGAGACAACGGACGCAGGTACACGCATCACCACCGATTATGACGCTGGGCAATGGGCATTGAATAGCATGTTAGCATGCTACTGTGGGTGTGCTACCATGCTTAGCGGGTGGACCAGTCAAGGGAAATAATGCCCTTGCAACTAGTTACTGGCCTCCTTAGCATACGATAAAAGATCTTTAGAAATCCTTTCTTCGTCGCTCCATTGGGAGACCCAGACGATTGGGTGTATAGCTACTGCCTCCGGAGGCCACACAAAGCATTACACTAAAAAGTGTAAGGCCCCTCCCCTTCTGGCTATACACCCCCAGTGGGATCACTGGCTCACCAGTTTTCGGCTTTGTGCGAAGGAGGTCAGACATCCACGCATAGCTCCACTGTTTAGTCAGCAGTAGCTGCTGACTATATCGGATGGAAGAAAAGAGGGCCCATATGGGGCCCCCAGCATGCTCCCTTCTCACCCCACTGGTGGTTTGTAAGGTTGAGGTACCTATTGCTGGTACGGCGGCTGGAGCCCACATGCTGTTTTCCTTCCCCATCCCCCTGAGGGGCTCTGAGGAAGTGGGATCTTGCCGGCCCCAAAGCCCTGAGGCCGGGCTCCATCCACAGACCCATTGAACCTGCTGGATGTGGAGCGGGAGTGCCGTTCAGGGACATGGCCCTGCACCATTCAGGTACTCTGTGTCCCCGTACACACAGGCACAGCACACTCCAGACTTGCTGGGTGTGCTAGTGCGCCGGGGACAGTAAAGGGTTACAGTCACTGCAGCCTAGCTGAGTGACTTTATTTATTGGGAACTACCGCGCCGGACGCTCCGGGAGCGGCGGCGCGGCTGGGACTTGTAGTGCGCCGGGGACTTAGCGCCGACCGCGCTTTTACGGCGGCGGCGCTTATAAATCCAGTCCCCGGCTTTTGCGGCCTAGCTCCGCTTCGTTCCCACCCCCACCCTGTCAATCAGGGTAGGGGAGAGACGCTGTACAATCAGCAGCGCCGAGGGCTGGAGCCTTATTTACATGCTCCAGCCCTCTCACTGGACACTGTGGGACGCCGGTTTCCCGCTCTGACTTGGGGCACGCCCACGGCCCGCCCCTACTCACACGAGCTGGAGAAGGACGCCGGCAGCCATTCCTGCAGTCCGAGCTGATCTTAGATGGCGACACTCGGACTCTGGGCAACCAGGCACAGGACTAGGGCGACCACACACCCGCTTATAGGCGGGCGGTAAGAGGCACCTGAAGTGCTGACACTAAATACCGCAGTTTTGTCCATTTGTCTTTTGTGCTTACACTGCATAGGTCGCTATTTTTGGCTATATGCCCTCTTAGATGGCGACACATCAGCAGCAGGAAAGCATGGGTGCTAAGGCACAGGCTTTCTAGGCTGCGGGTATTGCACGTACTGAAGTGTTCATGTGTATTTATGCTTGTTTGCTATACACTGCACTGTACGGTCGCTAGTCTTGGCTATATTCGCCATAGAATGGCTAGACTACAGCAGCAGAAAAGCAAGGGTGCTGAGGCACAGGTTTTTTTCTATGCTGCTTGTATTGCAGGTGTTGCAGTGTTCATTTGTACTTATGCTTGTATGCTATACATTGCACTGTATGGTCGCTATTCTGGGCTATATTCCCCTAGATGGCTAGTCTACAGCAGCAGAAAAGCAGGCTTTCTATGCTGCTTGTATTGCATGTGCTGCTGTGTTCATTTGTACTTTATGCTTGTATGCTATACATTGCACTGTACGGTCGCCATTCTTGGCTCTATAAGTCGGCAGCAGCATATAAGCTACACAGGCTTTAGATGCTGTTTTTACTGCATGTGATACTGTTCCACGGCACTGAACCCCATTGTGTGCAATGCTCCCCTGTAGCACTTGGTCAGCCGGGGTCTCTACTTGACGTGGCCAAAAGAACCACCTCTCAACCCTGTCCATGGACAGGGACGGAGTTGCAATGGGATAGAGACTTGCAGTCCGGACAGGCCATGGGCAATCTGGATCATTGCTCCCTGGCCACCCTCATTTGGAATAAAATCGGTGCTCCGGGGGGGGTCCCAAGAGGCTCTCTGTATGATGAGGCAGACGTAGCTCATCAGGACTTTGATCCTGACACCGCTCTCACTCCGGATACACCGGATGGTGACGCCATAAGGAATGATCCTATAGCGTCCATCAATGGAATGTTGGATCTTTTCTCCCTCAGCTCCCCCAGCGGAGGAGTCAGCTTCACAGCAGGAGAAGTCCCATTTCAGTAGCTCAAACGTATATTGAGTATTGTTCTGGCCACGCTGACTTCAGAGAAGCAGTCCAGGAACACCACGCTTCCCAGATAAGCGTTTTCTCCAAACGTATTAAGGATACACGTTATCATTTTCCCCCTGACGTGGTCAAGCGTTGGACCCAGGGTCCAAAGGTGGATTCTCCAATCTCCAGGCTTGCGGCTAGAGCCATAGTTGCAGTGGAGATGGGACTTCACTTACAGATGCCATTGACAGACAGATGGACTCTGGTTGAAATCTGTCTATGAGGCTATCGGCATGTCGGTTGCTCCGGCATTCACAGCCGTATGGGCACCCTAAGCTTTTCAGCTGTTCTTGCGCAGCTGGTCTTGAGCACATGTACATCCGTGCCGCAGGTGGTGTCCTTAACCTCGCAATGTCTGCATTGCGACTTACCCTATTAATGCTGTCCTGGAAGGACAGTCGAGGTTTCGGTCCTTCCCAGGCTCGGGCAGGTCCCAATTGTCCTCGTCCAAAAGGGCTGAAAAGCCTCAGAGGGGCTCAGCTTCCGGCCGGGCTCAATCACGCCCAAGGAAGGCAGCCGGAGGAACCGCTACCAAGGCGGTCTCCTCATGACTCTCAGCTCTCTTATCTCTCCGCATCCGCGGTTGATGGCAGACTCGCTCGCCTTTGGCGACATTTAGCTGCCACAGGTCACAGACCGGTGGGTGAGGGACAGTGTGCCCACGTGCACAGGACAGAGTTCTGGTCTCGTCCTCCGACTCGATTCTTCAGAACGTCCCCACCTCCCCACCGAGCAGATGCTCTTCTGCAGGCAGAAGGAGTGGTAATCCCGGTTCCTCTTCAGGAACAAGACACGGTTTTCCTCCAATCTGGTTGTGGTGCCAAAAAAGGATGGCTCTTTCCGTTCCGTTCTGGACCAAAAACTGCTCAACAAGCACGTGGAGGCCAGGCGGTTCCGGATGATACCCTCCGCTCCGTCATTGCCTCAATGTCTCAAGGAAATTTCCTAGCATCAATAGACATCAAAGATGCTTATCTCCACGTGCCGATTGCTACAGAGCACCAATATTTTTCTACGTCTCGTGATAGGAAACGACCATCTTCAGTTCGTAGCTCTGCCATTCGGGCTGGCGACAGCCCCACGGGTGTTCGCCAAGGTCATGACGGCAGTGGTAGCAGTCTTGCACTCACAGGGATGTGATCCCTTACTTGGACGATCTACTTGTCAAGGCACCCTCTCAAGAGGCATGCCAACTCAGCCTGAATGTTGCGCTGGAGACTCTCCAGACGTTCGGGTGGATCATCACCTTCTCAAAGTCAAATCTGTCACGATCCAATCACTAACGTATCTTGGCATGGAGTTTCATATCCTCTCAGCGGTAGTGAAGCTTCCGCTGGACAAGCAGCGGTCACTACAGACTGGGGTGCAGACTCTCCTTCAAGGTCAGTCGCACTCCTTAAGACGCCTCATGCACTTCCTCGGGAAGATGGTGGCGGCAATGGAGGCGGTTCCGTTTGCGCAGTTTCATCTGCGTCCACTTCAATGGGACATTCTCCGCCAATGGGACGGGAAGTCAACATCCCTGAACAGTAAAGTATCCCTTTCACAGACGGCAAGGACTCTCTGCAATGGTGGCTTCTTCCCACCTCATTATCACAGGGAAGATCCTTCCTACCACCGTCTTGAGCGGTGGTCACGACAGACGCGAGTCTGTCAGGGTGGGGAGCGGTTTTTCTCCACCACAGGGCTCAGGGTACGTGGACTCAGCAGGAGTCCACCCTTCAGATCAATGTTCTGGTAATCAGAGCAGTGTATCTTGCCCTACTAGCCTTCCAGCAGTGGCTGGAAAGAAAGCAGATCCGAATTCAGTCGGACAACTCCACAGCGGTGGCATACATCAATCACCTAGGAGGGACAC
The DNA here is from genome assembly GCF_048569485.1 of Anomaloglossus baeobatrachus. Lineage (NCBI taxonomy): Eukaryota > Metazoa > Chordata > Amphibia > Anura > Aromobatidae > Anomaloglossus > Anomaloglossus baeobatrachus. The sequence continues at coordinate 403,858,708 of NC_134353.1, read as the reverse complement.
GCAGTCGGCAAGCCTTCCAGGAAGTCCGGCGGATTCTGATGTGGGTGGAGGCCACGGCCTCCACCATATCCGCAGTTCACATCCCCGGCGTAGAAAACTGGGAGGCAGACTTCCTCAGTCGCCAGGGCATGGACGCAGGGGAATGGTCCCTTCACCCGGACGTGTTTCAGGAAATCTGTCGCCGCTGGGGAAGGCCGGACGTCGACCTAATGGCGTCCCGGCACAACAACAAGGTCCCAACCTTCATGGCACGGTCTCGCGATCAAAGAGCGCTGGCGGCAGACGCCCTAGTGCAAGATTGGTCGCAGTTCCGGCTCCCTTATGTGTTTCCACCTCTGGCACTCTTGCCCAGAGTGCTACGCAAGATCAGATCCGATTGCAGCCGCGCCATACTCGTCGCCCCAGACTGGCCGAGGAGGGCGTGGTATCCGGATCTGTGGCAGCTCACGGTCGGCCAACCGTGGGCACTACCAGACCGACTAGACTTACTGTCCCAAGGGCCATTTTTCCATCGGAATTCTGCGGCCCTGAACCTGACTGTGTGGCCTTTGAGTCCTGGATCCTAGCGTCTTCAGGATTATTCCACGGGGTCGTTGCCACCATGAGACAGGCTAGGAAGCCCACGTCCGCTAAGAACCACAGAACGTGGAGGATATTCTTATCCTGGTGCTCTGCTCAGGGAGTGTCTCCCTGGCCATTTGCATTGCCTACCTTTCTTTCTTCCTGCAATCTGGGTTAGAAAAAGGTTTGGCGCTCGGCTCCCTTAAAGGTCAGGTATCGGCGCTATCCGTCTTTTTTCAGAGGCGTTTGGCACGCCTTCCTAAGGTGCGCACGTTCCTACAGGGGGTTTGCCATATCGTTCCCCCGTACAAGCGGCCGTTAGATCCATGGGATCTGAACAGGGTACTAGTTGCCCTCCAGAAGCCGCCCTTCGAGCCTCTGAGGGAGGTTTCACTTTCTAGACTATCCCAGAAAGTGGCTTTTCTGGTAGCGATCACATCTCTTCGGAGAGTGTCTGAGCTGGCAGCGCTGTCATCCAAGACTCCCTTCCTGGTCTTCCACCAGGACAAGGTAGTGCTGCGCCCCATTCAGGAGTTTCTCCCGAAGGTGGTATCCTCTTTTCATTTTAATCAGGATATCTCCTTGCCTTCGTTTTGTCCTCATGCAGTTCATCGCTATGAGAACGATTTACATTTGTTAGATCTGGTGAGAGCACTCAGAATCTACATTTCCCGCACGGCGCCCTTGCGCCGTTCGGATGCACTCTTTGTCCTTGTCGCTGGTCAGCGCAAAAGGTCGCAGGCTTCTAAGGCCGCCCTGGCTCGATGGATCAAAGAACCAATTCTTGAAGCCTACCGTTCTGCTGGGCTTCCGGTTCCATCAGGGCTGAAGGCCCATTCAACCAGAGCCGTGGGTGCATCCTGGGCATTACGACACCAGGCTACGGCTCAACAGGTGTGCCAGGCAGCTACCTGGTCGAGTCTGCACACTTTCACCAAACATTATCAGGTGCATACCTATGCTTCGGCGGACGCCAGCCTAGGTAGAAGAGTCCTGCAGGCGGCAGTTGCCTCCCCGTAGGGGAGGGCTGTCTTCGCAGCTCTAACATGAGGTATTTCTTTACCCACCCAGGGACAGCTTTTGGACGTCCCAATCGTCTGGGTCTCCCAATGGAGCGACGAAGAAGAAGGGAATTTTGTTGCTTACCGTAAATTCCTTTTCTTCTAGCTCCTATTGGGAGACCCAGCACCCGCCCTGTTGTCCTTCGGGATTTTTGGGTTGTTTCGGTTACACATGTTGTTCATGTTGAACGGTTTTTCAGTTCTCCGATATTACTCGGAGTGAATTTGTTTAAACCAGTTATTGGCTTTCCTCCTTCTTGCTTTTGCACTAAAACTGGTGAGCCAGTGATCCCACTGGGGGTGTATAGCCAGAAGGGGAGGGGCCTTACACTTTTTAGTGTAATGCTTTGTGTGGCCTCCGGAGGCAGTAGCTATACACCCAATCGTCTGGGTCTCCCAATAGGAGCTAGAAGAAAAGGAATTTACGGTAAGCAACAAAATTCCCTTCTTTTCTATAGATCTCTATCTATTCTAGTGTATACAGGGAGTAGTAGGCAGGGGATAGCAATATACACCCAGAGCTGCTCGTGGTACTTGGCGCATCTTGCACCTGACAGGTTCCCTTTAAATTCTCATTGAGCTAGTCAGCTTTGCCCCTTCACACATTATGAGCAACATGGGAAACGCTCTCCCGAGTTCAACACACAATGGAAGAGGACAATAGTAGAAGACCAGAACACCACGGGGAAAAAAAAAAAAAAAAAAAAAACTGGGGGCAAGTTCTATATATTCAGATTAGGTAGAATCACAAGACTTTTCATTTTCATTTTAAACTTGACACACCCTATACGTACTAATTCCCCATTCACACATAGGTAAAATACAGACAAGCACACAAAACAAGGTTCACACCTCAGTAATATTAACTAGCATTATGGGGTTATATTTTATAAACTTGACAAAAATCATCAGTGTACAAAAGCCCAGAAAGTGTTGTTTTGTGTATGTCCTCTATAAAGCATAGGTTCCTAAGGCCGGGGTCCCACGGGCGTGTGTTCTCATGCAAGGGCATCGGATGTGATATACCAATGACTTTTGGCTCAAACTCTGCTGTGAACGTGAGCCGAGTGTTATTATACTGTGATCAGAGAAGGAGGGATGATCGGATGTCATCAGCACAGTCTGATATATCCCATGCACACAGACTTGTGCGAGTGATGGGAGACTCGATGACAATCGCATCATGCTGCCATTTTTTATGGCATTCCACTTGCCCAATTTATACACTCGTGTGCAAGAGCCCTAGTGCTGTGTGCTGGATAACAAACTAACCAACCTCAGGCATCTCCTCTGTAACGATGTCCACATGGTGAGCAGGGGCAATGTCCTCATCACTCTCCGTGTGAACAGACTTGTGTCGCCGAGTCTTCCCACTATTCTTGTCTTTTTCCTTCTTTCTTTTCCGATCCTTCTCCTGGCGCTGTTTGGTTCTTCGTTCCTCCTCCAGCTTGACATATTGGTCTGAATTGGGTAGACCTAATGAACAATTGTACAAATCTCTACTCTTCAGTACAGACTAAACCTCCCAAAACATGAAAATAAAAGCTCAACAAAAGATAATTTATTCCAAAGGATTAATATGGAAAGTTCAATTTGAATAGTTCTACAGATGACTGTCCACATAGGATTTAAAGGGAACCTGTCACCAGTTTTTCTAACGGTCGCTCGGGTGCCAGCGCCTCCCCTTTCGGCCATCTTGGTCTTCCTTATTCTGAAGCCTGGGTGCATGACGCGTTCTATGTCATACACACTCGCCAGTCCCGTGAGGCACGCTACAATACTTTGATCTGCCCTAAGCAGGGCAGATCAAAGTGCGCCTGCGCAGTGCCTCAATGCCGGCGAGTGTGTATGACGTAGGAGGTGTCGTGCACCGCGGCTTCAGAATAAGGAAGACCAAGATGGCTGAAAGGGGAGGCGCTGGCACCGGAGCGACCGTTAGAAAAACTGGTGACAGGTTCCCTTTAAATCCTAACGGTCGCTCCGGTGCCAGCGCCTTCCCTTTCGGCCATCTTGGTCTTCCTTATTCTGAAGCCGCGGTGCACGACACCTCCTACGTCATACACACTCGCCGGCATTGAGCCCGGTCGCTCATTCTATCCTGCGCGCATTGTGGCAGGCTTCTTTTCTGGGTGTTCACGCGCTGGCTTCAGACGCGCACTGCGCATATGAAACTGACAAGGAGAACCCGGATGAGAAGCCTGTCACAATGGTAAGTATAAATGCGCGCAGGATAGAATGAGCGACGGGGACGTCGCTCATGTGACTCCATGGTATCACGCCCACAGGGGCGTGATACAACGGAAAGTATGCAGACGTCCATAGGGCAAGGTGCCACCCATGTGGCCAGCGGCTCTCTAATTTACATAGGAAATATGAAGGTAATAAAACGTTTTTTATTACTTTCATATTATACAATTTTACAACACAAGGATGGGTAGGGAGGTATAATTAGGGCACACATGCGTCTGCTGATAGGTTAGAACGCATATTCTAAGTGACAGGTTCCCTTTAAGATGGGAGCGGTCTGCTCAGAATTGGCTAATATATTTAGAAAGTGGTAATAAAGAGAATTTTGTTATTTACCGTAAATTCTTTTTCTTATAGTTCCGTATTGGGAGACCCAGACCATGACCACGGGTGTTTAGCTTCTGCCTCCGGAGGACACACAAAGTACTACACTTAAAAGTGTAGCTCCTCCCTCTGAGCTTATACACCCCCTGGTAGCCAGTCCTAGCCAGTTTAGTGCAAAAGCTGAAGGAGAATAGCCACCCACAAGTAGAACCGAGTAAGAACCGGAACAACCGGAGACTCTGTCCACGACAACAGCCGGTGATAACACACGGAACAAGAAACTGCCAACAGGCAACAGGGAGGGTGCTGGGTCTCCCAATACGGAACTATAAGAAAAAGAATTTACGGTAAGTAACAAAATTCTCTTTTTCTTTATCGTTCCTTTGGGAGACCCAGACCATGGGACATTCCAAAGCTGTCCCTGGGTGGGAAATAAACAGAAAAAACTAAGAAGTAGGCGGAGCCTAACTTCACAAGTGGGCGACAGCCGCCTGAAGGATGCGTCTGCCTGAGCTCGCATCTGCCGAAGCATGAGCATGCACTTGGTAGTGCTTCGAAAAGGTATGCAGGCTAGTCCAAGTGGCAGCCTGACAGACATGTTGAGCCGTAGCCTGGTGCCTAAAAGCCCAAGAGGCACCGACAGCTCTGGTCGAGTGTGCTTTGATCCCCGGCGGGGGAGGCACTTGAGTACTCTGGTAGGCGTCCGAAATGGTCGATCTAATCCAACGGGCCAAGGTCGGCTTAGAAGCAGAGAGACCCTTGCGCCGCCCTGTGGTTAGCACAAAAAGAGAGGTGCACCGCCTAAGCGCAGCGGTGCGAGCCACATAAATCCGGAGAGCACGCACCAGATCTAGAGTATGCAGCGCTTTCTCAAAGCGATGAACAGGGGCCGGACAGAAGGAAGGCAAGGAAATATCCTGGTTAAGGTGGAAGGGAGAGACCACCTTAGGAAGAAAGTCCGGGGTCGGACGGAGAACTACCTTGTCTTGGTGAAAAACCAAAAAAGGTGACTCCGGGGAGAGCGCAGCCAAATCAGAGACTCTCCTGAGAGAAGTTATGGCAACTAGAAAAGGCCACCTTTTGAGAAAGACGATACAAAGAAACCTCCCTAAGGGGCTCGAAAGGGGGTTTCTGCAATACCGTGAGGACCAAGTTAAGGTCCCAGGGATCCAAGGGCCGCCGATAAGGCGGAATGATGTGAGACGCACCTTGCATGAAGGTGCGGACCTGAGCCAGCCGGGCGAGACGCCGCTGGAACAGCACTGATAGAGCTGAGACTTGTCCCTTGAGAGAGTTGAGGGACAGTCCTAGCTGCAGACCGGACTGTAAAAAAGACAGAAGGGTCGGCAACGAGAATGGCCAAGGAGAATGGCCGGAAGAGCGACACCAGGACAGGAAAATTTTCCAAGTCCTGTGATAGATCTTGACGGAGGAAGACTTACGGGCCCGAGTCATAGTGGAGATGACTTCAGGAGGAATACCAGAAGCCGTCAAAATCCACGACTCAAGAGCCACACCGTCAATTTGAGAGCCGCAGAATTCGGGCGGAAAAACGGACCTTTGCGAGAGCAGGCCTGGACGGTCCGGAAGATGCCACGGCATCTCCACGGACAGTTGGACCAGGTCCGGATACCAAGCTCGCCTGGGCCAGTCCGGTGCAATGAGGATGACTCGACGGCCCTCCATTCTGATCTTGTGCAGGACTCTGGGCAAGAGAGCTAGAGGGGGAAACACGTAGGACAGACGAAACTGGGACCAGTCTTGAACCAGAGCGTCCGCGGCGAAGGCCTGAGGATCGTGGGAGCGAGCCACGTAAACCGGAACCTTGTTGTTGTGACGGGATGCCATTAGGTCCACGTCCGGAGTGCCCCACTTGCGGCAGATTGACTGAAACACTGCCGGGTGCAGGGACCACTCGCCACCGTCCACGGATTGACGGCTGAGATAATCTGCCTCCCAGTTTTCTACGCCAGGGATGTGGACTGCAGATATGGTGGACTTGGAGTCCTCCGCCCATTGAAGGATGCGTTGTACCTCCAACATTGCCAGGCGGCTGCGTGTCCCGCCTTAGTGATTGATGTAGGCAACCGCTGTCGCGTTGTCTGACTGGACTCGAATGTGCCTGCCTGCCAACAGGTGGTGAAAGGCTAGGAGAGCTAGAAGAACAGCTCTGGTTTCCAGCACATTGATTGAAAGGGCTGACTCGGACGGAGTCCAAGTGCCCTGTGCTCTGTGGTGGAGATGTATCGCTCCCCAGCCGGATAGGCTGGCATCCGTGGTGAGAATCACCCAGGACGGAGTCAGGAAGGAGCGCCCTTGGGACAGGGAGAGGGGTCGAAGCCACCACTGAAGAGAGCTCCTGGTCCATGGCGACAGAGCCACTAACCTCTGTAAAGAGGAAGGCCGCTTGTCCCAACAGCGGGGAATGTCCAGCTGCAGAGGACGCAGATGGAACTGGGCAAAGGGAACCGCCTCCATGGAGGCCACCATTTAACCCAGCACCTGCATCAGACGCCTGAGGGTATAACGGCGGGGCCTCAGGAGAGAGCGCACCGCCAACCGGAGTGACAGCTGTTTGTCTAAGGGCAACTTCACAAGTGCCGACAAAGTCTCGACCTGCATCCCTAGGTACGTGAGACTCTGGGTCGGAGTCAGAGTGGATTTGGGAAGATTGACAATCCACCCGAATTGGGCTAGGGTGGCGAGAGTGAGCGCAACACTCCGCTGACAGTCTGCGCTGGATGTACCCTTGACCAGAAGGTCGTCCAGATAAGGAAGCACTGCTAACCCCTGGAGGTGCAGGACCGCAATCACTGTCGCCATGACCTTGGTGAATACCCGAGGGGCCGTGGCTAACCCGAAGGGGAGAGCCACGAATTGGAAATGATCCTCTCCTATCGCAAAACGTAACCAACGCTGATGTGACACTGCGATTGGCACATGTAGATAGGCATCTCTGATGTCGATGGACGCCAGGAACTCCCCTTGGGTCATAGAGGTAATGACTGATCGCAGAGACTCCATGCGAAAATGCCGCACCTGAACATGCTTGTTGAGAAGCTTGAGATCCAGGATGGGCCGGGAGGTACCGTCCTTTTTTGGAACTAGGAAGAGATTTGAGTAAAAACCTCTGAACCGTTCCTGAGCGGGAACTGGGACAATCACTCCGTTTGCCTGCAAGGACGCCACGGCCTGCGAGAAGGCGGCGGCCTTGGAGCAGGGGGGAGTTGAGAGAAAAAATCTGTTTGGAGGGCTGGAAGAGAATTCTATCCTGTAGCCGGGAGATATGATGTCTCTCACCCACTGATCGGAGACTTGCTTTAACCAAGCGTCGCCAAAGTGGGAGAGCCTGCCACCGACTAAGGACGTGGCTGGAGCGGGCCGAGAGTCATGAGGAAGCTGCTTTAGTGGCAGAACCTCCTGCGGTCTTCTGCGGACGCGCTTTTGGGCGCCAGTTGGATTTCTGATCCTTGGCTGAGTTAGCGGACGAGGCGGAAGGCTTAGAGGATGACCAGTTGGAGGAACGAAAGGAACGAAACCTCGATTGATTCCTACCCTGGGCGGGTTTCCTGGTCTTGGTTTGTGGCATGGAAGTACTCTTCCCGCCAGTAGCTTCTTTAATGATTTCATCCAGCTGTTCACCAAACAGCCGTGAACCAGGAAAAGGGAGCACAGCAAGAAACTTCTTGGAAGAAGCATCTGCCTTCCACTCTCGAAGCCACAAAATCCTGCGGATAACAAGAGAATTAGCTGAAGCCACCGCAGTGCGGTGAGCAGCCTCTAGCATGGCAGACATGGCATAGGATGAAAAAGCTGAAGCCTGAGCAGTTAAGGTAACCATCTCAGGCATAGATTCCTTGGTGAGGGAATGCATCTCCTCTAGAGAAGCAGAGATGGCTTTGAGAGCCCACACTGCTGCAAAAGTCGGGGAAAACGCGGCCCCCGCAGCTTCATACACAGATTTGGCCAGAAGGTCAATCTGACGGTCAGTGGAATCCTTAAGTGAGGTGCCTTCAGCCACCGACACAACGGTCCGGGCTGATAGCCTAGACACCTGAGGGTCTACCTTTGGGGAGTGAGACCACTCCTTGACCACCTCAGGTGGAAATGGAAACCGGTCATCAGAACCACGCTTTGGAAAGCGTTTGTCAGGGCAGGCCCTGGGTTTGGTCACAGCGGTCTGAAAACTGGAGTGGTTAAAGAACACACTCTTCACTCTCTTAGGCGAGGTAAACTGATGTTTTTCTGCCAAAGAGAGTTGCTCCTCTGACACTGGCTGATTGAGATCCAGCACAGAATTAATAGAAGCAATCAAATCACTAAGATCTGAGTCACCCTCAGAGAAAACAATGGGATACATAGACTCCGAGCCCCGAGTGAGGGCATCCTCCTCATCTTGAGAGTCAGCTCTTGAGACAGAGCCGTGGGATAGGGAGGGGGAGGAAACCCTGCGCCTTCTCTTAGAAGGACGTGGTCTGGGATCAGATGATGAATCCTCCGTGAGCTCCGATGGATGGAGGTCAGAGGATAGGAGTCCTCTGTCAAGAGTATTAGAGGCACCCTGTGAGGGGGGCTGATGCATATTCATCAAAGTCCTGGACAAAAGCCCCATGGACTCAGCAAATGACTGGGATATGGACCTAGAAAAGGACTCTACCCAGGCCGGGGGTTAAGTCACAGGTGCAGCAGCAGCCTGAGAGACCACTGGGGGTGAGACTCCAGGCTGTGGCACCGCCAAGTTAGAGCAGACATCACAATGTGGATAGGTGCTCGGCTCAGGCAGCAGGAGCTTACATGCAGCGCATACAGTATAAAGCTTTGGAGCCTTGCTCCTTGTGTGAGACATGCTGCTGGAGTGGGGGCTTTGCAGAGAATGAACCCCAGGGAGAATATACAGAGGTCCACAACCGGAGACCGGCTGTGGCTTACCAGACCGCTGAGCGTGGTGTTGTGTGCCCTCCAGATCCCGAAGCCCGGTCCCCCAGTCGCAGCACCTCAGCATAGATGCAGAATGCAGGATGTCCCAGAGCAGAGTGAACTCTGCCTGAGAAACCAGAGCGAAGAGAGGGGGCGGGACTAGGGGCGTTCCTATAAAAGAGCGGGAACTGGAGGGCTATAGAGACCTGCAGGGAAGGAGGGACGCCCCAGCAGTGGGGAGTGTCCCTCCCCTGTGTAGAACAGCCGCCGGGAGGAGCCGAACCTGTCCCTCTGCATGAGTGACATGTGAGGGCAGGAAAATGAAACTAGGCCTCCGGCGAAGCCGGGGCCTAAATTTAAGCGGCGAGGCCGACAAGCAGGCACCATCAGCGCGGTTCTCAGGCAAAAGCTAGAGAACCCGCCGGAAAAGTTAAAACAATCACATACAGCATACTCTCCCCTTACAATAAAGGACCGGGACCCCCAACATAAACGTCTCAGGTACTTAGCTGCTGAGACGCAGGGCCATGTCCCTGGGGATGAGTGCTCCGGTCCAACAGAATCCTCAAGGGGCTGTGGATGGAGACCGGACTCCTGCCAAGCATGGAGACCGTGCTGGCTCCCACTTCAAGCCAGAGCCCAGAAGGGATGGTGAAGGAGCGCGGCATGTAAGGCTGCAGCCTTGTAAATCAACCTTAACAACACCGCCGACACAGTGGGGTGAGAAGGGACATGCTGGGAGTCCAGACGTGGACCCGCTTTTCTTCAAACTCTTTCCAAAAGTCAAACAAATCAGATGAGAATGCATGTGTGGATGTATGCCTCCTGACACAAAGCAATAAACTGGCTAGGACTGGCTACCAGGGGGTGTATAAGCTCAGAGGGAGGAGCTACACTTTTAAGTGTAGTACTTTGTGTGTCCTCCGGAGGCAGAAGCAAAACACCCATGGTCATGGTCTGGGTCTCCCAAAGGAACGATAAAGAAATGGATGTTGTGAAAGAGGTGTCATTTTGGAGAAGTTTTACTCCATATGCAATCTGATCATGGTCTGATGAAGAAGTTTCTAATTCTCACCCAGTTTCTAATTCTCACCAGAGAGCTACCCAGTGTGTGTCATGCTCACCATAAAGCTACCCAGTGTGTGTCATGCTCACCATAGAGCTACCCAGTGTGCGTCATGCTCACCATAGAGCTACCCAGTGTGCGTCATGCTCACCATAGAGCTACCCAGTGTGCGTCATGCTCACCATAGAGCTACCCAGTGTGCGTCATGCTCACCATAGAGCTACCCAGTGTGCGTCATGCTCACCATAGAGCTACCCAGTGTGCGTCATGCTCACCATAGAGCTACCCAGTGTGTGTCATGCTCACCATAGAGCTACCCAGTGTGCGTCATGCTCACCAGAGAGCTACCCAGTGTGTGTCATGCTCACCATAGAGCTACCCAGTGTGTGTCATGCTCACCATAGAGCTACCCAGTGTGTGTCATGCTCACCATAGAGCTACCCAGTGTGTGTCATGCTCACCATAAAGCTACCCAGTGTGTGTCATGCTCACCATAAAGCTACCCAGTCTGTCATGCTCACCATAAAGCTACCCAGTGTGTGTCATGCTCACCATAAAGCTACCCAGTGTGTGTCATGCTCACCATGAAGCTACCCAGTGTGTGTCATGCTCACCATGAAGCTACCCAGTGTGTGTCATGCTCACCATGAAGCTACCCAGTGTGTGTCATGCTCACCATGAAGCTACCCAGTGTGTGTCATGCTCACCATGAAGCTACCCAGTGTGTGTCATGCTCACCACAGAGTTATCCAATGTGTGTCATGCTCACCATAGAGCTACCCAGTGTGCGTCATGCTCACGATAAAGCTACTCAGTGTGCGTCATGCTCACCATAAAGCTATTATATTATACCTAATTGTGCATCATCCCTTGATGTTCTATTTATCACAATAACATTCTGTAGATCAGCTCATAGTTGCCCTATATCTAATGTTCCTATTTCAATACTTTGTGTGGCTCCCCACTTGTTTATTAATATGTATTCATAAGATATTTATTTCTATTGAATAAAACAATTTTGTTCTATTAGCAGTAGTGGTTATATCTTTTTAGGTTTATATTAAATCTTACAGTTGCATAGCATAGGAAAGAGATGGTGATTACAGTGGTGTGTCATTTACTGAGCTGTGTTTTCCGTTTAAAATCAATCAGTATTTTATCATCAGGAGATTATCACTACAGGTCTACATGTGCACGGCAGTCCGGCTAATCTGTATAATCCCTACCCCACCAGCAAGCTGCTAATCAGGGGTGTGGGAGAGGTTATACACAGCGCAGAAGTCTTAGCTGTTATATCTACATCAGACAAAATAGATGCTATCAAAATTACACCAAGTAGCTCAGTAAGTGACACATCCCTGTCCCTGGAATCAGGTCTCCATCTCTACATCATGTTGCTCTCAGATTACATAACAAAAACCTGCTGAAAGATTCCTTTTAAAGAACATATCAACTCCCAATCATGCACTTTGTATTAGAAATGTAAAAATACATATTATGTAAATATAAAGAAGAGAAGTGTGTTTCATACCTGGAACTTTGAGAGGAACAGAAAGATCAATCTGCACCACAGGTATATGTTCAACCCCAGGTGAGTCCTGGTAGAGCTGTGGAGAGAAGATGCAGCCTCAATGTGTGGCAGAACAGGTCAACGAATAATGAGGAACGAGCCCAGTGGAAGTAGCTCTATGTGACTCAATAGGACAGCACTGTAATGTGAAGACACCTAGCTGCCGGGACCTAAGAGCAATTGTTCAAATTGACTAATTACTATATAAAACAAAATAAAAGGTTTTAACAAGTTCCTTGCTCTAAAGTGACTTTAACCCTCATTAACCCCATCACGACCAGCCGATATTTCGCTTTCCGTTTTTCTTTTCGCCATTCTTCCGAGAAACGTAACTTTTATTTTTCAGTCAATATGGTCATGTGAGGGCTCGTTTTTTTGCAGAACGAGCAGTACTTTTAAATCAAACAATTCATTTTACCATATGGTGTACTGGAAAACGGCAAAAATTCCAAATGAGAAAAAATGCAAAAAAAGTGCGATAGCGCTATTGTTTTTGAGATTTTATTCACTTTATGGTAAAACTGATGTGTCAGTGTCATGCCTGAGGTCGGTGCGAGTTCGTAGACACCAAAATGAATAGGTTTACTTGTATCTAAGAAGTTTAAAAAAAAATCAGAAGTTTGTCCGAAAAGAGAGGCGCACATTTTACGCCATATTCCGTGACCCGTAGCATTCTCATTTTTCAGTGACGGCTTATTTGTGTCTCGAGCTGACGTTTCTAATGATACCATTTTCGCGCAGATGCTATGTTTTGATCGCCTGTTATTGAACTCTTGCGCAAAATTTGTGCCGACCAAAAAAAACCTAATTTTGGCGTTTGGATTTTTTTTGCCGCTACGTCGTTTACCGATCAGATTAATTGATTTTATATTTTGATAGATCAGGCATTTCTGAATGCAGCGATACCAAATAAGTGTACATTTGTTTAACCCTTTAATTTTCATTGGGGTGAAATGGGGGTGATTTGAACTTTTAGGTTTTTTTTTTTTTTTAATCTTTTAAAACTTTTCACTTTTTTTTATTTTACTAAGTCCCCCCTAGGGGGCTATAGCGATCAGGAATCTGATCGATCTGCCATATCTGCTGATGACAGCTACACAGCTGTAAACAGCAGAAATACTCATTTCAGGTCTCACCCAGCTCTGGGCCGGGTGAAAGAAAGCGAGTCATGTGAGCTACAGGAGTCATCACATGACCCTGCGCTAACATGACAATCACCGGAAGTCACATGATCACATCACGTGACTTGCGGTATTGGCCGGTGAGTAAATGTTTACCACCGATGCCATTATAATGGTGCTGTCATATATTGACAGCGCCATTTAAGGGGTTAAACGGCATGGGCAGATAACTATTCTGCTCGTGCCTAGCAGGTACACATCTCAGCTGTAAAAATCAGCTGAGATGTGCGCCGATCACTGCAAGCTGCCGGCAGCAGACCGCGGGCAGTAATACTATGACCGCTAGGACGGTTGTTTTGGGGGGGGGGGGAGGGGTGCAACTTTTGGGTCCTGCTCCACACAGTGACTCATCATGGAGAATCAATGGGAAAAAAGACTTGTTTAATTCACTTAATTCAAAAACTGAAGTGCCATTGTGCACATTTCAGAATGGTTTTCGTCTAAACTATCACTGAATTTAATCACAGAAATATTTTTTGAAACAAACAGCCAAAAAAGGTAAAGGCCAAGATAGGTACCTTCTGTGGTGATGTGGAACTTTTAATGTAGAATGGGTTATTGGCCTGTTCTTCTTTCCGTGCAGCCCGCCTCTGTAGAATACAAACAAACCGCTAATTACATTCAGAAAAGATCCTATAGCCAAAAATATAAAGCAATTACACATTTCTAATGAAAAATGACAAGCCAAGATCCATCAGATCATACCTTGAGGAGCAGCATTTGTACATTATATTCTTGGACCCAGCTTTCTTCTAGATTTTTGCATACTTAGTAATATTCCCATATAGGCCCCCTGTGTGGCTTTATTGACTTATCTTGTCATGTTCTTGTTCAATAAAAGTTTAGAATTGATTTATACTTTTGGCTATCACTCCAGATTTATATAGGATTTTCTTGTTTCATTTAGGAGAGCCTTTAATATTTATGGTCCGTTAGGTATTAAGTAGATGCTTTACTTAAAGCCAGATCTGAAGACAACTTTAACATCAGTATCAAAATACATAGTGAACCATGTCACTGAGCCTCTAGGGCTGTGTTCTTATGTATAGCTGTTTACAAGGCCAGCTTTCCCACATACTAACCCTTGCCAGCTCTTCTTCATCGATCTCTGGACGGGATGACTTCCCATGTGTCTGTTTTTCATCATGGAAGATAGGTTTAGGCTTTTCATCTTCTGATTCACTATCTGATGGAGGCTCATTGATCCAGACATCCAAGTCTAGACTAAAAAGAAATGTTAGATAGTGTATTAGTAACCATTAATTTACAAAGACAACAGTAGGGAAAAAAACGTAAGCTGCAGTTTTTCCGAACTATTGTCACAAATTGAGTGTGTGGATGGGATTGGGAGGATTCAGCTGAAGCTTCAGAGCAAACTACCCAAATGTGACCCTTTACAGCACTCTAAAGAGGAGGAGAGCCAGCCTAGCCGCAAAGTTATAGGAGAGCGTACACATGTTCACAACATACCCTTCAGGAATAGGGACTTTCTTCTGAGCCTTTGGAGCAACAGGGTTCAGTTCTCCAGCAAATAGAGCCATAACTTCCTCAGCTACGGGGACCTCCTTGGCATGAAGCTTCTGGATATATTTTACAAGTTGCAATATACAGGAAGCCTGCAGCGACACACAGAAAAGGGAAAGTCAAAAGACATAAAAGTTACTCTCCAATCAGACTAAGCTCATAAGCTAACTGGTAACATTCTTAGATCACTTCCTATAGGCTCTGTATTGCCTTTTTATTGACTGTGGAAGGGGTTAAGTCAAACATTTTTAAAACCCAATTGCAAACATTTTTGAGGGAGCAAAAATACATGCATTTCAGAAAAAATAATGCAATGTGAATTGTCCATATCTTTTAAACACATTTTAAGAGAATGCATTGTAAAAAAATCTGATTTTAAATATTTTTGCTTAATTTCAGAATGCCATACATGAAAGATGATTTTCTTCCAGCAATATTGTGATTCTCCTAAGATGTATTTGCAATCAATATATCCTGCTCAAGCATACTCATTACTAAAAAAAGACCATATACAGTTGTGCGCATAAGTTTACATACCCCGGCAGATTTTTTGCTTTCTTGGCCTTTTTTCAGCGAATATGAGTGATACAATCTTTTTTTCCACTCATGGTTAGTGGTTGGGTGAAGCCATTTATTTTCGTGATTTCTCTTTTTATATCATAACCACCAAAAACATCCGAATGACCCTGATCAAAAGTTCACATACCCTAGTTCTTAATACCGTGTATTGCCCACTCTAACATCATAGATAGCTTGATGTCTTTTATGGAGGTTGTGGATTAGGCTCTTTATTTTCTCAGATGGGAAAGCTGCCCATTCTTCTTGGCAAAAAGCCTCCAGTTCCTGTAAATTCCTGGGCTTTCTTGCATAAGCTGCGTGCTTGAGTGCTCACCAGAGTGGCTCAATGATATTTAGGTCAGAAAACTGAGATGGCCACTCCAGAACCTTCACTTTGCTCTGCTGTAGTCAATGACAGGTCGACTTGGCCTTATGTTTTGGATGGTTGTCATGTTGGAATGTCCAAGTACGTCCCATGCGCAACTTCCAGGCTGATGAGTGCAAATTTGCATCCAGTATTTGCTGATAACGTGCTGCATTCATCTTTCCTTTAACTTTGACCAAGTTTCTTGTGCCTATGTAGCTCACACATAGCTCACAGTAAGAATGATGTTCCTTTCATCATCGGCCTTGTTGACACCTCTCCAAATGTAATGTTTATGGTTGAGGCCAAAAAGTTCGATTTTGGACTCATCACTCCAAATTACCTTGTTCCAGAAGTTTGGAGGCTTGTCTCGTGCTGTTGCTGTATTGTAGGCGAGATACTTTGTGGCATTTGCACAGTTAGGCTATGTGCCCACGGGGACAGCGTCCTGCGGATATATCCGCAGGACATTCCGCAGGTGCTCCCAGGAAACCGCACCACAACTTCTGTCTGTTTCCATGCTGCGGAATGTCCTCCGGATATGGTGCGGGCATTCTGCATTGAGGACAAAGTACCATGGCTTCGGCACTGCATCCTCAATGCAGAACAAGTGCTGCAGTGATCGGGGGAGTTCATACTTACCTCCATCATGCAGCAGTTCGCTTTCCGGCAGCCGGGTCACTCTCTCAGAGTCTGCAGGAGAAGGTGGGCGGGCCTGAACTAGCTCCGGCTGTCAAATGACCGGAGCTCGTGCAGGCTCCGCCCACCTCTTCCTTCCTGTACCTGGATTCACCGCGCTCCTGTACACCGGACGGAGAAAAGTGACTCCGGTGAGGCAGGTAAGTATATGGGACCCTGCGGAGGAATCCGCAATAAAAATTGACATGCTGCAGATTTTTCGGCACGAAAATCCGGAAAAATCCGCAGCGTGGGCACAGCATTTCCCAAATGCCATAGAAATGGCTGGGGAGTAGCTGTGCTGCAGATTTCTGGAAAATCCGCGGCTTTTCCGCGAGAAATCCGCGGCAAAATCCGCGCATTTTCCGCAGAGTGGGCACATAGCCTAATAGCGTTCTTCTGGCAACTCGACCACGCAGCCCATTTTTCTTCAAGTGCCTCCTTATTGTGCATCTTGAAATAGCCACACCAATAGTTTTCAGTGAGTTTCTGTATTTCAGCTGATGTTATTTGTGGGTTTTTCTTTGCATCCCGAACAATTTTCCGGGCAGTTGTGGCTGAAATTTTCGTTGGTCTACTTGATCGTGGTTTGGTTTTTACAGAGCCCTTTATTTTCCTTTTGTTAATCACAGTTAGAACACTGCTATGGGGAGATAAGGTATGCACACCAGTGACTATGTAAGGGGAATACATGAAATAGCAGAAACTGCTGTGTGAATACTGACTTGAAAAATCCAATAGCTATATGTAAGAGTGAAAATGTGAAAAATGGAATCTGCATTACTGCCATGAACATATGAATCAAGAGAAATTTAGCTACTGAATTGATCAATGCAATAGAGCCCCAACACTACGCCAAAGTATTTCTCTACGTTGGGGTCCCTAGCTTGTGTGTGTCCTCTCATGCAGTTAAAAAACTTACCGTGTATGGGAAGCTGAGACCCAGGCTATTTATGCGTATGATATGGATTGGCAATAGGTGTGGTTGGGGAGGGTTCCCAAACGAAAGAAGGGAATTTTGTTTACTTACCGTAAATTCCTTTTCTTCTAGCTCCTAAACTGACCTAGAAATATGATTCTCCAGGTCACTACAACTACGTCGATATCAAACATGTATAATTTTGATTTTTTTTTTTTTTTTTTTATTTAAGTGGTGTTTAAAAAAAAAAAATCAGAAATTTTTTAAGAAGGGAATTTTGTTTACTTACCGTAAATTCCTTTTCTTCTAGTTCCTATTGGGAGACCCAGACAATTGGGTGTATAGCTTCTGCCTCCAGAGGCCACACAAAGTATTACACTTTAAAAAGTGTAACCCCTCCCCTCTGCCTATACACCCTCCCGTGCATCTAGGGCTCCTCAGTTTTGGTGCAAAAGCAGGAAGGAGGAAACTTATAAATTGGTCTAAGGTAAATTCAATCCGAAGGATGTTCGGAGAACTGAACCATGAACCAAAAGAACAATTCAACATGAACAACATGTGTACACAAAAGAACAACAGCCCGGAGGGAACAGGGGCGGGTGCTGGGTCTCCCAATAGGAGCTAGAAGAAAAGGAATTTACGGTAAACAAAATTCCCTTCTTCTTTGTCGCTCCATTGGGAGACCCAGACAATTGGGACGTCCAAAAGCAGTCCCTGGGTGGGTAAAAGAATACCTCGATAAAAAGAGCCGAAAACGGCCCCTTCTTACAGGTGGGCAACCGCCGCCTGAAGGACTCGCCTACCTAGACTGGCATCTGCCGAAGCATAGGTATGCACCTGATAGTGTTTCGTGAAAGTGTGCAGACTCGACCAGGTAGCCGCCTGACAGACCTGCTGAGCCGTAGCCTGGTGCCGCAATGCCCAGGATGCACCCACGGCTCTGGTAGAATGGGCTTTTAGCCCTGAAGGAATCGGAAGCCCAGAAGAACGGTAGGCTTCAAGAATCGGTTCCTTGATCCACCGAGCCAAGGTTGACTTGGAAGCCTGCGACCCCTTACGCTGGCCAGCGACAAGGACAAAGAGCGCATCAGAACGGCGCAGGGGCGCCGTGCGAGAAATGTAGAGCCTGAGTGCTCTCACTAGATCTAACAAATGCAACTCCTTTTCACATTGGTGAACTGGATGAGGACAAAAAGAAGGTAAGGAGATATCCTGATTGAGATGAAAAGGGGATACCACCTTAGGGAGAAATTCCGGGACCGGACGCAGAACCACCTTATCCTGGTGAAAAACCAGGAAGGGTGCTTTGCATGACAGCGCTGCCAACTCCGACACTCTACGGAGCGATGTAACTGCCACTAGAAATGCCACCTTCTGCGAAAGACGTGAAAGAGAGACATCCCGCAGTGGCTCGAAAGGTGGTTTCTGAAGAGCCTTTAGCGCTCTGTTAAGATCCCATGGTTCCAGCGGCCTCTTGTAAGGTGGGACTATGTGGCAAACTCCCTGCAGGAACGTGCGGACCTGCGGAAGCCTGGCTAGACGCTTTTGAAAAAATACGGATAGCGCCGACACTTGTCCCTTGAGAGAGCCAAGAGACAAACCCTTGTCCATTCCAGATTGAAGGAAGGAAAGAAAGTGGGTAAGGCAAACGGCCAGGGGGTAAAACCCTGATCGGAGCACCAGGATAAGAAGATCCTCCAAGTCCTATGATAGATCTTGGCGGACGTTGGTTTCCTGGCCTGTCTCATAGTGGCAATGACATCTTGAGATAAGCCTGAGGACGCTAGGAGCCAGGACTCAATGGCCACACAGTCAGGTTGAGGGCCGCAGAATTCAGATGGAAAAATGGCCCTTGAGACAGCAAGTCTGGTCGGTCTGGGAGTGCCCACGGTTGACCCACCGTGAGGTGCCACAGATCCGGGTACCACGACCTCCTCGGCCAGTCTGGAGCGACGAGGATGGCGCGGCGGCAGTCGGACTTGATCTTGCGTAACACTGTGGGCAGCATTGCCAGAGGAGGGAATACATAAGGCAGTCGAAACTGCGACCAATCCTGAACTAATGCGTCCGCCGCCAGAGCTCTGTGATCTTGAGACCGTGCCATGAATGCCGGGACTTTGTTGTTGTGCCGAGACGCCATGAGGTCGACGTCCGGCGTCCCCCAGCGGCAACAGATCTCTTGAAACACGTCCGGGTGAAGAGACCATTCCCCAGCGTCCATGCCCTGGCGACTGAGAAAGTCTGCTTCCCAGTTTTCTACGCCCGGGATGTGAACTGCGGAGATGGTGGAGGCTGTGGTCTCCGCCCACAGCAGAATCCGCCGAACTTCTTGGAAGGCTTGACGGCTGCGCGTGCCGCCCTGGTGGTTGATGTACGCGACCGCCGTGGCGTTGTCCGACTGTATGCGGATCTGCCTGCCTTCCAGCCACCGATGGAACGCCTTTAGGGCTAGGTCCACTGCCCTTATCTCCAGAACGTTGATCTGAAGGGAGGACTCTGTCGGAGTCCAGGTTCCCTGAGCCCTGTGGTGGAGAAAAACCGCTCCCCACCCTGACAGACTCGCGTCCGTCGTGACCACAGCCCAGGATGGGGGCAGGAAGGATTTTCCCTTCGACAGAGAAGTGGGAAGAAGCCACCACTGAAGAGACGTTTTGGCTGCCAGAGAAAGGGAGACGTTCCTGTCTAGGGACGTCGACCTCCTGTCCCATTTGCGGAGAATGTCCCATTGGAGTGGACGCAGATTAAACTGCGCAAACGGGACTGCTTCCATCGCTGCCACCATCTTCCCCAGGAAGTGCATGAGGCGCCTCAAGGGGTGTGACTGGGCCCGAAGGAGAGAGTGCACCCCAGCTTGCAGCGAACGCCGTTTGTCCAGCGGAAGCTTGACTATCGCTGAGAGAGAGTATGAAACTCCATCCCGAGGTAAGTCAGTGATTGGGCCGGAGTCAATTTTGACTTTGGGAAATTGATGATCCACCCGAACCTCTGGAGAGTCTCCAGAGCAACGGCCAGGCTGTGTTGACATGCCACCCGGGAAGGTGCCTTGACCAGGAGATAGTCTAAGTAAGGGATCACCGAGTGGCCCTGAGAGTGCAGGACTGCCACCACGGCTGCCATGACCTTGGTGAAGACCCGTGGGGCTGTCGCCAGGCCGAAAGGCAGTGCCACAAACTGAAGGTGTTCGTCCCCGATGGCGAAACGCAGGAAGCGTTGATGCTCTGGTGCGATTGGCACATGGAGATAGGCATCCCTGATGTCGATTGATGCTAGGAAGTCTCCTTGTGACATCGAGGCGATGACAGAGCGGAGGGATTCCATGCGAAACCGTCTGGTTCTCACATGTCTGTTGAGCAATTTGAGGTCCAAAACGGGACGGAATGATCTGTCCTTTTTTGGCACCACGAACAGGTTGGAGTAAAAGCCGCGACCACATTCCTGAAGGGGAACGGAGATCACAACTCCTTCTGACTTCAGAGTGTCCACCGCCTGAGCAAGTGCATCGGCTCGCTCGGGGGGCGGAGATGTTCTGAAGAAACGAGTTGGAGGACGAGAGCAGAACTCTATCCTGTAACCGTGAGACAGAATGTCTCTCACCCATCGGTCTTGGACATGTGGCCACCAGGCGTCGTCAAAGCGGGAGAGCCTGCCACCGACCGAGGATGCGGTTTGTGGAGGCTGAAAGTCATGAGGAGGCCGCCTTGGAGACGGTGCCTCCGGCGGTCTTTGGAGGACGTGACTTAGACTGCCATGTAGAAGAGTTCCTCTGGCCCTTCTGTGGCCTGTTGGACGAGGATGATTGGGATCTGGCTGAGGGTCGAAAGGACCGAAACCTCGCCTGAATTTTCCGTTGCTGAGGTCTGTTTGGCTTGGATTGGGGTAAGGACGAGTCCTTTCCCTTAGATTGCTTAATAATTTCATCCAATTGCTCGCCAAACAATCGGTCGCCAGAAAAAGGCAAACCGGTCAAGAACTTCTTGGAAGCAGAGTCTGCCTTCCATTCGCGTAGCCACATGGCCCTGCGGACTGCCACCGAATTGGCGGATGCTACCGCTGTACGGCTAGCAGAGTCCAGGACGGCATTCATGGCGTAGGACGAAAAAGCAGACGCCTGAGAAGTCAAAGACGCTACTTGCGGAGCAGAGGTACGTGTGACCGAATTAATCTCAGACAGACAAGCTGAGATAGCTTGGAGTGCCCACACGGCTGCAAAGGCCGGGGCGAAAGACGCGCCTGTGGCTTCAAAGATGGATTTCATTAGGAGCTCTATCTGCCTGTCAGTGGCATCCTTGAGCGATGAACAGTCAGCCACTGCTACTACGGATCTAGCCGCCAGTCTAGAGACTGGAGGATCCACTTTGGGACATTGAGCCCAACCCTTGACTACGTCAGATGGGAAGGGGTAACGTGTGTCATTAAGGCGCTTAGAAAAGCGCTTGTCCGAGAAAGCTCTGTGCTTCTGGACAGCATCTCTGAAGTTAAAGTGATCGAAAAAAGCACTCCGTGTACGTTTGGGAAACCTAAACTGGTGTTTCTCCTGCTGTGAAGCAGACTCCTCCACAGGTAGAGGCGGGGGAGATAGATCTAGCACCTGGTTGATTGACGCTATAAGGTCATTTACTATGGCGTCCCCATCAGGTGTATCAAGATTGAGAGCCACGTCAGGGTCAGAGCCCTGGGCTGCGACCTCTGCCTCATCCTCCAGAGAGTCCTCAAGCTGAGACGCCGAACAGCGTGATGAAGTCGGGGAAGATTCCCAGCGAGCCCGCTTAGCCGGTCTGGGACTGCGGTCCGTGCTGGAGTCCTCCACGTGATCCCTAGGGGCCACCCCAGGAGCAAGCTGCGGCGCAGACCGAGATGGGCCTGGGGGCGATGACCCCGCAGTGCCCAGGGCCTGTGTAAGGGCCGGTCTGGACTGTAAGGCTTCTAGTATCTTAGCAGACCATTTGTCCATAGACTGAGCCATGGATTGTGAAAGTGACTCAGAGAGTTTCTCAGCTAAAACTGCAAACTCTGTCCCTGCCGCCTGGACAGGGGAAGCCGGCGGTTCTACCTGGGCCGAGGGTCCCACCAGTGCCCGAAACTCCAGCTGAGTGAGTACCCCAGGGCCCGAGCATTGCTCACAGTGAGGATAGGTGGAACCTGCAGGTAGCATAGCCGCACAAGAGGTACAGGTTGCAAAATAGCCCTGTGTCTTGGAACCCTTGCTCCTTGTGACCGACATGTTGTTCTCTCCTAGGAGAGTAATCACTGAGGGTATATAGCCAAGGGCTAAACACTGCGGCCGAACCTAGAAAATGTATACAAATATAATATATATATACCGGGTGACCGGTGTGGCTTACCGACCGCCCAGAGCGGTGTGTGTCCACCAGATTCCCTGCCTTGGGTCTCCCAGAGCTGCAGACAGAAGTCCTCCACCGGCAGAATGCGTTTAAAACATGACTGCCGGCGTTCTAAGGGGAGGAGGGAGCCGTGGGCGTGATCAATAAAGTGCAGGAATCTGGTGCCCCAGAGTGATGAGTGAGGGGGAGGAGGACACCAAAGTATGCTCCAGCCCTCACAGTCGGCGTCAGGCCGACCGTCCCGCCCTTACCCCTGACTGGCAGGCCCGGGGGCGGGAGTTTAATGCACTAGGCCGCAAAAGCCAGGGACTAAATTTAATACCGCGGCCGGCAAGCAGGCGCGGTCGGCGCGGTAGTCCCGGTCTTCACACAAAAACAGCAGCCGCTGCAGCGTCTGAGACCAAGTGCTCCATGCACCGTCCCCAAGGGGACACAGAGTACCTGTACATGCAGGGCCTGTCCCTGATGATACTCAGTCTCCTGTCCGTCAGATTCCCACAGGGGCTGCGGAGGGAGCCCGGTCCCAGTGCCTGGATGACCGGTTAGGATCCCACTTCTCCCAGAGCCTCTAAGGGATGGGGAAGGAATACGGCATGTGGCTCCAGCCTTTGTACCCGCAATGGGCACCTCAACCTTAACAGCACCGCCGACTTAGTGGGGTGAGAAGGGAGCATGCCGGGGGCCCTGTCAGAGGCCCACTTTTCTTCCATCCGATATAATCAGCAGCTGCTGCTGACTAAAATGTGGAGCTTGAGTGAATGTGTGCCTCCTTCAAGACAAAGCAAAAAACTGAGGAGCCCGTGATGCACGGGAGGGTGTATAGGCAGAGGGGAGGGGTTACACTTTTTAAAGTGTAATACTTTGTGTGGCCTCCGGAGGCAGAAGCTATACACCCAATTGTCTGGGTCTCCCAATGGAGCGACAAAGAAAACTACTAACAATAAGGAATAACGTTTGGAACACCATTCTAAGTCTGAACTGGGTGCAAAAACCTAAAAAAACATCACTATGGGGAGATAAGGCTATTTATGCGTAGCTAGGGACCAAAACGTAGAGAAATACTTTGGCGTAGTGTTGGGGCTCTATTGCATTGATCAATTCAGTAGCTAAATTTCTCTTGATTCATATGTTCATGGCAGTAATGCAGGTTCCATTTTTCACATTTTCACTCTTACATATAGCTATAGGATTTTTCAAGTCAGTATTCACACAGCAGTTTCTGCTATTCCATGTATTCCCCTTACATAGTCACTGGTGTGCATACCTTATCTCCCCATAGTGATGTTTTTTTATGTTTTTGCACCCAGTTCAGACTTAGAATGGTGTTCCAAACGTTATTCCTTATTGTTAGTAGTTTTTCGTTTGGGAACCCTCCCCAACCACACCTATTGCCAATCCATATCATACGCATAAATAGCCTGGGTCTCAGCTTCCCATACACGGTAAGTTTTTTAACTGCATGAGAGGACACACACAAGCTAGGGACCCCAACGTAGAGAAATACTTTGGCGTAGTGTTGGGGCTCTATTGCATTGATCAATTCAGTAGCTAAATTTCTCTTGATTCATATGTTCATGGCAGTAATGCAGATTCCCATTTTTCACATTTTCACTCTTACATATAGCTATTGGATTTTTCAAGTCAGTATTCACACAGCAGTTTCTGCTATTCCATGTATTCCCCTTACATAGTCACTGGTGTGCATACCTTATCTCCCCATAGTGATGTTTTTTTAGTTTTTTTTAGGTTTTTGCACCCAGTTCAGACTTAGAATGGTGTTCCAAACGTTATTCCTTATAGTTAGAACACTGCTGACCGACATTATAAATTCCTTGTATATCTTCTTGTATCCTTCTCTTTTATTCAGTTTAACCATTTTTTCCTGTAGATCAGTTGACAATTCTTTTTCTTTCCCAATGACTCACAATCTAGAAACGTCAGTAGCTGGATGAAAGATGCAAGAGTGTCTGGGTCCCAGAAACTCACCCAGCTTTTATGCACACACACAGATTACAAGCAAACAGGTCACAGGTGAGGATGTTACCTTTATTAGCCATTCAAGCCCATTTGTGTCAACTTCTGTGCAAGTTATCAGGCCAAAATCACAAGGGTATGTGAACTTTTGATCAGGGTCATTTGGATGTTTTTGGTTGTCATTATGAGTCAAAAAGAGAAAAAAACAGTAGTTTGGCTTCACCCAACCACTAACCATGAATGGAAAAAAAAAAAGATCGTGTTATCATTCATATTCTCTGGAAAAAAAAAATAAGTAAATTAAAAAATCCTGGGGTATGTAAACTTTTAAGCACAACTGTAATTCACTAGTTATGAAATAGAAAAAAAAAATATTGTGTGAATGCCAGACTGTTCTGACACCCGAGCCAATTCATGGGTACTACTCACCCTCTCCTGGACCTCCAAGTCTGCGCTCTGTACAAACTGTGGGAGTCTGTCAATCATGAGCTGAGAGATCTCCTGAGTCGCTTCTCTGTCCTCCTCCTGTTCCTTGCGCTGCAGCATACAAGAATATAACTTCACCACATTCTGCACATAGACCGCCTGAATATGCCCAGGCAGAGTGGTGACTTTCGGTCTTAGCATAGCCTCCAGTGTTTGCTGTGGTTCTGGGAGGTGTCTATGATCGGGAGAAAGTAAAGACGGTAAATTAAGATTCACTTACAACAAATCCATATTTATGAAGCCAATAATATAGATTCAATATTAAAATGTTATTAATCAAGCGCACATCCAGTTGGAAGTGATCACTTCATGCCAGTATGGAAATCAGAGAAGATGGAGTTTTCTTACATTTAAGTTTAGTGACAAGAAATGTTACCGATTGTCACCACATTTTCTAATAAATGACAGTCCTGGACACTGCAGAACAGTGGCATTTAAGGGAATGGTGTGACTTTTTGTCCGTCTCTTTGAAATGGTTATTCGTTCATTGACGACATATAAAGAAACATGTCGCCACAAATAATTCCTTACTAAAACACCAAAAGCACCATGAATCTGTATTGTCATCTAAGAAAAATGCTTACTCTGAAAACTCGCCACAAATCCAGGCAGCAGCATAAAGGACTTCGCAGATTCCATTGCGCTGGGTGTTGCTGGCCAACAGGTGAGCATTGTCAAGTAATGTGGCCATCTGGGAAACCGCAAACTTTCGAATAGCTTTGACTCTGATAGCTACGTCCAGCATCTGCGCAGCTATGAGGTGGCCATGGCGAGTCCCTTCTAGACGAGTAAGTTCTACTAGAATACTAATATACCTACAGGAACAAAGAATCAACGTTAGAAACTGACAGTAATAGGACTCAATTTTGCTGCATAAAGCGTTTAACAAAATCAAGTTAAACTTAACTAAACATAGAACATACAGAATCTTGAAAAAATGCTCTTATTTGTCAAAAATTTACAAATTCCTATAGAAGGCCTCTTTCACACATCCATGGAAACACACTAACGTTTTGCATGGTCCGTGGTTAAGGTGCGTATGTGTTTGCTCCCCCTGTGACATCCGGATAGCACACGGACAGCATGAGCTGGTATACTTACCTGTCTCCCCCGCTGCTGTTACTTCCGGGTCCGCGCTGAGTGCAGTGAGCATAATGACCGGGCCCGGAAGCAACAGCAGAGACAGAGACAGCAATATAGGAGACGGGCAAGTATAAAAAAAGAGAATTTTGTTACTTACCGTAAATTCTTTTTCTTATAGTTCCGACATGGGAGACCCAGACCATGGGTGTATAGCTTCTGCCTCCGGAGGACACACAAAGTACTACACTCAAACGTGTAGCTCCTCCCTCCTAGCATATACACCCCCTGGTAGCCAGTCCTAGCCAATTTAGTGCAAAAGCTGAAGGAGGACATCCACCCACAAGTAGAGACAGAGTAAAACCCGGAACAACCGGAACCTCTGTCTACAACAACAGCCGGTGATAACACGCGGAACAAGAAACCTGCCGACAGGCAACAGGGAGGGTGCTGGGTCTCCCATGTCGGAACTATAAGAAAAAGAATTTACGGTAAGTAACAAAGAAGGGAATTTTGTTTACTTACCGTAAATTCCTTTTCTTCTAGCTCCTATTGGGAGACCCAGACAATTGGGTGTATAGCTTCTGCCTCCGGAGGCCACACAAAGTATTACACTTTAAAAAGTGTAACCCCTCCCCTCTGCCTATACACCCTCCCGTGCATCACGGGCTCCTCAGTTTTGGTGCAAAAGCAGGAAGGAGGAAACTTATAAATTGGTCTAAGGTAAATTCAATCCGAAGGATGTTCGGAGAACTGAAAACCATGAACCCAGAACAATTCAACATGAACAACATGTGTACACAAAAGAACAACAGCCCGGAGGGAACAGGGGCGGGTGCTGGGTCTCCCAATAGGAGCTAGAAGAAAAGGAATTTACGGTAAGTAAACAAAATTCCCTTCTTCTTTGTTGCTCCATTGGGAGACCCAGACAATTGGGACGTCCAAAAGCAGTCCCTGGGTGGGTAAAAGAATACCTCGGTAATAGAGCCGTAACACGGCCCCTTCCTACAGGTGGGCAACCGCCGCCTGAAGGACTCGCCTACCTAGGCTGGCATCTGCCGAAGCGTAGGTATGCACCTGATAGTGTTTCGTGAAAGTGTGCAGACTCGACCAGGTAGCCGCCTGACACACCTGCTGAGCCGTAGCCTGGTGCCGCAATGCCCAGGACGCACCCACGGCTCTGGTAGAATGGGCTTTCAGTCCTGAAGGAACCGGAAGCCCAGAAGAACGGTAGGCTTCAAGAATTGGTTCCTTGATCCACCGAGCCAAGGTTGACTTGGAAGCCTGCGACCCTTTACGCTGGCCAGCGACAAGGACAAAGAGCGCATCCGAGCGGAGCAGGGGCGCCGTACGAGAAATGTAGAGTCTGAGTGCTCTCACAAGATCTAACAAGTGCAAATCCTTTTCACATTGGTGAACTGGATGAGGGCAAAAAGAAGGTAAGGAGATATCCTGATTGAGATGAAAAGGGGATACCACCTTAGGGAGAAATTCCGGAACCGGACGCAGAACCACCTTGTCCTGGTGAAACACCAGGAAAGAGGCTTTGCATGACAGTGCAGCTAGCTCAGACACTCTCCGAAGTGATGTGACTGCCACTAGGAAGACCACCTTCTGCGAGAGGCGTGAAAGAGAAATATCTCTCATTGGCTCGAAAGGTGGTTTCTGGAGCCGTCAGCACCCTGTTCAGATCCCAGGGTTCTAGCGGACGCTTGTAAGGAGGGACTATGTGGCAAACCCCCTGCAGGAACGTGCGTACCTGCGGAAGCCTGGCTAGACGCTTTTGAAAAAACACAGAGCGCCGAGACTTGTCCCTTAAGAGAGCCGAGAGACAAACCCTTTTCCATTCCGGATTGAAGGAAGGACAGAAAAGTGGGCAAGGCAAATGGCCAGGGAGTAAAACCCTGATCAGAGCACCAGGATAAGAAGATCCTCCACGTCCTGTGGTAGATCTTGGCGGACGTTGGTTTCCTGGCCTGTCTCATAGTGGCAATGACCTCTTGAGATAACCCTGAAGACGCTAGGATCCAGGACTCAATGGCCACACAGTCAGGTTGAGGGCCGCAGAATTCAGATGGAAAAAAGGCCCTTGAGACAGCAAGTCTGGTCGGTCTGGTAGTGCCCACGGTTGACCCACCGTGAGATGCCACAGATCCGGGTACCACGACCTCCTCGGCCAGTCTGGGGCGATGAGGATGGCGCGGCGGCAGTCGGACCTGATCTTGCGTAACACTCTGGGCAGCAGTGCCAGAGGAGGAAACACATAAGGCAGTCGAAACTGCGACCAATCCTGAACTAATGCGTCTGCCGCCAGAGCTCTGTGATCTTGAGACCGTGCCATGAATGCCAAGACCTTGTTGTTGTGCCGGGACGCCATTAGGTCGACGTCCGGCTTCCCCCAGCGGCAACAGATCTCTTGAAACACGTCCGGGTGAAGAGACCATTCCCCTGCGTCCATGCCCTGGCGACTGAGAAAGTCTGCTTCCCAGTTTTCTACGCCCGGGATGTGAACTGCGGAGATGGTGGATGCTGTGGCTTCCACCCATAGCAGAATCCGCCGAACTTACTGGAAGGCTTGCCGACTGCGTGTGCCGCCTTGGTGGTTGATGTATGCCACCGCCGTGGCGTTGTCCGACTGAATTCGGATCTGCCTGCCTTCCAGCCACGGCTGGAACGCCTTTAGGGCTAGATACACTGCCTTTATCTCCAGAACATTGATCTGAAGGGAGGACTCTGGCTGAGTCCAGGTACCCTGAGCCCTGTGGTGGAGGAAGACCGCTCCCCACCCTGACAGACTCGCGTCCGTCGTGACCACAGCCCAGGATGGGGGCAGGAATGATTTCCCCTTCGACAAAGAAGTGGGAAGAAGCCACCACTGAAGGGAGGCCTTGGCTGCCCGAGAAAGGGAGACGTTCCTGTCGAGGGACGTCGACTTCCTGTCCCATTTGCGGAGAATGTCCCATTGAAGTGGACGCAGATGAAACTGCGCAAATGGAACTGCCTCCATTGCTGCCACCATCTTCCCTAGGAAGTGCATGAGGCGCCTCAAGGGGTGCGACTGGGCTCGAAGGAGAGATTGCACCCCTGTCCGTAGTGAACGCTGTTTGTCCAGCGGAAGTTTCACTATCGCTGGGAGAGTATGAAACTCCATCCCGAGATATGTCAGCGATTGGGTCGGTGTCAGTTTTGACTTTGGGAAATTGATGATCCACCCGAACCTCTGGAGAGTCTCCAGAGCAATGTTCAGGCTGTGTTGGCATGCCACCCGAGAGGGGGCCTTGACAAGAAGATCGTCTAAGTAAGGGATCACTGAGTGTCCCTGAGAGTGTAGGACTGCTACCACTGTTGCCATGACCTTGGTGAAGACCCGTGGGGCTGTCGCCAGGCCGAAAGGCAGTGCCACGAACTGAAGGTGTTCTTCCCCGATGGCGAAACGCAGGAAGCGCTGATGCTCTGGTGCAATCGGCACGTGGAGATAAGCATCCCTGATGTCGATTGATGCTAGGAAGTCTCCTTGGGACATCGAGGCGATGACGGAGCGGAGAGATTCCATCCGGAACCGCCTGGTTTTCACGTGTCTGTTGAGCAGTTTGAGGTCCAGAACGGGACGGAAAGATCCGTCCTTTTTTGGCACCACAAACAAGTTGGAGTAAAAACCGTGACCCCATTGCTGAAGGGGAACAGGGATAACCACTCCTTCTGCCTTCAGAGTGCTCACCGCCTGAAGAAGAGCATCGGCTCGCTCGGGGGGCGGAGATGTTCTGAAGAAACGAGTCGGAGGACGAGAGCTGAACTATATCCTGTAACCGTGAGACAGAATGTCTCTCACCCATCGGTCTTGGACATGTGGCAACCAGGCGTCGCAAAAGCGGGAGAGCCTGCCCCCGACCGAGGATGCGGTTTGGGGAGACCGAAAGTCATGAGGAGGTCGCTTTGGGAGCGGTTCCTCCGGCGGTCTTTTTAGGACGTGACTTAGACCGCCATGAATCAGAGTTCCTCTGACCCTTCTGTGGCCTGTTGGACGAGGAGAATTGAGACCTGGCTGACGGCCAAAAGGACCGAAACCTCGATTGTACCTTCCGTTGTTGAGGTCTGTTTGGTTTGGACTGGGGTAAGGACGAGTCCTTTCCCTTGGATTGTTTAATGATTTCATCCAATTGCTCGCCTAACAGGCGGTCGCCAGAAAATGGCAAACCGGTTAAAAACTTTTTGGAAGCAGAGTCTGCCTTCCATTCACGTAGCCACATGGCCCTGCGGACTGCCACCGAATTGGCGGATGCTACCGCCGTACGGCTCGCAGAGTCCAGGACAGCATTCATGGCGTAGGACGCAAACGCCGACGCCTGAGAGGTTAAGGACACAACCTGCGGAGTAGAGGCCCGTGTGACTGCATTAATCTCAGACTGACAAGCTGAGATAGCTTGGAGTGCCCATACGGCTGCGAATGCCGGAGCAAAGGACGCGCCGATAGCTTCATAGATGGATTTCATCAGGAGCTCTATCTGCCTGTCAGTGGCATCCTTGAGTGATGCACCATCTGCCACTGCAACTATGGATCTAGCCGCCAGTCTAGAGACTGGAGGATCCACCTTGGGACACTGAGCTCAACCCTTGACTACGTCAGGGGGGAAGGGATAACGTGTGTCATTAAGGCGCTTAGTAAAGCGCTTATCCGGAAAAGCTCGGTGTTTCTGGACTGTATCTCTGAAGTCGGAGTGATCAAGAAACGCACTCCGTGTACGTTTGGGAAACCTAAAATGGAATTTCTCCTGCTGAGAAGCTGACTCCTCACTCGGAGGGGCTGGAGGAGAAAGATCTAACACCTGATTGATGGACGCTATAAGGTCGTTTACTATGGCGTCCCCTTCAGGCGTATCAAGGTTGAGAGCGGCGTCAGGATCAGAGCCCTGATCTGCCACCTCCGCTTCATCCTCCAGAGAGTCCTCATGCTGAGACCCTGAACAGTGTGATGAAGTCGAGGGAAGCTCCCAGCGAGCCCGCTTAGCCGGTCTGGGACTGCGGTCCGTGTCGGAGTCCTCACCGTGGGACCTATGAGTCGACCCAGGAGCACTTTGCTGCGCCGACCGAGGGGGGGCTGAGAGCAATGATTCAACAGTGCCCGGGACCTGTGTTACCGGTCTGGACTGCAAAGCTTCTAGTATCTTAGCAGACCATCTATCCATAGACTCAGAAAGTTTGTCAGCGAATACTGCAAACTCTGTCCCTGTCACCTGGACAGTGGTAGCCGGTGGTTCCACCTGGGCCGAGGGTCCCACCAGTGGCTGAGGCTCCGGCTGAGTGAGTGTCACAGGGGCCGAGCATTGCACACAATGAGGGTAGGTGGAACCTGCAGGTAGCATAGCCGCACATGAGGTAAAGGTTGCAAAGTAAGCCTGTGCCTTGGCACCCTTGCTTTTTGCGGACGACATGCTGTTGTCTCCTCTTACAGCAATCAGAGAGGGTATATAGCCAAAAGCAAATAGTGTGGCCGTACAGAGTAAATGTATACAATATAAGCATATAAATATACACTTCGGCACCCAGGGGGGCCAGCACCTAGTAACAGGTGCGGCTTACCGACCGCCCTCAGCGGTTGTGTGACCACCAGATTCCCTGCCTGGGCCTCCCAGAGCTGTGGAGCTCGGTGTTGTCTCCCCTCTGAAGTTCTCCAGCGTCAGACGTGCTGATAGGAATGGCTGCCAGCGTTCTGAGAGGAGGAGGGAGCCGTGGGCGTGCCTCAGAAAGTGCGGGAATCTGGTGCCCCGCGGTGCTCAGTGAGGGGGGAGGAGGATACCTCAGTATGCTCCAGCCCTCACCGCTGACCTGCAGTCTAGCGTCCCGCCCTCACCCCTGACTGGCAGGCCCGGGGGCGGGAGTTTGCGGTACTAGGCCGCAAAAGCCGGGGACTAAATTTATTAGCGCGGCCGGCAAACAAGCGCGGTCGGCGCGGTAGTCCCGGCGACGCAAGACACCCGGCAGGTGCTGCAGCGTCCGTTACACAGGCGCTCTATGCGCCGTCCCCAAGGGGACACAGAGTACCTCATAGGAGCAGGGCCTGTCCCTGACGATACCCGGTCTCCTGTCCAGCAGATTCCCCCAGGGGCTGCGGAGGGAGCCCGGTCCCAGTGCCTGGTGACCGGTTAGGATCCCACTTCACCCAGAGCCCCTAAGGGATGGGGAAGGAAAACAGCATGTGGCTCCAGCCTTTGTACCCGCAATGGGTACCTCAACCTTAACAGCACCGCCGACCAGAGTGGGGTGAGAAGGGAGCATGCCGGGGGCCCTGTTATGGGCCCTCTTTTCTTCCATCCGATATAGTCAGCAGCTGCTGCTGACTAAATTGTGGAGCTTGCGTGCATGTGTGCCTCCTTCAACACAAAGCATAAAAACTGAGGAGCCCGTGATGCACGGGGGGGTGTATAGGCAGAGGGGAGGGGTTACACTTTTTAAAGTGTAATACTTTGTGTGGCCTCCGGAGGCAGAAGCTATACACCCAATTGTCTGGGTCTCCCAATGGAGCGACAAAGAAATTCTCTTTTTCTTCATCGTTCCTTATGGGAGACCCAGACCATGGGACGTCTCAAAGCAGTCCATGGGTGGGAAATAAACAGAAACTGAGAAGTAGGCAAAACCTAACTTCACAAATGGGCGACAGCCTCCCAAAGGATGCGTCTGCCCAAGCTCGCATCTGCCGAAGCATGAGCATGCACTTGGTAGTGCTTCGAAAAGGTGTGCAGACTAGACCAAGTGGCAGTCTGACAGACCTGCTGAGCCGTAGCCTGGGCCTGAAAGCCTAAGAGGGACCGACAGCTCTGATCAAATGTGCCTTGATCCCCGACGGGAGAGGCACTTGAGTACACTGGTAGGTATCGGAAAAAGGCCGACCTAAACCAACGAGCCAGGGTCGGCTTAAATGCCGAGAGGCCCTTACGCTGACCAGCGGTCAGCACAAAGGAGAGGTGCACCGCCTAAGAACAGCGGTGCGAGACACATAGATCCGGAGCGCCCGCACCAGATCCAGAGTATGCAACGCCCTTTCAAAGCGATGAACAGGAGCCGGACAAAAGGAAGGCAGGAAAAATGCCCCGGTTAAGGTGGAAGCAGCAACCACCTTAGGGAGAAAGTCCGGAGTCGGACGGAGAACCACCTTGTCTTGATGAAGGAGGACTCCGAAGAGAGTGCGGCCACAACAGAGACTCCCTTGAGGGAAGTTATGGCCACTAGAAAGACCACTTTCTGTGAAAGACTAAACAAAGAAACCTCCCTAAGAGGCTCAAGGGGGGGTTTCCGGAAACCGTGAGGACCGAATTAAGGTCCCAAGGCTCCAAAGGCCGCCGGTAAGGCGGAATAATGTGAGCTGCGCCCTGCATGAAGGAGCGCACCTGGACCAGCCGGGCGATACGCCGCTGGCACAACGCTGACAGAGCAGAGACCTGTCCCTTAAGGGAATTGAGGGATAGTCCTAGCTGCAGACCGGACTGTAGAAGGGACAGGAGGGTCGGCAAGGCCAAAAGGCCAACGGATACTTCCAAGCTCGAGTCATAGTGGAGATGACTTCAGGAGGGATACCAGAAGTCGTCAAGATCCATGACTCAAACGCCACGCCGTCAATCTGAGAGCCGCAGGTTCTGGCGGAAAGACGGACCTCGTGAGAGAAGGTCTGGACAGTCCGGGAGATGCTATGGCATCTCTACGGACAGACGGAGCAGGTCAGGGTACCAAGCTTGCCTGGGTCAGTCTGGAGTAATGAGAATGACCCGACGGCCCTCCTTTCTGATCTAGAGAGTGAAACACGTAAGACAGACGAAGCTGGGACCAAACTTGAACCAGCGCGTCTGCAGCAAAAACCTGAGGATCGTGGAGCCACGGTTTGACGGCTGAGACAATCTGCCTCCCAGTTTTCCACGTCTGAGATGTGGGCTGCGGATATGGTGGACTAGGAGTCCTCCGTCCACTGAAGAATGCGATGAACCTCCAACATTGCCAGGCGGCTGAGTGTCCCGCCCTGGAGGTTGATGTAGGCAAACGCTGTAGCGTTGTCTGACTGGACTCGAATGTGCCTGGCCGCCAACAGATGGCGAAAGGCTTAGAGAGCTAGAAACACAGCTCTGATTTCCAGCACGTTGATCCAGAGGGCTAATTCGGACAGAGTCCAAGTGCCCTGCGCTCCATGGTGGAGATATACTGCTCCCCAGCCGGATAGACTAGCATCTTGGTGAGGATCACCCGGTACGGAGCCAGGAAGGAGCATCCCTGAGACAGAGGGGCCGAAGCCACCACTGAAACGAGCCCCTGGTCTGTGGCGAAGCCACCACCCCGTGGAAGGAGGAAGTCCGCTTGTTCCAACAGCGGAAAATATCCAGCCGCAGAGGACGCAGATGGAACTGGGCAAGGGAATCGCTTCCATTGACACCACCATCTGATCCAGCACCTGTATTAGGTGCCTGATGGAACAACGTCGACCGCCAGCGGAGGGACTGCTGTTTGACTAAGGGCAGCTTCACAAGTGCCGACAGAGTCTCGAATTGCGTCCCTGGGAATATCAACTTCTGGGTCGAAGTCAGAGTGGGCTTGGACAGAATGACAAACCACCCGAATTGGTTAGAGTGGCGAGAGTGAGCGAGGCACTCCGCTAACAGTTTGCACTGGATGAAGCCCAGACTAGAAGGCTGTCCAGGACAAAAGGATCACTGCCAACCCCTAGAGGTGCAGGACCGCAATCACAGCTGCCCCGCCCTTGAGAATACTCGAGGGGCCGTGGCTAACCCCAAGGGAAGAGCCACGAATTGGACCACTCTGAATGCAAAACGTAGCCAACGCTGGTGTGAAACTGCGATTGGCACATGCAGATAGGCATCTCTGATGTCGATGGATGCTAGGGAATCTCCTTGGGTCATTGATTGATCGCAGAGACTCCATGCGAAAATGCCGCACCTGAACATGCTTGAGAAGCTTGAGATCCAGGTCGGAAGGCATCGCCCTCTTCGGGTACTAGGAATAGATTTAAGCAGAAATCTCAGAACCGTTCCCAGTCGGGAACCGGTACAATTACTCCAGTGGCCTGCAAGAATGCCACAGCCTGTGAGAAGGCGGCAGCCTTGGAGCAGGGGGGAGTTGTAGAAAAAATCTGTTTGGCGGGCTGGATAGAATTCTATCCTGTAGCCGTGGGAGATGGTATCTCGCACCCACTGATCGGAGACGTGTTAAAACCATACGTCACCAAAGTGGGAGAGCCTGCCACCGACCAAGGACGTTGCTGGCGTGGCCAGATAGCCAGGAGGAGGCTGACTTAGTGGCAGCATCTCCTGCGGTCTTCTCGAGCGCCATTTGGGTTTATGATCCTTGGCTGAGCCAGTGGACGAGGCCGAGGGCTTAGAGAACGATCAGATGGAGGAACGAAAAGAACGAAACCTCGACTGATTCGTGCCCTGGACAGGTTTCCTGGTTTAGGTTTGTGGCATGGAAAAACTCTTCCCGCCAAGAGCTTCTTTAATAATTTCATCCAGTTGTTCCCGAATAGTCTGGTCCCTGCCAAAGGGAGCCCAGCAAGGAACTTCTTTAGAAGCATCCGCCCTCCCCTTCCGAAGCCACAGGAGCTTGCGGATAGCGAGGAAATTAGCCGAGGCCACCGCAGTGCGGTGAGAGTCTCCAGCATGGCAGACATGGCATAGGATGAAAAGACTGAAGTCTGGAAGTTAAGGCAACCATTTCGGGCAAAGAGTCCCTGTGAGGGAATGCATCTCCTCCAGAGAAGCAGAGATGGCTTTGAAAGCCGCACTGCTGCAAGAGCTGGGGAGAACGAGTCCCTTGCCGCCTCCATACAGATTTGGCCAGAAGGACAACCTGGCGGACAGCAAAGCCGTAAGTGAGGAGCCATCAGCCACTGATACAACGGTCCGGGCTGAGAATCTAAACACCGGAGGGACCACCTTTGGTGAATGAGCCCGCTCCTTGACCACCTCTGGTGGAAAGGGAAAACTGCCATCAGAACCACGCTTTGGGAAGCGTTTGCCAGAGCAGACCCTGGGCTTGGTCACAGTGGCCTGAAAACTGGAGTGGTGAAGGAACACACTCATTGTTCTCTTAGGCAAGGTAAACTGGTGCCTTTTTGCCAGAGAGGGTTGTTCCTCTGATACTGGCGGATTGAGGTCCAATACAGAATTAATGTACAGTGGGATCCTTAGAGAGGTGCCGTCAGCCACTGATACAACTATCCGGGCTGAAATACTAGACACCGGAGGGACCACCCTTGGTGAATGAGCCCACTCCTTGACCACCTGTGGTGGAAGGGGGAAACAGTCATCAGAACCACGCTTTGGGAGCGTCTGTCAGGACAGGCTCTGGGCTTGGTCCAGTGGGCGGAAAACTGGAGTGGTTAAGGAACACACTCCTTGTTCTCTGTAAGGTATACTGATGCCTTTCTGCCAGAGGGGGATACTCCCCTGATACAGGCGGATTGAGGTCCAGTACAAATATAATGGACGCAATCAAATCATTAGCATCTGCATCACCTTTGGACAGATCAATGGCACATTAAGTAGCGTCCGAGCCCCCAGTAAAGACATCCTCCTCGTCCAGTGAGTCAGCTCGTGAATCAGAGCTGCGGGACGGGGAGGACAGGGGACCCTGCTTCTCCATTTTAGGAGGACGGGGACTGAGACCAGATGAAGAGTCCTCTGAGAGCTTGCTGAGCAAGCCGTAGCAGCAGAAGCGCCCTGAAGGGGGCTAATGCATACTCAGCACCACCGGAGCAGCTGGAGGGACCACTGATGAGCCTCCAGGCTGAGGGACCACTGTGTTAATGAGCTCAGTACAGGCAGTACGAGTCTACATGCAGTGCATATTAAGAACAGTCTTGCAGCCTTGCTCTGATGTGAGACATGCTGCAGAAGTGGGGGCTCTGTGAGGGAATGCATCTCCAGAATGACCCCCAACAGAGAATGTAAACAGAGAATATAAGCAGCTGCACAACTGGAGGTTGTGGCTTGCCAGACCGTTTAACATACATTTCTGTGCCCTCCAGTCCCCCAGCCCAGGCCCCCATTTGTCACAATGTGGTATCTCTGTGCCTATGCAGACATTGAGAACGCTGAGAAAATGGCGACCGGAGCGAGGAGAGGGGGCGGGGCCTACTCTGAGAGCGGGCAAATGATGCAGACAGGGGAGGGAATCTTTCCTCAGTGAGGAGTATCCGTTCCCTGTGCTGCACAGCCGCTGGGCGGAGCTACACTGTCCCTCTGCATAACTAATATGCAGGGGCAGTGAAACCGAAACTAGGCCTCAGGCGAAGCCGGGGCCTAGATGAAAACATGCGGCCGGCGTGCAGGCACCATCGGCGCGGTTCTCCAGTGAAAACTGGAGAACCGGCCGGAAATGTTACCACAGACATATAACACACTCCCCCCAATAAATAAAGTACAAGGGACCCCTGGAAAGACCACCTTCTGTGGTAAAGACGTCTCAATACTTAGCTTTTGAGACGCAGGGCCATGTCCCTGGGGGGGGGTTAAACGCTCCGTCCGGCAGAATCCTGAACAGGGCTGCGGATGGAGACCGGTCTCCTGCAAAGCAGTGAGAACCGTGTTGGCTCCCACTTCAAGCCAGAGCCCCAGGGGATGGTGAAGGAGCGCGGCATGTGAAGGCTCCAGCCTTGTAAAATCAACCTTAACAGCACCGCCGACACAGTGGGGTGAGAAGGGACATGCCGGGAGTCCAGACTGGACCCGCTTTTCTTCCAAATCTTTGAAATCCAAAAAATCAAAAATCAAAAATCAGAGAATGCATGTGTGTGTGTACCTCCTGAACACAAAGCATTGAAACTGGCTAGGACTGGCTACCAGGGGGTGTATATGCTAGGAGGGAGGAGCTAAACGTTTGAGTGTAGTACTTTGTGTGTCCTCCGGAGGCAGAAGCTATACACCCATGGTCTGGGTCTCCCATAAGGAACGATGAAGAAAGGCTTTATTTTTATGCCACCTGTGTTTTCTCTGGGGCGTGACACACATGGATCACATCAGTGTACAGTCAGTGTGACACCCGTGCTGCCGGCAGAAAACTGACATGTCACCATGTGGAACACAGGAACACTCGTGTGCTCCACAATGACACATGGTCTGTGTGAAAACATGGGTGTGTGACCAAAACCATTCATTTTAATGGGTCTATGCGTGTCCATCTCTCCAGTATGTGTGAAAACGAACGTCACAGGTACCGGAAACACGGATGTGTGGAGGAGGCATAACACATCAAAAGTTACAACATATATAATGTATTAATAGAGTTGATCCCGTTTTTGCAGATTGACCCCAAACTATGAACCATTATACAGCACAGTCAATGAAAGATGTTCCCAAGTTACAGGCTGAATTGGACAAACTGAGCTTTTGGGCATTCACTTGGCAGAGGAGGTTCAATGTGGATACATTTAAAGTTCTGCACATGGGCATCATATGTTCTGAGGATTGGAACTAGGAGAGCTCCTTGTAGAGAAGGATCTGGGTGTACTTGTAGCTCACATACTAAGTAGCAGCATGCAATGTCAATCAGCGGCTTCTAAGCCCACCTAATCAGTTTAACATAGGTTATGTCTTTCACTGACTATACCCTTCCATTTCACTTCTGAATTGTTATACTCTGATCCTACATACATGGTTCCCTTTCACTGAGACGCATTTGTCCGTCAGGTTACTTAGGCACCACCTTGTGGCCATATTGCGGAAGTACAATTCTAAGAATAGTTATTCTTTTTTGGTGTAGACACTGTCGTTTAGCCATCAATCTGTCGTGACACATTGTTCTGCACTTTTTTGTTATCCCATTCTTTGATTTTTTACTTTTCGAATACTCGTGTTATGAATTTATGAATCGTCTGTACCCTCACATTTCACCTTGTGCTTTTTACTATATTTTGTATTATACCCAATTATATTTTATAAAACTAATTATGGCAAAGTTTATGACATTTTAATAGGATCTATTATTCATTTTCATGAACGTATCTTTGGCATTGAAATCTCCTTGCTTCTTATACATTTCAGTTTACTTATTAAAGATTACAAAGGTAAATAATGGAGGCAGATTCATGAGAACTGTCCGAAATGCAGACCGCACAAAACGAGAAAAGACAGGCTGCAGTGTGAAATGTAACATACTAGATCACGTTCCATATTAAATGTGGCCATCATGCCCCACGCTCGCTCACTTCCACTGATGGGACTACATCCGGATCCTCTTGGCTGACAGTCTAGCACCAGGACATAGGGCAGAAGCAGTCACACACACCATTGACACTACTAAAGCAAGTATAGCATCCTGGAGTGACGTAGCTTATGAGGGGCTGCTGATAAGTCTTTGGCTTTGTGGTCTTTTTTTGTTTCTATGGTAACAAATGTCACATCACATGAACGCTTTGTGTGTCTAATATATGTTATTAAAATTTTGTGTTTGTTGCTTATGGTAACAGTGTGCCATGCACGTGGGAAAACAATATGGCGGAGCCTAATGCGATATTCACAGCAACTGAGAGCAGAGGAGTGATAAAATTCCTGTTTCTGCAAGGAGAGTCTGTGAAGGATATTCATGGTGATATGTCGCAGACATTGGCGGATCAATACCCTTCATATTTCACATTTAAGAACTGGGTTGCCAAATTTAAAACAGGCCACTCCATCACCAATGGTGAGGAACGTCCTGGACAACAGAGAGGTTGTTGTTCCGGAGATCGTCGAAGCTGTGCATACTGGAGAATTGACGAATTTCAGCTAAAGCAATAGCAGACATCATGGGGATTTCACGTGAACATGTTTGTGTCATTATCCATGAACATTTGGACATGAGGAAG
The DNA here is from genome assembly GCF_048569485.1 of Anomaloglossus baeobatrachus. Taxonomy (NCBI): domain Eukaryota; kingdom Metazoa; phylum Chordata; class Amphibia; order Anura; family Aromobatidae; genus Anomaloglossus; species Anomaloglossus baeobatrachus. The sequence goes on along the minus strand of NC_134353.1, from coordinate 403,819,016 downwards.
CTATCTGCAAAGTTGGTCCCCAAATGTTTGACAACAGATCAGAGAAGCATGTGAGTGAAAACGTCCCGGTCCATTTGTCAGCGTTTCCGGACTGATAAGAACTTCCTGGATCACTGGTCACTATGGATGAGAATTGGATTTATTTGTAGGACCCTGAAAACAAGGAGCAGTCAAAAGAGCAGAGGCACAGTGGTTCTCCTCGTCCAAAGAAATTCACGGTGGAAAAATCAGCCACTAAGGTGATGGCGTCTGTGTTCTGGGATAAGGAAGGTGTGCTGCTAGTGCACTATCTTCAAAAGGCTTCCACCATCAATGCAAGGTATTACATTGAACTTTTGGACCAATTGAAGGCAGCTCTGAAGGCCAAAATACGTAGCAAGCTGTCCAAAGGAATCTTGTTCCTGCAAGACAACGCCTCCGCTCACACTGCACAAGCGACCACAGCAAAACTGGCAGAGCTAGGCTTCCAGCGGGATGACCACCCACCTTATTCACCAGATCTAGCTCCCGACTATTATCGGTTTCCAAACCTAAATAAACACCTCAAGGGTACCAAATTTCACATTTCTGATACCATGGCTGCTACGGATGCCTGGTTTGAGGCACAACTTAAATCCTTTTTGCTAGGCTTACAGAACTTGGAATACCGATGTAAAAAGTGTGTTGACATCAATGGAAAGTATGTGGAATAAATGTAAAGTTTCATCATCCTATCTCGTTTCTTTCTGGGTAAAGCCAAAGACTTATCTGCAGCAGCCCCTCGTACAGCTCTACTTTTAAGCTAAGGAAGCAAATAGAGAAATGTCAACATATCTGTAATTATACATACCACTTGGTATTTTGGGTGGAAATGGTCTAAAATATTTGTTGAAACAACAAAAAATGGTATGATCTCAGCATAACTCTGCCTTTAATAAATCATCTAATGTAAAAGAGCAGGATATTATATCAACTGTACAAAAGCAGCAAACTGGTCTTCTGGAGATCTGACTTCTCCGGCAATTTCTGCCATCACAGATGTAAAAGATTTGTCCTCGTTTGCCTTCTCTGGCTACTGATGACACATTCACAGACACATACACCATGTTCCAAATTATTATGTTAATTGGATTTAAGTGTCATAGCGATTTTTTTTTTCTCACTTAAACTTATTGATGGTATTGTGTCTCAGGGTTCTTTGGATCACTGAAATCAATCTCAGATACCTATGAAAATTAGTTTGCCAGGTGAGCCCAATAAAAGGAAAACTGGATGTTCCACAATATTAAGCAGCCAAAGTTTTCAAGTAACATGAGAAAGAAAAAGGGTCTCTCTGCTGCTGAAAAACATCAAATAGTGCAATGCTTTGGACAAGGGATGAAAACATTAGATATTTCACAAAAACTTAAGCGTGATCATCGCACTGTGAAGAGATTTGTGGCTGATTCAGAGCGCATACGTGTTGGTGCTCAAAGGCAAAATGAGGAAGGTTTCTGCCAGGCAAGTCCATCGGATTAAGAGAGCAGCTGCTAAAAAGCCATTATAAGCCAGCAAACAGATATTTGAAGCTGCTGATGCCTCTGGAGTCTCTCGAACCTTAAGGTGTAGGATCCTTCAAAGGCTTGCTGTGGTGCATAAACCTACTATTCGGCCACCCCTATCCAGTGCTCACAAGCAGTAACGGTTGCAGTGGGCCCAGACATACATTAAGACTAATTTTCAAACAGTCTTGTTTACTGATGAGTGTCGAGCAACCCTGGATGGAGTAGTGGATGATTGGTGGATGGCAACCGTGTCCCAATAAAGCTGCAACGTCAGCAAAGAGGAGGAAGAGTCATGTTTTGGTCCGGAATCATGGGGAGACATCTGGTTGGCCCCTTTAGGGTTCTCGAAGGTGTGAAAATGACCTCTGCAAAGTATATAGAGTTTCTGACTGACAACTTGTTTCCATGGTATAAAAAGCAGAAACATGCCTTCAGGAACAAAAGAATCTTCATGCATGACAATGCACCATATCATGCTGCAAAGAATACATCTGTGTCCATGGATGCTATGGGCATAAAAAGAGAAACTCATGGTGAGGCCAACATCTTCCCCTGACCGCAACCCTATAGAGAACCTTTGGAGTATCATCAAGCAAAAGAGCTATGAGGGTGGGCAGTAGTTCACATCAAAACAGCAGCTCTGGGAGGCTATTCTGACATCATGCAAAGAAATTCAAGCAGAAACTCTCCAAAACTCACAAGTTCAATGGATGCAAGAATTGTGAAGGTGATATCAAAAAAGGTAACCTATGTTAAGATGTAACTTGGCCTGTTAGGATGTTTTGGATTTTAACAGCTCTTTATTTCAGTGAATGTAACCTCCTAATGCTGCAAATTCCACAAATGAGCATTTTCAGTTCTTAAAACATATAAAATGTTTAGAAACTCTACTGTGCCTAATAATTTGGAACAGTGCATTTCGAGGGTTGTTTTTTTTTAATTGAGAAGATTATACTGTTATCATTGGGTGGTTTCTTCAATAAACTTCGATGTATAATCTAACGGGTATTGACTTTTAATAGACTGACTTAATTGCACCGACCATTTCGGAAAATCAGAGAAAAATATAATTTGCATAACAATTTGGAACATGGTATAGGGTTTGATGTCTGACGACTTTTAGGTCACATCAACTATCAATTTAATTAGATCATTAACTGCGATACAGTAGCGTGATACAGCAATTCTGCGCCATGGAGGCCGAGCAGTGGGAGAATGCTTTTGTACTTTTAGATCAATTCATGTAAACATGACAAGATGAAAGCATGTGCTTAAGTACTAACCACTCAAAGTTGGTAATGTACTGGTAGTTGGACTGGCTACATATATCAATAATCTTGGTCAGTAATTCATCCCTGTAGGCCGTCCCTTCGGCTTTGTCAACATGAATCATTAGCTTCTTAACAATCTCCATCAAGTTCTTCTTAGACACCTGTAAGGACACAAAGATTGAGGACAGAAAACCATAGATTTGTATACTGAGGAGTCCATGAAGGTCAGGCACCATTAAAGCTTTTCTTCTCACCATTCCATAGAGAAGATCCAGGGCTCGTAATCGAATAGACTCATCTTTGTCATCCAGACACTGGAGGATGAGATCTTTGTGGGACTGTACAGACTTTGGGTGAGTTTTCAAGATTTTGGACATAGCAAGCAATCCTAGGTACTTCACTGCCAAAAGAAGGGCACCGTCAGCAAGTATATGTGGGTGAGGGAGTGATGAAAGGTAGCCTGAAACATGTCACTTACGATTCTGGTCTGAATCTTCAATAAGAATCCGCAGCTTCTGAACACATAGCTGCAAAAATGAAACAGATAGTAAGGAATATATATATATATATATACATATACACACACACATTAAAATAACAAAAACATATAGCTGTGAAATACATATCAGAAAACCACTAACAGCAAGAACACAATCTAAAGTGCCCAATAACTTACTGACACATTCCTGCTGAGTAATACTTGAGTGGCTGTTAAATAGGACACATCGGGTATTATGGATTTATAAAGCAGGCATTGCAAAAGGGTCTCTATAGTCAACCAAAGAAGTTGAGAGCAGGCGCTCAGTGTCATATCCATAGGTTGTCTTTTCAACATAGACGTATGAGTGCTGCCAGCATTGCTGCAGAGGTTAAAGGAGTGGGTGGGTCAGCCAGGTCAGTGCTCAGACCATACGCCAAGACACTGCAGCAAATTGATCTGCATGGCTGTTGTCCCAGAAGGAAGCCTCTTCTAAAGATGATGCACAAGAAAGCCGGCAAACAGTTAGTTGAAAATAGGTAGACTAACGACATGGATTACTGGAACCATGTACTGTGGCCTGATTAGACCAAGATGAAGGGAATTTTGTTTACTTACCGTAAATTCCTTTTCTTCTAGCTCCAATTGGGAGACCCAGACAATTGGGTGTATAGGCTATGCCTCCGGAGGCCGCACAAAGTATTACACTTAAAAGTGTTAAGCCCCTCCCCTTCTGCCTATACACCCCCCGTGCTCCCACGGGCTCCTCAGTTTTGGTGCAAAAGCAAGAAGGAGGAAAAAGAATTATAAACTGGTTTAAAGTAACTTCAATCCGAAGGAATATCGGAGAACTGAAACCATTCAACATGAACAACATGTGTACACAAAAAAACAGGGGCGGGCGCTGGGTCTCCCAATTGGAGCTAGAAGAAAAGGAATTTACGGTAAGTAAACAAAATTCCCTTCTTCTTTGTCGCTCCATTGGGAGACCCAGACAATTGGGACGTCCAAAAGCAGTCCCTGGGTGGGTAAAATAATACCTCGTAAGAGAGCCGTAAAACGGCCTCTTCCTACAGGTGGGCAACCGCCGCCTGAAGGACTCGTCTACCTAGGCTGGCGTCCGCCGAAGCATAGGTATGAACCTGATAGTGTTTCGTGAAAGTGTGCAGCCTCGACCAGGTAGCCGCCTGACACACCTGCTGAGCCGTAGCCTGATGCCTCAAAGCCCAGGACGCGCCCACGGCTCTGGTAGAATGGGCCTTCAGCCCTGAGGGAACCGGAAGCCCAGCCGAACGGTAGGCTTCGAGAATTGGCTCCTTGATCCACCGAGCCAAGGTTGATTTGGAAGCCTGTGACCCTTTACGCTGGCCAGCGACAAGGACAAAGAGTGCATCCGAGCGGCGCAGGGGCGCCGTACGAGAAATGTAGAGTCTGAGTGCTCTCACCAGATCTAACAAGTGCAAATCCTTTTCACATTGGTGAACTGGATGAGGACAAAAAGAAGGTAAGGAGATATCCTGATTGAGATGAAAGGGGGATACCACCTTAGGGAGAAATTCCGGAACCGGACGTAGAACCACCTTGTCCTGGTGAAAAACCAGGAAAGGGGCTTTGCATGACAGCGCTGCTAGCTCAGACACTCTCCGAAGTGAAGTGACTGCTACTAGAAAAACCACTTTCTGCGAAAGGCGTGAGAGAGAAATATCTCTCATTGGCTCGAATGGTGGTTTCTGAAGAACCAGCAGCACCCTGTTCAGATCCCAGGGTTCTAACGGCCGCTTGTAAGGAGGAACGATGTGACAAACCCCCTGCAGGAACGTGCGTACCTGTGGAAGTCTGGCTAGGCGCTTCTGGAAAAACACAGAGCGCTGAGACTTGTCCCTTAAGGGAGCCGAGCGACAAACCCTTTTCCAGTCCAGATTGAAGGAAGGACAGAAAAGTGGGCAAGGCAAAAGGCCAGGGAGAAAAACCCTGAGCAGAGCACCACGACAGGAAAATTTTCCACGTCCTGTGGTAGATCTTGGCGGACGTTGGTTTCCTAGCCTGTCTCATAGTGGCAATGACGTCTTGAGATAACCCTGAAGACGCTAGGATCCAGGACTCAATGGCCACACAGTCAGGTTGAGGGCCGCAGAATTCAGATGGAAAAACGGCCCTTGAGATAGCAAGTCTGGTCGGTCTGGTAGTGCCCACGGTTGGCCGACCGTGAGATGCCACAGATCCGGGTACCACGACCGCCTCGGCCAGTCTGGAGCGACGAGGATGACGCGGCGGCAGTCGGCCCTGATCTTGCGTAACACTCTGGGCAACAGTGCCAGCGGAGGAAACACATAAGGGAGCTGAAACTGCGACCAATCCTGAACTAAGGCGTCTGCCGCCAGAGCTCTGGGATCTTGAGACCGTGCCATGAACGTCGGTACCTTGTTGTTGTGCCGGGACGCCATGAGGTCGACGTCCGGCACCCCCCAGCGGCAACAGATCTCCTGAAACACGTCCGGGTGAAGGGACCATTCCCCTGCGTCCATGCCCTGGCGACTGAGATAATCTGCTTCCCAGTTTTCCACGCCTGGAATGTGAACTGCAGAGATGGTGGAGGCCGTGGCTTCCACCCACATCAAAATCCGCCGGACTTCCTGGAAGGCTTGCCGACTGCGTGTGCCGCCTTGGTGGTTGATGTATGCCACCGCTGTGGAATTGTCCGACTGAATTCTGATCTGCTTGCCTTCCAGCCACTGCTGGAACGCTTTCAGGGCAAGGTACACTGCCCGTATTTCCAGAACATTGATCTGAAGCGAGGACTCTTGCTGGGTCCACGTACCCTGAGCCCTGTGGTGGAGAAAAACCGCTCCCCACCCTGACAGACTCGCGTCCGTCGTGACCACCTCCCAGGATGGGGGTAGGAAGGATTTCCCCTTCGATAATGAAGTGGGAAGAAGCCACCACCGAAGAGAAGCTTTGGTCGCCTGAGAGAGGGAGACGTTCCTGTCGAGGGACGTCGGCTTCCTGTCCCATTTGCGTAGGATGTCCCATTGAAGAGGACGCAAGTGAAACTGCGCGAAAGGAACTGCCTCCATTGCTGCCACCATCTTCCCCAGGAAGTGCATGAGGCGCCTCAAGGGGTGTGACTGGCCTTGAAGGAGAGATTGTACCCCTGTCTGTAGTGACCGCTGCTTGATCAGCGGAAGCTTCACTATCGCTGAGAGGGTATGAAACTCCATGCCAAGGTATGTGAGCGATTGGGCCGGTGTCAGATTTGACTTTGGAAAATTGATGATCCACCCGAAACTCTGGAGAGTCTCCAGGGTAGCGTCGAGGCTGTGTTGGCATGCCTCTTGAGAGGGTGCCTTGATCAGGAGATCGTCCAAGTAAGGGATCACCGAGTGACCCTGAGAGTGGAGGACCGCTACTACAGTAGCCATAACCTTGGTGAAAACCCGTGGGGCTGTTGCCAGGCCGAACGGCAGTGCCACGAACTGCAGGTGTTCGTTTTCTATGGCGAAGCGCAAGAAGCGCTGGTGCTCTGGAGCAATCGGTACGTGGAGATAAGCATCTTTGATATCGATCGATGCAAGGAAATCTCCTTGGGACATTGAGGCGATGACGGAGCGGAGGGATTCCATCCGGAACCGCCTGGTCTTTACGTGTTTGTTGAGAAGTTTCAGGTCCAGGACAGGACGGAAAGACCCGTCCTTCTTTGGGACCACAAACAAGTTGGAGTAAAAACCGTGGCCCTGTTGCTGAAGAGGAACAGGGACCACCACTCCTTCTGCCTTCAGAGTGCCCAGCGCCTGCAGAAGAGCCTCGGCTCGCTCGGGAGGCGGGGATGACCTGAAGAATCGAGTCGGGGGACGAGAGGTGAACTCTATCTTGTAACCGTGAGACAGAATGTCTCTCACCCAACGGTCTTTTACCCGTGGCAGCCAGGCGTCGCAAAAGCGGGAGAGCCTGCCACCGACCGAAGATGCGGAGTGAGGAGGCCGAAAGTCATGAGGAAGCCGCTTTGGTAGCGGCACCTCCGGTGGCCTTTTTAGGACGTGACTTAGACCGCCATGCATCAGAGTTCCTTTGATCTTTCTGAGGCCTTTTGGACGAGGAGAATTGGGACCTGCCCGCGCCCCGAAAGGACCGAAACCTCGACTGCCCCTTCCTCTGTTGGGGTATGTTCGGTTTGGGCTGGGGTAAGGATGTATCCTTTCCCTTGGATTGTTTGATGATTTCATCCAAACGCTCGCCAAACAGTCGGTCGCCAGAAATTGGCAAACTGGTTAAGCGCTTTTTGGAAACAGAATCTGCCTTCCATTCCCGTAGCCACAAGGCCCTGCGGAGTACCACCGAATTGGCGGCTGCAACCGCCGTACGGCTCGCAGAGTCCAGGACAGCATTAATAGCGTAAGACGCAAATGCCGACGTCTGAGTGGTTATGGACGCCACCTGTGGCGCGGACGTGCGTGTGGCTGCGTCAATTTGCGCTTGACCTGCTGAGATAGCTTGTAGCGCCCATACGGCTGCGAACGCTGGGGCAAAAAAAGCGCCGATAGCTTCATAGATGGATTTCAACCAGAGTTCCATCTGCCTGTCAGTGGCATCTTTGAGTGAAGCCCCATCTTCCACTGCAAGTATGGATCTAGCTGCCAGTCTGGAGATTGGAGGATCCACTTTGGGACACTGAGCCCAACTTTTGACCACGTCAGGGGGAAAAGGATAACGTGTATCCTTAAGGCGCTTAGAAAAACGCTTATCTGGACAAGCATGGTGATTCTGGACTGCCTCTCTGAAATCAGAGTGGTCCAGAAACATACTCGGTGTACGCTTGGGAAACCTGAAACGGAATTTCTCCTGCTGAGAAGCTGACTCCTCCACCGGAGGAGCTGAGGGAGAAATATCCAACATACGATTGATGGACGCAATAAGGTCGTTCACTATGGCGTCCCCGTCCGGAGTATCAAGATTGAGAGCGGCCTCAGGATCAGAATCCTGATCAGCTGTCTCCGCATCATCAACCAGAGATTCCCCCCTCTGAGACCCTGCACAATATGATGATGTCGAGGGAAAATCTAAGCGAGCTCGCTTAGTCGGTCTGGGGCTGGGGTCTGTGTCAGAACCCTCAGCCTGGGATCCATGAGATACCCCGGGAGGACATTGTTGGTCCAGCTGAGGTGGGCCAGGGAACAAAGATTCAACAGAGTCCCTGTGCTGAGATACCGGCCTGGACTGCAAGGCTTCTAGTATCTTAGCCATAGTCTCAGAGAGTTTTGCAAACTCCGTCCCCGTCACCTGAACAGTGTTAGCAGGTGGCTCCCCCTGGGCCCCTCTTAGCAGAGGCTCCGGCTGAGTAAGTGCCACAGGGGCCGAACAGTGCACACAATGAGGGTCAGTGGAACCTGCCGGTAGCGGGGTCGTACATGCGGCGCAGGCAACATAATAAGCCTGTGTTTTGGCACCCCTGCCTTTCGTGGGCGCCATGCTATTATCTTCCCTGAGTAACACAATAGGGTATATAGCCAGAAATCAACTGTGCAACATACAGTGTAAAACATATATACCATAAACCTATAATGTTACACTACTGCACAATGGGGCTAGCACCACAGGTGCTGCTTACCACCCGCCTAAAGCGGTTGTGAGGCCACCAGAGTCCCTGCCTGGGTCTCCCAGACTTTGTCCCCCTCTGCAGCGTCCGAGGAGCTGACAGGAATGGCTGCCGGCGTGCTGAGGAGAGGAGGGAGCCGTGGGCGTGACCCAGAAAGAGCGGGAACTGGTGCCCGCACTGTGCACAGTGAGAGGGGTGGAGTATGCAAAGCATGCTCCAGCCCTCAGTGCTGCTCGTTCTGTGCAGCGTCCCGCCCTTCCCCTGCCTGTCAGGGCTGTGGGCGGGAGGAAAGGAAACTAGGCCGCAAAAAGCCGGGGACTCTAGTAATAAACGCGGCCGCCGTAAAAGCGCGGCCGGCGTGAAAGTCCCCGGCGCACTACAAGTCCCAGCCGCGCCGCAGTGTTTCCATGGCCGCGGCGGTCAATGCAGCAGTCCCTATACATAAACACACTCAGCAACGCTGAGTGTGTAATGGCACATATTAACCCGGTCAGCGCCGTGGTCCCCGGTGCACTAGCACACCCAGCAAAGCTGGAGTGTTGCTGTGCGCTGTCCCCACAGGGATACAGAGTACCTCCAAGTAGCAGGGCCATGTCCCTGAACGATACCCGGCTCCTATCCAGCAGGCTCCACAGGAGTTGTGGATGAAGCACGGTCTCAGTGCCTGGAGACCGATAGGATCCCACTTCACCCAGAGCCCTGAGGGGGATGGGGAAGGAAAACAGCATGTGGGCTCCAGCCTCCGTACCCGCAATGGATACCTCAACCTTACAACACCACCGACAAGAGTGGGGTGAGAAGGGAGCATGCTGGGGGCTCTATATGGGCCCACTTTTCTTCCATCCGACATGGTCAGCAGCTGCTGCTGACCAATCTGTGGAGCTGTGCGTGCATGTCTGCCTCCTTCGCACAAAGCAAAAAACTGAGGAGCCCGTGGGAGCACGGGGGGTGTATAGGCAGAAGGGGAGGGGCTTAACACTTAAGTGTAATACTTTGTGCGGCCTCCGGAGGCATAGCCTATACACCCAATTGTCTGGGTCTCCCAATGGAGCGACAAAGAAACACTTATTTGGTTCAGATGATGTCAAGCGTATGTGGCGGCAACCAGGTGAGTAAAAAGATAAGTGTGTCTTGCCTACAGTCAAGCATCATGGTGGAAGTGTCGGGTTGCATGAGTGCTGCCAGTTGTGGGGAGCTACAGTTCATTGCAGAAACCATGAGTGCCAAAATGTATTGTGACATATTGAGGCAGAGCATGATGCCCCTCCCTTCGTATTCAGACATGATTACGGCCCTAAACACAACTCCAAGATGAGCACTGCCTTGCTAAAGAAACTGAGGGTAAAGGTGCTGGACTGGCCAAGCATGTCTCCACACCAAAGCCATATTGAGCATCTGCGGGACATCCTCAAACTGAAAATGTAGGAGAGCAAGATCTCTAACATCCACAGCTCCATTAAATCGACATGAAGGAGTGAAAGAGGATTCCATTGGCTCCTGTGAAGCTCTATTGAACTTCATACTCATGAGAGCGAAGACAGTACTTAAAAAGCATAGTGGCCACACAAAATATTGATACTTTGGCAAAATTTGGCCATTTCTACTTACAGGTGTACTCACTTTTTCTTGCCAGCGGTTTAGACATTAATGGCTGTGTGTTGAGTTAGAGGACACACCAAACTCACTGTTATACAAGCCGTACACTGACTACTTTACATTGTATCAGTGTCATATCTTTAGTGTTGACAAAATATTTACAAAAATGACGGGTGTACTCACTTTTGTGATATACTATACATTAACAGTAAAAATAAAGATATGGCTTATGGAATGAGTGTAAGAAAAGCTAAATAAAGACTATCTGTAAGAAGAGATGGGGTCATACACAGCTCAGAAGACTTAGCTCTGCTATATCTACATCAGACAACACAGAGATGCTATCAAACCTGCAGCCCAAGCAGTAAAGCGATACATTCCTAGAATCAGGATCTCTGCCCCTACATTATGTCCTTACCAAATTCCATATCAAAACCATGACAGATTCCCTTTAGCAATACTCCAAAATACAGTAGGTTTTATTCCAATTGCAGACAAATTTAACAAACCAAAAGGTCAAACATAGGCGTCAACATATGGCGCAACAGAAAGCCTATGGAGTCAGTGTGTATATATTTAAAAAAAAAACGAAGTGATGGAATTTTTTTTAATATTTTTACTGAGCTCAGTGATCAAGAAAAATATAATTACTTCTTCCTTTTCAAACGATTTTACCCTTGAAGACCAATGTTATTAAACAGATTATAAGATTTTTTGGTGTGGTTTGTGTTTTTTAGGTGCAAAGGCCGGGGTCAGCACCCGGGCAAGTGCAGAGACCCTGGACAGACTGGATCGGGGGGTTGGGGGGGGCACTTGCGGTCGGCAGGAGCAGGTCGTCAATAGCTTTCCTGCGGCCCCCGTGCAGATTTCTGGGAACCACAGACAGTGCTCCAGCTGCCAGCCTCACTGCTGTCTGCCAACACTTTAAATCAGGAGAGCACACGTCCGCAAGCTGGGGTTCATCTGTGTGCGAAGCTAGCATGAAATGCGCTCCTGTCCCACACAGGAAGAGGAGCAGCTGCCGGACCCCAGCATCCTACAGTGCTGCTGCATACCTGCATATGCCCCCAGGGCCAGCATGTGTGGGCCCCACAATCCCCCAGAACCAGCATGTGTATGCCCTACGGTCCCTCAGGGCCAGTATGTATGTCCCCCCCAAGTCCCCAGCAACCCCCAGTAAAGTGTATGCCTCCCAGACTCCCAGCATCCTGCAGTAATGTGTATGCACCCTAGGCCTCCAGCATTGAGTATATCCCACAGGTCCCCAGCGTTCCCCAGTAAGGCTAGGTTCACATTTCCGTTAAATTGTATCAGTCACAATCCGCGGCTCTGGTAAACAATGTTAAGCGGATTCCGTTGTGTCCCTTAGACTTGTATTAGTGGCGGATTGCGACATAGTTACATAGTTACATAGTTACTTAGGTTGAAAAAAGACCTAGGTCCATCTAGTTCAACCTTCCTCCACCAGTTCTACATTTAGTCACTAAGTCATTTATAACCAACAATGTTGTGTAGTGAGGAAATCATCCAGCCCTTTTTTAAAAGCTGTTATAGTGTCTGCCATTACTACCTCTTGTGGTAGGGCATTCCACAGTCTGACCGCTCTAACTGTAAAGAACCCTTTCCTATTTAGGTTTCGGAATCGCTTTTCTTCCACTCGCAGTGAGTGCCCCCTAGTCCTTAGTACTGTCTTTAGAAGGAATAAGTCATATGCCAGTCCTTTATATTGACCACACATGTATTTATACATATAAATGAGATCTCCTCTGAGACGTCTTTTTTCTAAGCTAAACATATCTAACTTTTTCAACCTGTCATCATATGTGAGGCCTTCCATTCCTTGTAATAGTCTAGTTGCCCGCCTTTGAACTGATTCTAACTTCTGAATGTCCTTTTTAAAATGTGGAGCCCAAAACTGGATCCCGTATTCCAGATGTGGCCTTACAAGTGATTTATAGAGGGGTAACAATACGTTGGGATCACGGGATCTAATCTCTCTTTTTATACACCCTAAAATCTTGTTTGCTTTAGCAGCTGCTGCTTGACATTGAGTGCTGCTGCTCAGTTTATTTGTAATGAGAATACCCAAGTCCTTCTCCTGTTCTGTAGTCCCGAGTTTACTTCCATTTAATGTATATGCAGCTATAGCATTACTCCGTCCTAGGTGCATTACTTTACATTTATCAACATTAAATCTCATTTGCCAAGTATCTGCCCCGTCTGACATCTTATCCAGATCTTTTTGTAATATTGTACTATCCAGGTCAGTTTTTAATATCCTACATAGTTTGGTGTCATCTGCAAAGACTGACACTTTACTATCAATTCCATCCACAAGGTCATTAATAAAGAGAGTAAAAAGAATCGGTCCAAGCACAGATCCCTGCGGCACCCCACTGCTGACTACAGCCCATTTAGAGAATGTACCATTTATGACTACTCTTTGTTTCCTATCTTTTAGCCAATTCCTTACCCAGTTGCATATTGTGTCCCCTAGTCCTTGCTTCTGGAGCTTTAGTATAAGGCTATTATGTGGTACAGTATCAAATGCCTTTGCAAAGTCCAAATAAATCACATCAGCTGCATTACCAATATCCAGGTTTGAACTTACCCCCTCATAGAACCCCAACAGGTTGGTTAGACACGACTTATCTTTCATGAATCCATGCTGTTTGTCAGTTATCATATTTTCTGCAATATATTTTTGCATGTCATCCCTTAAAATGCCCTCAAAAACTTAGCATACTACTACATATTACCTTGCGTTCCATCCGCTGCGCCACGGTCAGTCGTTTTTGGACTGACCGCTGGGCGGAAACAACGCAGAATTTAACGTTTTTCGGGCCATCAAAAATTACATACCGCGCAGGAATCCGTCAAACTTGTAATGTATGTCTATGGTGCTGGATTCCGTCGTAATCTGTCTTACGACGGAATCCAGCGCTGGATTCAGTCATGCTCTACTGAGCATACCCAGCATGTTTGGCACTCCCACTGAACTGTCCCAAACACAAACGGATCATGACTGATCCATCAAAAAATGGATGCACAGCGGATGTAACGGACGCGACAGATCAGTTTTTTCACAGGATTCCTGTGAACGGAATCCTGTGAAAAACACATCCGTTGCGTCAGTTGACATCTAAAAAGAAGGGAATTTTGTTACTTACCGTAAATTCCTTTTCTTCTAGCTCCTATTGGGAGACCCAGACGATTGGTGTATAGTACTGCCTCCGGAGGCCACACAAAGCATTACACTAAAAAGTGTAAGGCCCCTCCCCTTCTGGCTATACACCCCCAGTGGGATCACTGGCTCACCAGTTTTAGTGCAAAAGCAAGAAGGAGGAAAGCCAATAACTGGTTTAAACAAATTCACTCCGAAGTAACATCGGAGAACTGAAAACCATTCAACATGAACAACATGTGTACCCGAAAAACAACCAAAAATCCCGAAGGACAAGAGGGCGGGTGCTGGGTCTCCCAATAGGAGCTAGAAGAAAAGGACTTTAGGGTAAGTAACAAAATTCCCTTCTTCTTCGGCGCTCCATTGGGAGACCCAGACGATTGGGACGTCCAAAAGCTGTCCCTGGGTGGGTAAAGAAATACCTCATGTTAGAGCTGCAAAGACAGCCCTCCCCTACGGGGAGGCAACTGCCGCCTGCAGGACTCTTCTACCTAGGCTAGCGTCCGCCGAAGCATAGGTATGCACCTGATAATGTTTGGTGAAAGTGTGCAGACTCGACCAGGTAGCTGCCTGGCACACCTGTTGAGCCGTAGCCTGGTGTCGTAATGCCCAGGACGCACCCACGGCTCTGGTAGAATGGGCCTTCAGCCCTGATGGAACCGGAAGCCCAGCAGAACGGTAGGCTTCAAGAATTGGTTCTTTGATCCATCGAGCCAGGGTGGCTTTGGAAGCCTGCGACCCTTTGCGCTTACCAGCGACAAGGACAAAGAGTGCATCCGAGCGGCGCAGGGGCGCCGTGCGGGAAATGTAGATTCTGAGTGCTCTCACCAGATCCAACAAAATGTAAATCCTTTTCATACCGATGAACTGCATGCGGATAAAAGGAAGGCAAGGAGATATCCTGATTAAGATGAAAAGAGGATACCACCTTAGGGAGAAACTCCTGAATGGGGCGCAGCACTACCTTGTCCTGGTGGAACACCAGGAAAGGAGCTTTGGATGACAGCGCTGCTAGTTCAGACACTCTCCGAAGAGACGTGACCGCTACCAGAAAGGCCACTTTCTGTGAGAGTCGAGAAAGTGACACATCCCTCAGAGGCTCGAAGGGCGGCTTCTGGAGAGCAACAAGGACCTTGTTTAGATCCCACGGATCTAACGGCCGCCTGTACGGAGGTACGATATGACAAACCCCCTGCAGGAACGTGCGCACCTGAGAAAGTCGTGCTAGACGCTTCTGAAAAAACACGGATAGTGCAGAGACTTGCCCTTTAAGGGAGCCGAGCGACAAGCCCTTTTCCAACCCAGATTGCAGGAAGGAAAGAACGACAGGTAACGCGAATGGCCAGGGGGATACTCCTTGTGCAGAGCACCAGGATAAGAAAATCTTCCACGTTCTGTGGTAGATCTTAGCAGAAGTGGACTTCCTAGCCTGTCTCATGGTGGCCACGACCCCTTGGGGTAATCCTGAAGACGCTAGGATCCAGGACTCAATGGCCACACAGTCAGGTTCAGGGCCGCAGAATTCCGATGGAAAAACGGCCCTTGGGACAGTAAGTCTGGACGGTCTGGTAGTGCCCACGGTTGGCCGACCGTGAGATGCCACAGATCCGGGTACCACGACCTCCTCGGCCAGTCTGGGGCGACGAGTATGACGCGGCCGCAATCGGATCTGATCTTGCGTAACACTCTGGGCAAGAGTGCCAGAGGTGGAAACACATAAGGGAGCCGGAACTGCGACCAATCTTGCACTAAGGCGTCTGCCGCCAGAGCTCTTTGATCGCGAGACCGCGCTATGAAGGTCGGGACCTTGTTGTTGTGCCGAGACGCCATTAGGTCGACGTCCGGCACCCCCCAGCGGCGGCAGATTTCCTGAAACACATCCGGGTGAAGGGACCATTCCCCTGCGTCCATGCCCTGGCGACTGAGGAAGTCTGCTTCCCAGTTTTCTACGCCCGGGATGTGAACTGCTGATCTGGTGGATGCTGTTTCCTCCACCCACATCAGAATCCGCCTGACTTCCTGGAAGGCTTGCCGACTGCGTGTCCCTCCTTGGTGGTTGATGTATGCCACCGCTGTGGAGTTGTCCGACTGAATTCGGATCTGCTTTCCTTCCAGCCACTGCTGGAAGGCTAATAGGGCAAGATACACTGCCCTGATTTCCAGAACATTGATCTGAAGGGTGGACTCCTGCTGAGTCCACGTCCCTTGAGCCCTGTGGTGGAGAAAAACTGCTCCCCACCCTGACAGACTCGCGTCTGTCGTGACCACTGCCCAGGATGGGGGCAGGAATGATCTTCCCTGTGATAATGAGGTGGGGAGAAGCCACCATTGCAGAGAGTCCTTGGCCGTCTGAGAAAGGGAGACTTTCCTGTCTAGGGAAGTTGTCTTCCCGTCCCATTGGCGGAGAATGTCCCATTGAAGTGGGCGCAGATGAAACTGCGCGAACGGGACTGCCTCCATTGCTGCCACCATCTTCCCTAGGAAGTGCATGAGGCTCCTTAAGGGGTGCGACTGACCCTGAAGGAGAGACTGCACCCCTGTCTGTAGTGACCGCTGCTTGTCCAGCGGAAGCTTCACTATCGCTGAGAGAGTATGAAACTCCATGCCAAGATACGTTAGTGATTGAGTCGGTGCCAGGTTTGACTTTGAAAAGTTGATGATCCACCCGAAAGTCTGGAGAGTCTCCAGCGCAACATTCAGGCTGTGTTGGCATGCCTCTTGAGAGGGTGCTTTGACAAGTAGATCGTCTAAGTAAGGGATCACCGAATGTCCCTGAGAATGCAAGACTGCTACCACTGCCGCCATGACCTTGGTGAAAACCCGTGGGGCTGTCGCCAGACCAAATGGCAGAGCTACGAACTGGAGATGGTCGTCTCCTATCACGAAACGTAGAAAACGTTGGTGCTCTGTAGCAATCGGCACGTGGAGATAAGCATCTTTGATGTCTATTGATGCAAGGAAATCTCCTTGAGACATTGAGGCAATGACGGAGCGGAGGGATTCCATCCGGAACCGCCTGGCGTTCACATGCTTGTTGAGCAGCTTTAGGTCCAGAACAGGACGAAACGAGCCGTCCTTTTTTGGAACCACAAAGAGATTGGAGTAAAAACCTTGCACTTGTTCCTGCAGAGGAACAGGGATCACCACTCCTTCTGCTTTTAGTGAGCACACCGCCTGCAGAAGGGCATCTGCTCGGTCGGGATGTGGGGAGGTTCTGAAGAACCGAGGCGGAGGACGAGAACTGAACTCTATCCTGTACCCGTGAGACAAAATGTCTGTTACCCACCGGTCTTTGACCTGTGGCAGCCAAATGTCGCAAAAGCGGGAGAGCCTGCCACCGACCGAGGATGCGGAGGGATGAGGCCGAAAGTCATGAGGCAGCCGCCTTGGAAGCGGTTCCTCCGGTTGCTTTCTTGGGGCGTGAGTGAGCCCGCCAGGAATCTAAGCTCCTTTGCTCCTTCTGAGTCCCTTTGGACGAGGAGAATTGGGTCTTGCCGGAGCCTCGAAAGGACCGAAACCTCGACTGCCACTTCCTCTGTTGAGGTTTGCTTGATCTGGGCTGGGGTAAGGAGGAGTCTTTACCCTTGGATTGTTTAATGATTTCAGCCAATTGTTCACCAAACAGTCTATCTACAGACAGTGGCAAGCTGGTTAAACATTTTTTGGAAGCAGAATCCGCTTTCCATTCCTTTAACCACAAGGCTCTGCGCAAAACCACAGAGTTGGCAGACGCCATTGAGGTACGGCTTGTAGAGTCCAGGACAGCGTTGATAGCGTAAGTCGCAAACGCAGACATTTGCGAGGTTAGGGACGCTACTCGCGGCACTGCTGGACGTATGATAGAGTCCACCTGTGCCAAGCCAGCTGAAATAGCTTGGAGTGCCCACACGGCCGCGAATGCTGGAGCAAACGACGCGCCGATAGCTTCATAGACAGACTTTAACCAAAGGTCCATCTGTCTGTCATTGGCATCTTTAAGTGAAGCCCCATCCTCCACTGCAACTATGGATCTAGCCGCAAGCCTGGAGATTGGGGGGTCCACCTTTGGACACTGGGTCCAGCGTTTGACCACGTCAGGGGGAAAAGGATAACGTGTATCCTTAAGACGTTTGGAGAAACGCTTGTCTGGGTAAGCATGGTGTTTCTGGACTGATTCTCTGAAGTCAGCGTGGTCCAGAAAAGTACTCAGTTTACGCTTGGGATACCTGAAATGGAACTTCTCCTGCTGTGCAGCTGCCTCCTCTGCAGAAGGGGCAGGGGGAGAAATTTCCAATAGACTATTGATGGCCGCTATAAGGTCATTTACCATGGCGTCACCATCAGGAGTATCCAGATTGAGAGCGGTTTCAGGATTAGACTCCTGATCACCCTCCTCTGTCTCATCATGTAGAGACTCTTCTCGCTGAGACCCTGATCCGCGTGATGACGTGGAGGGTCTCTCCCAGCGAGCACGCTTAGGCTGCCTGGGACTGTCATCTGAATCAGAGCCGTCAGGCTGAGATGCCTGGTACCCCCTTGAAGCACGGATTAACTCTAACTGAGGGGGACCGGGGAACGTTGCCGCAGCAGTGTCCATGGTCTGAGTAACTGGCCTGGCCTGCAAGGTCTCTAGGATCTTTGTCATAGTGACAGACATCCTGTCAGCAAAAACTGCAAACTCTGTCCCCGTCACCGGGACAGGGTTCACCGGCGACTCTGCCTGGGCCACTATCACCATAGACTCCGGCTGACGAAGTGGCACAGGGACCGAACATTGCACACAATGGGGGTCATTGTAACCTGCCGGTAGATCAGCCCCACAAGCGGCACAAGCAGCGCTTACAGCCTGTGTCTTGGCACCCTTGCGTTTTGCGGATGACATGTCGTCTCCTCAGAGCAAGATAGTGTACACAGCCAAGAAGCGACCTTACAGTGCAATATATATATACATATATATATGGTATAGAGAAAAAAGGTACACCAAAATAACACTGTGGCACTAGTGGGGCCAGCACTAAAGTGCTGCTTACCGCCCGCTTAACGCGGGTGTGTGGTCGCCAGAAATCCCTTGTCTGGGTCTCCCAGAGCCTGTGTCCGTTCTCCAGCCAGACTGCATGTAGGAATGGCTGCCGGCGTCCTATGGAGAGGGGCGGGCCCTGGGCGTGTGCAGACAAAGAGCAGGAAACCTGCGTCCCACTGTGCTCAGTGAGAGGGCTGGAGCATGTAAATAAGACTCCAGCCCTCGGCGCTGATTAATCGTACAGCGTCTCTCCCTTGCCCTGATTGACAGGGTGGGGGGCGGGAACGAAGCGGAGCTAGGCCGCAGAAGCCGGGGACTAAATTTATAAGCGACGCCGTCGTAAAAGCACGGTCGGCGCTAAGTCCCCGGCGCACTACAAGTCGCAGCCGCGCCGCCGCTCCAGGGGCGGCCGGCGCGGCAGTCCCCAACACATAAAGTCACTCAGAAAAACTGTAGTGACTGTAACCCCAGCGCGCAGCGCTACTGTCCCCGGCGCACTAGCACACCCAGCAAGTCTGGAATGTGCGCGGCCTGTTTGGGACACAGAGTACCTGAATGTCGCAGGGCCTTGTCCCTGAACGGTACCCAGCTCCGTATCCAGCAGGTTCCATGGGTCTGTGGATGGAGCCCGGCCTCAGGGCTTGGGGGCCGGTAAGATCCCACTTCCTCAGAGCCCCTCAGGGGGATGGGGAAGGAAAACAGCATGTGGGCTCCAGCCTCCGTACCCACAATGGGTACCTCAACCTTAACAAACACCGCCGACATAAAGTGGGGTGAGAAGGGAGCATGCTGGGGGCCCTAGTATGGGCCCTCTTTTCTTCCATCCGACATAGTCAGCAGCTGCTGCTGACTAAACAGTGGAGCTATGCGTGGATGTCTGACCTCCTTCGCACAAAGCAGAAAACTGGTGAGCCAGTGATCCCACTGGGGGTGTATAGCCAGAAGGGGAGGGGCCTTACACTTTTTAGTGTAATGCTTTGTGTGGCCTCCGGAGGCAGTACTATACACCAATCGTCTGGGTCTCCCAATGGAGCGCCGAAGAAACAACTGATCCGTTGTTGACGGACCTGACGGATTTAAAACAATGGAAATGTGAACCTAGCCTAATCTGTATGCCCTCCAGTGACTCCTGTAACCTGTATGCCCTTCCCTCCCCCGTGCGGTCTATGCCCCAGGGATGTATTTACCCTCAGCCTCTCCTGTAATATACATACAGCAGTGTTAGTGCTCACTGTGTATGGCCATGTCTGTTAGTGAATGCCATCATGCAGCGCGGCACAGCCACATGCCCAGAAGGAGCTGGATAGAGACAAGTGTGGAGGTGAGTGAGGCTGCTGCCGGCTTCCCAATTTGATTATCTCTAATCTGTGTGTGCATGTATGATGTGTGTGTATGACTGTGTATATATTTATGTCTGTTTATATGCATTTTTGTGAATTTGTCGTTTAATATGTACATATCCCTGAATGTTTATATATCTGTGTACGTGGGTGTCTGTGTGCATGGGGCCCACAAAAACATGGAGGTGGCCCTGTTAGGTGCAGACAGCGATTGTAAAGGCAAAAACAGTAACAAAGAGTGTCTGGCAGCCAAACCCCTGCTCCTGAAACCACACGACCACATATAGCTGCTCTATGTGACATTTTAGAACGCTACTAAAGAGTGGAACACAGATCATCCGGATGAGTGTGGTCAATGGGTGATCCACAAGTAGATAACCGCACAGTGGGCACGGGTTTCCAGCAAAATACCAGTACCTAGGCAAATAGTATTTATTTCATTACCCCTACGCTAAGGACATCCTTTAAATGAATTTTAAACAAATCACATCAACTTTGCTTGGACACAAAAGCAGACTTTCCATACAAAAATGTAGTCGAAAAAAAACGCAGTATTTTTTTCTACGTGGAAACTTGGCCTTACACTGGCAGAAACCTGTCAGAATATTAATGGGGCTTTCAAGGAAAAGGCCTGGATTTCTGCAGTCACTGACTGCATTTTGTCAAATCCTAACTAGGCCACAAGCACACTACCAGGATTCCCCTAATTGCTTGCTGGAGCAGTTCTCATGTGAACTCTGGCGATTTGCATACTTGCGGTCATGTGACATTAAAAAAAATGATACTTGCCTTGGAAAACCTCTAATAGAACAAAGGCCTGTAAGCATGTGCAGTAAAAGCATGTGAAGAAAGAGCTACTCCCTATGGATATTGTGATCTAATACTGGAGGTAACAGGAAAGCTGCAGTAAGAAGAGGCTGCTCACACTGCTGTCCACCCTGCCTTTCTGATCTCTTACTGGAGTTACCAGGAATGCTGAGGTAAGAAGAGGCTGCTCACACTGCTGTTCACAATATCTTTCTTATGTATTACTGGCGGAGGCTGCTCAACCCGGTCTTTCAGATCCAATGCTGGAGATACAAGGGGTTCTGAGGTAAGAAGAACCTGTGCACACTGTTGTTCATAACGTATTTGTAATCTAATAGGGGCAATACAAGGAGTGCTAAGAGAAGAAGAGGCAGCACCCCCTGCTGTCCACCCTGTTTATATTATATAATTCTGGAGATCCAAGGGGTGCTAACATAAGAAGACACTGTTCGCACTGCTGTCTATTCTGTCTTTCAGACTCAATACTGCAAATACCAGGCGTGGTGAAATAAAAATAGGCCAATCACACCACAGCCCACCCTGTCTTTTTGATCCAATAATGGAGATACCAGGACTGCTGAGGTGAGAAAAGGCTGCTCACACTGCTGTCAATCCTGTCTTTCTAAATGCGGAGTAGCTGCTGTGACCTGGAGATTAGCTTGAAGGACTTGGTGTAGATTATCTGTAGATACCAGCAATTTCCAATTGCACGTCATAGGCACCCATTCTATCAACATTCTATGACAGGTTTCTGCCAATTTAACATGATGGCAGTCATTTTATTGTACTGTGGAGAGTTTCTACTTAACAAAATGAGGCTATTTAGGAAATGTATTTATAGTGACATTTTTTTCCTCTCAATTCCAGAAGAACCCGAGAGTCTGTGTTCATTTTAAGCCAAGTTATATGTAAAAAAAACCGAGATTATTATTAGCCTACCTGAATGCTAGCACTGTGGTTGGGCATCCCTGATGACAGCGATATCAAAACTGTGAAACAAAGGTTAGATTTTATCTAGTGGTCAAATACAGTTGCTTTAGATAAATTCCAAATACATTTAACCCTAAGACCTAAAATTATGAAACCTAATAGAATTAAATCTTACAGAAAAAATCTTACTGACTGGAAAAAGAAATGTATCATCATTAACCTTGAAAAGTTCTGATGATGGGCAAGAAATAGTTAAATTTCTAATCCTGCTCCACCTTCTATATAGAGGGCTTATAAATATTGAGATCACAAGGCTCTGTGATATATGTCCATTATGAAATAAATCCTTTATAATCCCTTTAATGAGTAACTGTCAATTTAATTTATGTTCCATAACTCAATAATACACAGGAAAATAAGCAACTTTGTAATATCAGAGAAGTCTTTTTTTTTCCCAGGACTGATCTCTTTACTCATTAAATGAGAGCAAATATGTGTTCAATTAAGACAGATTCTCACATTACTGAGATAGGAGATGACAGTTGGTGCCTATAAATTTCTATGGAGCGGGGGCTGGAGCTAGAGGCAGAAAAACAGACCTTGTTCTGTAAAATCCATAGAACTTTTTAAGTACCAAATGTTATCTTTGCCCTTAGTAAAGGTGGTGTCACACACAGCGACGACGACAACGACATCGCTGCTAAGTCGCCATTTTCTGTGACGTAGCAATGACCTCAACAGCGACGTCGCTGTGTGTGACACACAACAACGATCAGACCCCTGCGGAGAAATCTCTGCTCACTCCTGAATGTTCCAGGTAAATTTTTGATCGCTGCTATCCCGCTGCGCCATGATAAGCTCAGCATCCTTGTGTTTGACACTGCAGCAGTGACGGATGCGATGACGCTGAAGGCAGTGACGTAGGACTGAAGGCAGGACAAGGGCGTGTTTTTGCGGTGTATTTTGCAACGCCCCTACGACTCCGATTGGTGGTTACAACAGCGTTCCGATTGGGTACCTTGCCGAAGGCATTACAGTGATTTCATTCTTTAAGTTCCATTCTTTGTTCCACGTAGTAGATTCTCTGTCTGGTGTCGCTAGTGTGTCGTTCTTTGTGGATCTGAATGAAATGAAATAGAATGAATGAAAGCACTACTGCATCTTCCTTTGTTTGGCACGGTCACCCAATCAGGCGCCGCTCTAGTGATCACCAATCGGAATAGAGGGGAGTGAAAAAAGGCAACACAAAGGCGCTGTAGCGATCACCAATCGGAACAGAGGGGCGTGAAAAAGAGGCAACGCAAAACATGTCTAGGGGTAAACATCACGCCTCTATCAAGGTCTGAGTCGTCGCATAGCGACGCGTGTGACACCGCACAACAACCGTCGAGGTCGCTATGATCGCTGCTCCATCGCTGCTTAAAATTACATGTTTGACAGCTTACTAGCGATCATCTATGGTCGCTGTTACGTCTCAGGAAATGGTGACGTAACAGCGACGTCGTTGTCGTTGTGTGTGAACCCAGCTTAAGGGGAAAATCTGTTTTCACTGAAGACAGATTATACCTGTGAATTGACAATTCTGAGAATGAAAGATCAGTCTGGGAGGAGAGAGAAGCAGAGCTCTCTGATATGAAAATAAGAAACATTGTAATGAAGGGAATTTTGTTTACTTACCGTAAATTCCTTTTCTTCTAGCTCCTATTGGGAGACCCAGACAATTGGGGTGTATAGCTTCTGCCTCCGGAGGCCACACAAAGTATTACACTTTAAAAAGTGTAACCCCTCCCCTCTGCCTATACACCCTCCCGTGCATCACGGGCTCCTCAGTTTTGGTGCAAAAGCAGGAAGGAGGAAACTTATAAATTGGTCTAAGGTAAATTCAATCCGAAGGATGTTCGGAGAACTGAAAACCATGAACCCAGAACAATTCAACATGAACAACATGTGTACACAAAAGAACAACAGCCCGAAGGGAACAGGGGCGGGTGCTGGGTCTCCCAATAGGAGTTAGAAGAAAAGGAATTTACGGTAAGTAAACAAAATTCCCTTCTTCTTTGTCGCTCCATTGGGAGACCCAGACAATTGGGACGTCCAAAAGCAGTCCCTGGGTGGGTAAAAGAATACCTCGATAAAAAGAGCCGAAAACGGCCCCCTCTTACAGGTGGGCAACCGCCGCCTGAAGGACTCGCCTACCTAGACTGGCATCTGCCGAAGCATAGGTATGCACCTGATAGTGTTTCGTGAAAGTGTGCAGACTAGACTAGGTAGCCGCCTGACACACCTGCTGAGCCGTAGCCCGGTGCCGCAATGCCCAGGACGCACCCACGGCTCTGGTAGAATGGGCTTTCAGCCCTGAAGGAATCGGAAGCCCAGAAGAACGGTAGGCTTCAAGAATCGGTTCCTTGATCCACCGAGCCAAGGTTGACTTGGAAGCTTGCGACCCCTTACGCTGGCCAGCGACAAGGACAAAGAACGCATCAGAACGGCGCAGGGGCGCCGTGCGAGAGACGTAGAGCCGGAGTGCTCTCACTAGATCTAACAAGTGCAAATCCTTTTCACATTGGTGAACTGGATGAGGGCAAAATGAAGGTAAGGAGATATCCTGATTGAGATGAAAAGGGGATACCACCTTAGGGAGAAATTCCGGGACCGGACGCAGAACCACCTTATCCTGGTGAAAAACCAGGAAGGGGGCTTTGCATGACAACGCTGCTAGCTCCGACACTCTACGGAGCGATGTAACTGCCACTAGAAAAGCCACCTTCTGCGAAAGACGTGATAGAGAGACATCCCGCAGCGGCTCGAAAGGTGGTTTCTGAAGAGCCCTTAGCACCCTGTTAAGATCCCAGGGTTCCAGCGGCCGCTTGTAAGGTGGGACTATGTGGCAAACTCCCTGCAGGAACGTGCGGACCTGCGGAAGCCTGGCTAGACGCTTTTGAAAAAACACGGAAAGCGCCGATACTTGTCCCTTGAGAGAGCCGAGAGACAAACCCTTGTCCATTCCGGATTGAAGGAAGGAAAGAAAAGTGGGTAAGGCAAACGGCCAGGGGGTAAAACCCTTATCAGAGCACCAGGATAAGAAGATCCTCCAAGCCCTGTGATAGATCTTGGCGGACGTTTGTTTCCTGGCCTGTCTCATAGTGGCAATGACATCTTGAGATAACCCTGAGGACGCTAGGAGCCAGGACTCAATGGCCACACAGTCAGGTTGAGGGCCGCAGAATTCAGATGGAAAAATGGCCCTTGTGACAGCAAGTCTGGTCGGTCTGGGAGTGCCCACGGTTGACCCACCGTGAGGTGCCACAGATCCGGGTACCACGACTTCCTCGGCCAGTCTGGAGCGACGAGGATGGCGCGGCGGCAGTCGGACCTGATCTTGCGTAACACTCTGGGCAGCATCGCCAGAGGAGGAAATACATAAGGCAGTCGAAACTGCGACCAATCCTGAACTAATGCGTCCGCCGCCATAGCTCTGTGATCTTGAGACCGTGCCATGAATGCCGGGACTTTGTTGTTGTGCCGAGACGCCATGAGATCGACGTCCGGCGTTCCCCAGCGGCAACAGATCTCTCGAAACACGTCCGGGTGAAGAGACCATTCCCCTGCGTCCATGCCCTGGCGACTGAGAAAGTCTGCTTCCCAGTTTTCTACGCCCAGGATGTGAACTGCGGAGATGGTGGAGGCTGTGGCCTCCGCCCACAGCAGAATCCGCCGAACTTCCTGGAAGGCTTGACGGCTGCGCGTGCCGCCCTGGTGGTTGATGTACGCGACCGCCGTGGCGTTGTCCGACTGTATGCGGATCTGCCTGCCCTCCAGCCACCGATGGAACACCTTTAGGGCTAGACACACTGCCCTTATCTCCAGAACATTGATCTGAAGGGAGGACTCTGTCGGAGTCCAGGTTCCCTGAGCCCTGTGGTGGAGAAAAACCGCTCCCCACCCTGACAGACTCGCGTCCGTCGTGACCACAGCCCAGGATGGGGGCAGGAAGGATTTTCCCTTCGACAGAGAAGTGGGAAGAAGCCACCACTGAAGAGACGTTTTGGCTGCCAGGGAAAGAGAGACGTTCCTGTCTAGGGACGTCGACCTCCTGTCCCATTTGCGGAGAATGTCCCATTGGAGTGGACGCAGATGAAACTGCGCAAAGGGGACTGCCTCCATTGCTGCCACCATCTTCCCCAGGAAGTGCATGAGGCGCCTCAAGGGGTGTGACTGGCCCCGAAGAAGAGAGTACACCCCTGTCTGCAGCGAACGCTGTTTGTCCAGCGGTAGCTTGACTATCGCTGAGAGAGAGTATGAAACTCCATCCCGAGGTAAGTCAGTGATTGGGTCGGTGTCAATTTTGACTTTGGGAAATTGATGATCCACCCGAACCTCTGGAGAGTCTCCAGAGCAACAGTCAAGCTGTGTTGACATGCCACCCGGGAGGGTGCCTTGACTAGGAGATCGTCTAAGTAAGGGATCACCGAGTGGCTCTGAGAGTGTAGGACCGCCACAACGGATGCCATGACCTTGGTGAAGACCCGTGGGGCTGTCGCCAGGCCGAAAGGCAGTGCCACAAACTGAAGGTGTTCGTCCCCGATGGCGAAACGCAGGAAGCGTTGATGCTCTGGTGCGATCGGCACATGGAGATAAGCATCCCTGATGTCGATTGATGCTAGGAAGTCTCCCTGGGACATCGAAGCGATGACTGAGCGGAGAGATTCCATCCGAAACCGCCTGGTTCTCACGTGTCTGTTGAGCAGTTTGAGGTCCAGAACGGGACGGAATGATCCGTCCTTTTTTGGCACCACGAACAAGTTGGAGTAAAAACCGCGACCACGTTCCTGAAGGGGAACGGGGATCACAACTCCTTCTGTCTTCAGAGTGTTCACCGCCTGAAAAAGTGCATCGGCTCGCTCGGGGGGCGGAGATGTTCTGAAGAAACGAGTCGGAGGACGAGAGCTGAACTCTATCCTGTAAACGTGAGACAGAATGTCTCTCACCCATCGGTCTTGGACATGTGGCCACCAGGCGTCGCAAAAGCGGGAGAGCCTGCCACCGACCGAGGATGCGGTTTGGGGAGGCCGAAAGTCATGAGGAGGCCGCCTTGGAGACAGTGCCTCCGGCGGTCTTTGGAGGACGTGACTTAGACCGCCATGCATAGGAGTTCCTCTGGCCCTTCTGTGGCCTGTTGGACGAGGAGGATTGGGACCTAGCTGAGGGCCGAAAGGACCGAAACCTCGATTGAATTTTCCGTTGCTGAGGTCTGTTTGGTTTAGACTGGGGTAAGGACGAGTCCTTTCCCTTGGATTGCTTAATAATTTCATCCAATCGCTCGCGAAACAATCGGTCGCCAGAAAATGGCAAACCGGTTAAGAACTTCTTGGAAGCAGAGTCTGCCTTCCATTCGCGTAGCCACATGGCCCTGCGGACTGCCACCGAGTTGGCGGACGCTACCGCTGTACGGCTAGCAGAGTCCAGGACGGCATTCATGGAGTAGGATGAAAATACCGACGCCTGAGAAGTCAAAGACGCAACTTGCGGAGCAGAGGTAAGTGTGACCGCATTAATCTCAGACAGACAAGCTGAGATAGCTTGGAGTGCCCACACGGCTGCAAAGGCCGGGGCAAAAGACGCGCCTGTGGCTTCATAGATGGATTTCATCAGGAGCTCTATCTGCCTGTCAGTGGCATCCTTGAGCGATGAACCATCTGCCACTGATACTACAGATCTAGCCGCCAGTCTAGAGACTGGAGGATCCACCTTGGGACATTGAGCCCAAACCTTAACTACATCAGAGGGGAAGGGGTAACGTGTGTCAATAAGGCGCTTAGTAAAGCGCTTGTCCGGAAATGCTCTGTGCTTCTGGACAGCATCTCTGAAGTTAAAGTGATCGAAAAACGCACTCCGTGTACGTTTGGCAAACCTAAACTGGGGTTTCTCCTGCTGCGAATCCGACTCCTTTATAGGTGGAGTTGGGGGAGAAAGATCTAGCACCTGGTTGATGGACGCTATAAGGTCATTTACTATGGCGTCCCCTTCAGGTGTATCCAGATTGAGAGCAACGTCAGGGTCAGAGCCCCGAGCTGCGACATCCGCTTCATCCTCCAGAGAGTCCTCAAGCTGAGACCTCGAACAGCGTGATGAAGTCGGGGAAGAT
The DNA here is from genome assembly GCF_048569485.1 of Anomaloglossus baeobatrachus. NCBI lineage: Eukaryota > Metazoa > Chordata > Amphibia > Anura > Aromobatidae > Anomaloglossus > Anomaloglossus baeobatrachus. The sequence goes on along the minus strand of NC_134353.1, from coordinate 403,791,153 downwards.
TCCCAGCGAGCCCGCTTAGCCGGTCTGGGACTGCGGTCCGTGCCGGAGTCCTCCCCGTGAGATCTAGGTGCCACCCCGGGAGCACGCTGCGGCGCAGACCGAGAGGGGCCTGGGGGCGATGATCCCACAGTGCCCGGGGCCTGTGTAAGGACCGATCTGGACTGCAAGGCTTCTAGTATCTTAGCAGACCATCTGTCCATAGACTGAGCCATGGATTGTGAAAGCGACTCAGAGTTTCTCAGCCAAAACTGCAAACTCTGTCCCTGCCACCTGGACAGGGGAAGCCGGCGGTTCTACCTGAGCCGAGGGTCCCACCAGTGCCCGAGGCTCCGGCTGAGCGAGTGCAACAGGGGCCCGAGCATTGCTCACAGTGAGGGTAGGTGGAACCTGCAGGTAACATAGCCGCACAAGAGGTAGATGTTGCAAAATAACCCTGTGTCTTGGCACCCTTGCTCCTTGTGGACGACATGCTGTTGTCTCCCAGGAGAGTGATCACTGAGGGTATATAGCCAAAAGCAAAACAATGCGGCCGAACAGAGAAAATGTATACAAATATATATATATATATATATATATACACACACTTCGGCACCCTAGGGGGACCAGCACCGGGTGACCGGTGTGGCTTACCGACCGCCCAAAGCGGTTGTGTGTCCACCAGATTCCCTGCCTTGGGCCTCCCAGAGCTGTAGAGCTCGTTCCTGAAATCCTCCACCGGCAGAATGTGATTGTAAAAATGGCTGCCGGAGCGCTCAGGGGAGGAGGGAGCCGTGGGCGGCGACTAATAAAGTGCGGGAATCTGGTGCCCCTCAGTGATTAGTGAGGGGGGAGGAGGACACCTAAAGTATGCTCCAGCCCTCACTGTCGACGTCAGGTCGACCGTCCCGCCCTTACCCCTGACTGGCAGGCCCGGGGGCGGGAGTTATAGTACTAGGCCGCAGAAGCCGGGGACTAAATTTAATACCGCGGCCGGCAAACAGGCGCGGTCGGCGCGGTAGTCCCGGTCGTCACAAAAAAACAGCAGCCGCTGCAGCGTTTGTGACACAAGCGCTCCCTTCAACACAAAGCAAAAAACTGAGGAGCCCGTGATGCACGGGAGGGTGTATAGGCAGAGGGGAGGGGTTACACTTTTTAAAGTGTAATACTTTGTGTGGCCTCCGGAGGCAGAAGCTATACACCCCAATTGTCTGGGTCTCCCAATGGAGCGACAAAGAAATACTGTATATCCTATGTACTAGTCACAGCTAGAAAATATAAAACTGAGGGTTACGCCGTTAAGTGTATAACTTATGCTTCCAGTACCGAAAATGTTAATTTACTAAGGTATCCAATTATTTTACTTACCCGCTATTACAGTATTCACACATTCGTAAAGGAGAGACATTGCAGATGTACTGTACAGAAGAAAAAGAACTCGTTACAAAAAGTGTGATAACACATAAGGTGCAAGAAACTGGAGGAAAGGCAAGAAGAAACGTCACCTCAAAGATGGAAACCATCTGCTAACACAAATCCAGTGCAGGAAACACAAAGGAGCACTGGATTAGCTTACCTGTGAATAAGGTTAGTCAGAGGCTCAATCAGTTTTTTCCCCAACCTTGGTTCCAATGGAGTAAGGGCCCCAAACTAGAGGTAATGCAGAAAAGCAAAGGAGACACAAGTCAACCTATACAAATACAAAGGGGGTCATGACAACCAATTCTATATGAAATGAAGTGTCACCAGCCAAAGCATCAAAAACATATTGGAAAACTAACACTCCAAAACTTGGTCCTTAGAGGGGTTATCCACTATCCTTTGTTTTTAAAAAAAAAATGTGCTGGAGACGTAATTTTGTGTTACAGACTCTTTGTACTGATTAATTGTACCTTGGCTCATAGTGCACAGCTATCCTGTCCACAAAGTGGCGACTGATGGAGAAGCATGTGACCTGTCCAACATCCCCCTCCAATAGAAACGCAGCTGATCCACATGCAGTTTTGTTTTCTTCTCCATCAGCTGCCATTGTGACAGCAGGAAAGCACTGTAGTCTGATCAATTCCATACTAATAAGTCTATAGTATAATGTTCCCAACATTTGTCACAATAAAAAAAAGTTCACAGTCTCTAAGCTAGTGTACAGTAACCAAAGCGTATGGTAGATTATCTTATTGCTCCGTGATATTCCTGAATGGACAGGGCATCATTCACTGGCCATCGACAAGATCCTTTATATTATTATCTTATACCAATGTGATAGGGAATGTGGAAAGTGCAGTGGACAGGGTATCTGGATCAACCATACAAATGACCTGTACATGGCTACGGAATCATTGTGACATAATTGACAATTCTATTTCAACCATTTACAACAAGCTCTTAAAAAATGTATTACAGTCTTCAGTGGTTTTTAGTTTGCAGTGATATTGTCATGATTGTAATCCACTCAGGTGAATCTGGTGTCAGAAGGTCACAGTGCCTTGCCCCTGGCAGGTTCACTACTGTTATGTGACAACATCTCCTTGATTGTGGTGCTGTAAGGGATAAGCACTCTTTCCTGCCTGGCTGCTGGCTGTAGCATCCAATCTCAGGTGCGGCTCTTTGAGTTCACCCCCCTTCACTATTTAAGTCATGTGATCTGATCACATGATGCCTGTGATAGAAACTGAATCTCTTATTTCTATGTGGTCTCTGGAGCCTGCTCTGGAAGAAGTTAGTCGCACTATGTACAGCTGTGCTGTTTGCTGCACTGAAGCCGCCTGGGGTGTTTTTCCTTTGCATGTCTATTTCCCCTGTTTATATTCCTACCCTAGTGCTTCTGTAATGTAGTGGCGAGTGTAGTGATCTCATCGGCCTGCTCACTAGCCAGGGTGAGTTTAGGGCTAGCTGAAGGCTAAGGTATCCAGCTCGGCGTTTGGTTGCAATAACCTGTATAGGGACGCTAGGGAGCTCAGGTAACAGCTTGAGAGGAGTTCAGGTGGTGTCCACTCACCCCTCTCCCTAGCGGCAGGGACCTCTATTGTATCGTGACCCGTGTGTTCCTTGTGTGTTGTAACATCATCTGGGGGTTTACCACTTACTAGGTAAAGCCTGCTAGTCACGTTCATGACAGATATGTTTAATACTTTGGCATAAAATGTTTTATTGGTGGATTCAGCGATTGCCGGTCAGGGTCTATAGAAATGATACTTCCAGTATGTCTAGCACTCTCTCACATGTTCACTTTGTCATTGAGCAAGTCTGCAAACAATTTCCTCTGCATGCTGGAAAAAAAAAGGTGTCTAGTCACAACGAGGAGTTAAGATGTTAACTATAGATGAATCTCACACATGGAAACCGTACACAACAGATTCCGTTCATATCTTGAGATGAGGTGCGAGTTTTAATGCTGTTTAAAGAAGATGTTAATTACATGGGAAAAGAAAGACATGATTACGTTCTTACCAATTTAATAATTTTAATTAGGACCCAGTTGTTAGTAGAAGAAGTCATGAGCTTGAAGAATAGCGGAGCCAATGACAGGTAGTTTTTGGGATTTCTACGAGCTAGTTCACAAATAACATTCACCGCTGCAGACTGAACCCCTGGGAGTGGAGAGAAAAACAAATAACCAATTTTATCAATATGTTTGGATTAAGACTATCAAAGCAGGGGGAGCACGCTTACCTGGATCAGGGTCCTCCAGCTTCTCTTTCAGTCTGGGGAATGCTGGGCGCAGAGACTCTGGATACTTGAGGAACACTTTATACATGATCAGAACCGCCTTTTTCCTAATGTATGGCTTTGTGTGGGACATCTGTAAGGGATAAGAAAGGATTATTGCTAGTGTTGGCCATGGGCACTGTTCACATTAGAGTCATTAATTCCACTTTTATCAGACATAAGAGCTTTTTGAATCAACAGCTCATGAAAGATCCTCTAAAACAGCCTTAGGAAGCTTAGAAAACTAATTCTGGAATATGTCGGCAACTGTAGGTCAATAGATAAGTTGTGCATGTTCATTGGAAGCTTTCTTTATAATTGGGCCCATTAGAGATCTTTTTTATGTAGACTGCAGTCTACTACTATTGCCTTCAAAGATGGGAATTTAAAGAAACCGGCACTGTGATCAAAGCATGCATTACTGAAAACATTAGATTAATTAAAGGGAATCTGTCAGCAGGTTATTGCTATGTAATCTGAGAACAGCATAATATAGGACATGAAAGCCCATTTCCAGTGATGTGTCACTTACTGGGCTGCTTGGTGTAGTCTTTATAGAATGACTGTTTCCTCACTCATGTAGATGTAGCAGAGCTAAGTCTTCTGGGCTGGTATAACCCCACCCACACCCCTGTCAGTTTCCTGTGTCCACTGTGCAGTCATCAAGCTGCTAATCAGTGGTGGAGGCGGGGTTACACTGCTTAGCCTGATTGCTCTGCATGTGAGACCTAGTCAGGAAGTAATCATCTACCGACAAAACACGGATTATATTGAAACTACAGCACACACCCTAGTAAGAAACAACTCTGAATTTGACAGCCCCAGCAGGCATGAAAATTAATGCAACTAGAAAAAGTCGACACTCCGTCCTCTAGGATGAATTCTTGTTCTTGATTGAAAAATAATGTGCACAGACAAGGATAAAATATCAAAACATTGGGGGGGGCGATGTAGCTTGGAGAGTGGCCACAGAGACTGAGCTCCCATGATCTTGAACCCATCCAGCGGTGTTTTACCTGGTACACGGCTTTTTCCCCATCTCAGACATAGATACTCTGGCAAACGGAGATCTTCCCCCCCCCCTCCCCCTCCCCACAAGACTTCAGTGGAGCAGTGTGGGGAACTCCGGTCCACCGGGGTCCGCACACAGCCCAGCGGTGAGGCAGCTTGGTTTCAGCTGGCAGCCATCTTAGCTGGGGGAAATCTGTGCTGTCAGCTCCCATCTTCTCCCCTGCTGCAGCGTGACATTACAGAAGAGGGGAGTGTAGCGGTGTGTGCCCTGAAAGATGGGCCCCTCTGCCTCCCCTTGCTTCTAACGGTTAGTGCTGCCAGCTATCTTTTCTGCCACACCTCCCACACTTTTCCCCTTGGCTCTTAGTGCGGGGGCACCTGTGACACCTAGCCTCTGTGGCTTCTGGCATATTGTAGACAGTGCTCTAGTGAGGGGGGGGGGGGGGTGCCCCTTCCTAAACTTATGAATCTGGACCCTGTGCACAGGGATTAACTAGTTTAAGGTCCCATGCAACGGAGCCCTTCTTCCCACCTCCCCCCTGCTGGACAGGTGGGAAAATGAATCACAATTACCACAAGCACTGAGGGACATTATAGACCATTATGTGGTGGTTTTATTCACACTATAACCTCTAGGACTCTGCTACAGCTCACCACTGGGGTGAGCCCCCCTGCCTGCCATATCCTTGCTGTGCATTTACTTTATTTGACATTAGTATACATCAGGAACCCTGCCAAAAACTCTAATGCAGCAGAAAAGTTGAGGGAATTTGCTAGGGGCGATCTTCCGGACTCGCCACAGGCCCCGAGAGGTAATGTCACCGTCTATACTAAGAGCAAATCTCATGCCATGGCTGCGGAGGAGCAGGAGAGGGAAGATTTAACCCTGCAACAAGTTTCTGAGCAATTGCTGAATGAGATATCCCAATGCAAAACCTCCTTCTCGGGGAAGACTGAGGAGGTGGGGCTTCTCAGGCAGGACCTACATGCTTTGAGGGGGCGAATTGTGGAGGCCGAAACTAGGATATCCTACTTCGAGTACACAGTGACCCCCATGACCTCTAAACTAACCAAGGTGGCAGGTTCCATGAATGCCTGGTGACAGAATAGAATGTTCCACAATAATATCCGTGTTATAGGCCTCCCAAAGCGTGCAGAGTTTCAGCAGCCCAAGAGGTTCCTGAAAGAGTGGCTCAAAACCACCCTGGGTGATGGATTCTCCTCTACATTTGCAGTGGAAAGAGCCCATCAAGTTCCCACCAAACCTCCTTCCCTCGAGGGCGCCACCAGGATCCCTCCTGGCAAGACTTCTGAACTGCAAGGAGAGAGATACGACATTGTGTTTGGCCAGACAGAAGTGTCTACTTAAATCTGATAACACCACCATATGCATCTTTACTGGCTTCTCCGTGGACCTTCAGAAGCAGAGGCCCCAATTTATGGATGTCAAAAAACTGCTCATGGAACGGAATATCCTGTACTCGATCTACCCTGCTCGTCACCGGATCATTCAGGAGGGTAAATCATTGTTTTTCTACTCCGGATGAGGCTACTGATTGGCTTCAGATGCACCCTGAGGTAAAGGGAAGTAACTTAGTATCCTTATATTAACTTCTCCACCTAGAATGGTTAGGTTTGCTCGTTAGGATGGGGAAAGTGAACAGATGCACTCCCTTGGTGTTTCTCCTCAGTGCTTACAACATGGAACCCCCTGATAGAGGAGCTCTCTCTTACTGTGGATGCTACGATTTCTATACCTACCTCTGGTAACAGCGATGGTATCCCCTTTGTGGTTCAAAATGAAGGCCACTGGACATAATTCTCGTTTTATTGTTGTTGCCACCAAAAGTTTAGTGTGCAGTGCATGTATACTATGCTGTTCTTTAATTTCTGTTTTGCCAGTTTTTCTGCTGCTGATCCCTTTCTTTTATAGGTTACAGAGAGGAGTGGAGAATGCTGGAATAATTAAGTGTATATGCTATAGTACTTGTGTATCAGGAATTTGTGATTGGCTCAGATCTTAAATGTTTAGTATGGAATGTGCGAGGCCTCAAGTCCCGTGGTAAGCGAACCAAAGTCTTTTCACAGCTTAGATGGTACAACCCTTAAGAGGTGGCATTAGTGGAAACACATCTGACCCTGGGTGCAATGTTTTGTCCATGCTTTTCACACCAGCTATTCCAGGGGAGTCTCTCTGCTGGTGCATAAATTGCTGCGCTGATATCTTAAGGTCGCTCACATGAACCCAGAGGGGAGGTTCGTCTTTGTTAAACCATCATTAATTCGCAAGAATATGTCATCATTTGTATTTATAATGCTCCCCCGCTACCCTGGCAATTATAAAGAGCGCAGTTAGTTTTGCCTTGAATTACCCAGACGCTCATGTGCTTTGCATGGGGGACTTCAATCTGGTTATGGATAATGATTTGGATAGACTTCGTTTAGATAGTATATCTGCAGGGTCAGACTCGCCTCCTACTCAGTTTTCAATCTATATGCGGGGTAATAGCCGGCTTGACTTGTGGAGGCTGCACTTTCTGGGGACCCGGGAATATACTTGTCACTCCTCCACTAGGAGCACGCTCTCCCGACTGTATATTTGGGTCTAGCAGTCTGGCCATGTGGGTGGAGAGTATAGAGCATAGAAATAGGGGTATTTCGGACCATAGCCCTATGTTACTATCGCTTAGATTTGACCGGAGACTACAGCGCTCTATATGGAAACTAAATGTATTCTGGTTAAAACTAATTGGACTGAATGACAGGATCCCTGTTCAAATGGACTGCTTTATAGGGGCGCATGGGGGGCCTTAACATGCCAATCTTTTGTGGGATACCCTCAAAAAATATCTACAAGGCTGCCTTATTTCGACAATTTCATATATTAAAAGGACCACCTCACAGGAGGATGAAATCACAGAATGTCAGGTCTGGGAGGCAGAGAAGGTTTTTATAGCTAATCCTTCCAGTAATAAGCTGGAGTGGCTGCATTCTCAGACGTTACGTGCAATATTTAGACACCAAATCTAAGCACAAATTGTTCTTCACGCGGCAATTATATTTCAAGATGGGGAACCAGTCCAGCAAGCTCTTGGTGTATATGGTCAGACTGCATAACTCCTCTAATACGATCCTTAAAATTTGCAGACCTGACTGGTGAATTGTTATTTCCCCGACTGGTATCCTTCAGTGTTTTCAGGACTTCTAGCGTTCGCCATGTACGTCCAGAAGCAAGGCAACTGTTGCAGAGTGCCTGGCCTATTTAGCAGATGTGGACTTTCCGAGGCTGACCGCTGCTCAAAAGTCCCTTTTGGAAGCTGAGATTACGTCAGACTAGTTTAAATCCGCGATAGCAGATCTGGCTGCGGGCAAGATACCAGGAATTCATGTTACCACCTGTGTTTGAGGTACATGACCTCCCAGTCTCCTTTTACAATGCTATTATAAAAAAGAGGGGATAACCACTTGGAGTGTGGATCATACTGTCCATTCTCCCTAGTAAATGTGGATTATAAAATCTTCACCAAAATCCTTGTCACTAGACTGAATTTAGTAATTCTATATTTTGTTAGCCCTGATCAGACGGGCTTTATGCCAGGGAAAAGTACCGATCAATTTTAGGAGAGTTCAGTCTGTCATTCAAATGAGTACTCTTGTAAAAGATAAGTGGGCCTTGGCCTCGCTGGACACAGCCAAGGAGTTTGACTCTCTGGAATGGAACTTCCTGGTGGCCTGCCTCTAACGCTTTGGATATGGTCCTAGATTCGGCAACTGGGTCCAAATGCTATATCAGGCCCCTAAGACCAGAATGGTGGTTAATGATATCTCCTCTGAACCCTTTTCATTTGGGAAGGGGAACTCGCCAGGGGTGCCCTTTGACACCGGCTCGCTTTTCCCTGGCTTGAAGCTCTGGCAATAAAAATTTGCTCTAGCAAACTAATACGGGGTATTCAAATAGCAGATCGGGTAGATACTATAGGACTGTGTGCAGATAACATGATCATATTTATGGACGATGTGGAGTGATCTCTACCTCGAGTTGTCGATGTCATAAAATGAATTTAGCAAATAGTCTGGATTAGGTATAAATTGGGATAAATCTAACTTTATGTCTCTTGCCCATAACCCTGCGGATCACTTAGAGGCTTTGTCCCCTCAGCCCTTAGTCTCTAGGTTTAAATACCTGGGGATAAATATACATAAAGAAAGTAAGCACGATCTCCACTCTAATATTTACCCTGTGTTAGTTGTTCAAAACTAAATTCACGTTATGGAGTAAGCTACCTTTATCAGTCCCAAAAATATGAACTTAATAAAGATGATACTACTCCCTATATTTAATTATTTCCTTCAACATGGTGCAGTCCCAGTCCCTAAATCCTTTTTCTCATCCCTAGCTTAATTGATATGCGGGTTTATTTGGGGTAGTGCAAGGCCTAAACTAAAGCGGACCACACTACATAGATAGAAAATGCAGGGGGAACAGAGCCGCCAGATTTCTTCTTTTATTATTTAGTCGACCATTTAAAAGCGCTTAGTTCAAGAATGTCTGGCTCTTAACTCGGAGTCATTTAGCCCACGCGGCGGGGACAGACTGCCTACTTGGCTTTCTGGAAGCGGATAAGGTGTCCAGAAACTACTGCCACTCCTTAGATTGGCGAGACAGGTCTTGAGACACACACAAAAAAAAAAAATTGTGACGCCCTGGCCTATCAGGTCATCACAGGGTATTGTGCAATCTGCCCTTCAGCACAGTATCCACTCTCCTTGGTTACGGGTCCTGGTCCTTTGGTGTTGCTAACAGCTGAGCCAATCAAAACCCTAGGAACACTTTACACTGTACCCAGACGACACACCATTGGGGGGGCCTAAAGGGAAAAGGGCCGACCACATGGGGGGGGTGGTTAGGGGAGAGTGAGAAAGTGAGAGGAGAAGTGAAGTGGTAGTGGAAGGAGAACGAGGTGAAGTGACTCTCGAGAGGAGAGGTCACAGGTGGAGCAGGGCTCCTGAGTACTAGGTGCCAGACGTTGGTCTGGGCCTGGTAGGAGGTGGAACCCCGGTCGCAGGGGATAGTATCAGTGGGCACGGACTGCCGAGCAGGGTGGCCGGAAGCCTTGAGCAATCACCGGGCAGGGGCCAGGGCACGACTGGGTACGTGGACCCTAGGCCGGGAAGTAGCTTCATGCGTCCTGGTAATTTACCTGACCGGGGTGAAGACTTCAAGTGTCATCCCCAACCCGCTCCAAAATCGGGGGTACTAGCGCACCAATGAGATAGGACTTTCCCACGACAGTCCAAAGAAATCCTACGCGTGAACCCTGAGAGCAAGCTCACTCCGTTAGCCATATGGGTGAGCGGGACCGAAAAGTTTCAGACTTGAGGGTCCAGGGAAGAAAACACAGGTGCCAAGGAAAGGGTCACAGACTAACAGCAACACCAAGGACACGGACCCAAGCGTGCTCCCTTACAGTTGCAGTGGTACTCAGAACTCTGGTTTACAAGCTGTCTGTGTGGTTATTTCTGGACTGAGTGAGTATACTGAAAAACCCTTCTCCTACCCCCAATGGCACCCCTACATCACCATCACCGGGCTCCCGGGGCAAAAACCCCCTACCCACGGAGAGGTTAAAACACCTTGCTGCCATACCACCGTCACCGGGCGTCCCCAACAGCAGCGGTGGTACCCTATCTTACCACGCACCGTGGGTGGCGTCACGAACTTTCCTAATCCTGTGTATATACTCCCCCACTCCTTTTTAATTCAAGTGTCCGCGTGGACCCCCCGGGTCCAGAGACCCCTCGAGCCACCGTGGCTCCGGATCCGAGCGGCTCGGCTGCTGCTACGGGGACGGTACACCTCCATGCTTCTCCGATACCATTGCTGAAATGCCCTTATGACAGAATGTACTTTTGCCCACATTGTCTAACCATCCGTACTCTACATTCTGGAGTTCAGACGACGTTCTCTCTCAGTGATATATATGAATAAAGTGTCCTATTGGCCTTTGACCAGATCCAGTCTAAATTTACTGTAGCTAGGTGTCACTTTTATTTTTTAGATCTTTTCAGCTTAGCACAGCGGTTTAACGCCACACACAGGGCATCTGACAGTGTCTTAATCGTCTCTTTTCCGTTAATAGGGATTCTTCGCTCTCAGGGCCCTAAAGGATTGATCTCTATATATCAGGAGTCCCAAACCAAAGTCTCTCCCTCAGTCAACAATAAAATGATCCAAATTTATATAGTACATCAGGCATATCTAACACCGTTGATATTGTTTAGGATGCGTCAATGCGCAATGCCGGAATGATTGAGATGTCGCGGGGAAGACGTAGACTTTATCCACATGATCTGGGGGTACCTGGCAATTGTCTCTTTTTCGTGTGAGGTCATTTCCATTCTGTCCTCCCTAGCCTCTATCTCCATACCTCTTGACCCAATGCTCTGTCTTTTTGGAGTCCTCGATGAGGGTACCTGGTCTCATCAGCACAAAATATTTTTGCAGAAGTCTCTTTCTGGCCAGGAAACGCACAGCCTTACGGTGGATGGGTGGTGTCCTCCCGACTGCACAAGCCTGGGTAGAGCTAGTAAATGCAAGGCTTCCCTTTGAACAGGCTGTATCAGAACAGAGTGTGTCCTGAAAAATTTACTAAGGTTTGGGAGATGTAGAATTCCTCCCCCTTGATGCTGCTGTCTACCCAATTGTGTTGATCCCCGTGGACTCAGCTGTATGAGGTGATACAGTGGTTATAGACTGGTATCTGATTCAATTGATTTTAAGTTCGCACCTACCACCAAATATGGTTAGTTTGAGGGGACCTGGTCTCATCACCACAAAATCTTTCTGCGGGAGTCGCTTTCTGGCCAGGAAACTTATAGCCTTACGGTGGATGGGTACTTCTCCCCAACGGTGCGGGCATGGATGGAGCTGGTGAATACAATGCTCCCTTTCGAACGCACTGTGTATCAGAATAGAGGGTGCCCTGAGAAATTCACTAAGGTCTGGGAGATGTGGAATACTTCCCCTTTGACACTGTCAACTTAAATGGGGGTGGCCCCTGTGTTTCTGTATTTGTGATAAGAGATTAAGATCTGGAATTAGGTATATTCTACTTTTGGGTGGCACCCAACCGCAGAAACGGTTAATTTGATTTCTTACTGTTTGATGTGATGTTTGTGCATCTCAGGTACCTCATTTAGACAATTCATTACAACACAAAATGTAGTGTTATCATTGCCTTACGTTACTCTGATCATTTCTCTTTTTATCTGTCCATATACAGCAGGGGTGGGGAACCTCCGGCCCGCGGGCCGCATGCAAACCCGCCATGACCTTTTGTGCGGCCCCTGGGCAGATTCCCGGGGGTGGCAGTGCTCGGCCACTGCCGTGGTCTTACCGGGCGCCGGCCCTTTAAGGCTTCACATGCGCTGCTTGCGCGCACCAATGAGCTCTTTCCCTGGCAGGTGCCAGCGTGCTCAGGACTGACTTTGTGGGCGGGTTTAGCGCTCTGCGCTTCCGTCCCACAGCAGCTTCACCGTTTCCTGCATTGTGCCGCCCGCTCTCCACCCCTTCTCCCGTGCAGCGTGCCTCAATCAATGCTGTGTGCTGCCCGCTCTCTGCCCCTTCTCTGGTGCAGCTCCCTGGCGCTGTGTGCCGCCCGCTCTCTACCCCTTCTCCATTGCAGCGTGCAGCTCCACGTGCTGTGTGCTGCCGCTCCCCGGTGCTGTGTGCCGCCCGCTCTCTGCCCCTTCTCCGGTGTAGCGTGCAGCTCCCCGGTGCTGTGTGCCACCCGCTCTCTGCCCCTTCTCCGGTGCAGCCTGCCCCCTGCAGTGCTGTGTGCAGACTCCCCAGCAATGTGGATCACCCCCGCTGTTGAGTTCTCTCCAGTGCTCCTTACCACCCCAAGTGCAGTGTACCCCCTAGTGAAGTCTGTGCTCTGCAAATGCTGTCTGTGCCCCCAAGTCTCCTCCTAGTGAGGTCTGTGTGCCCCCCACTTAGTGAGGTCTGTGTGCCCCCCACTTAGTGAGGTCTGTGTGCCCCCCACTTAGTGAGGTCTGTGTGCCCCCCACTTAGTGAGGTCTGTGTGCCCCCCACTTAGTGAGGTCTGTGTGCCCCCCACTTAGTGAGGTCTGTGTGCCCCCCACTTAGTGAGGTCTGTGTGCCCCCCACTTAGTGAGGTCTGTGTGCCCCCCACTTAGTGAGGTCTGTGTGCCCCCCACTTAGTGAGGTCTGTGTGCCCCCCACTTAGTGAGGTCTGTGTGCCCCCCACTTAGTGAGGTCTGTGTGCCCCCCACTTAGTGAGGTCTGTGTGCCCCCCACTTAGTGAGGTCTGTGTGCCCCCCACTTAGTGAGGTCTGTGTGCCCCCCACTTAGTGAGGTCTGTGTGCCCCCCACTTAGTGAGGTCTGTGTGCCCCCCACTTAGTGAGGTCTGTGTGCCCCCCACTTAGTGAGGTCTGTGTGCCCCCCACTTAGTGAGGTCTGTGTGCCCCCCACTTAGTGAGGTCTGTGTGCCCCCCCACTTAGTGAGGTCTGTGTGCCCCCCACTTAGTGAGGTCTGTGTGCCCCCCACTTAGTGAGGTCTGTGTGCCCCCCACTTAGTGAGGTCTGTGTGCCCCCCACTTAGTGAGGTCTGTGTGCCCCCCACTTAGTGAGGTCTGTGTGCCCCCCACTTAGTGAGGTCTGTGTGCCCCCCACTTAGTGAGGTCTGTGTGCCCCCCACTTAGTGAGGTCTGTGTGCCCCCCACTTAGTGAGGTCTGTGTGCCCCCCACTTAGTGAGGTCTGTGTGCCCCCCACTTAGTGAGGTCTGTGTGCCCCCCACTTAGTGAGGTCTGTGTGCCCACACTTAGTGAGGTCTGTGTGCACCCCACTTAGTGAGGTCTGTGTGCACCCCACTTAGTGAGGTCTGTGTGCACCCCACTTAGTGAGGTCTGTGTGCACCCCACTTAGTGAGGTCTGTGTGCACCCCACTTAGTGAGGTCTGTGTGCACCCCACTTAGTGAGGTCTGTGTGCACCCCACTTAGTGAGGTCTGTGTGCACCCCACTTAGTGAGGTCTGTGTGCACCCCACTTAGTGAGGTCTGTGTGCACCCCACTTAGTGAGGTCTGTGTGCACCCCACTTAGTGAGGTCTGTGTGCACCCCACTTAGTGAGGTCTGTGTGCACCCCACTTAGTGAGGTCTGTGTGCACCCCACTTAGTGAGGTCTGTGTGCACCCCACTTAGTGAGGTCTGTGTGCACCCCACTTAGTGATGTCTGTGTGCCCCCCCCCTTAGTGATACCTGTGTGCCCCCCCCTTAGTGATGCCTGTGCCCACCTAGTGATGTCCGTGCCCCCCCTAGTGCTCTCTGTGTCGCCCTAGTGATGTGTGTGCCCCCCAGTGCAGTCTGTGCCCCACAGCAATGTTTATGCCTCCCTGTGACCTAGTAATCTGTGTTCCCCAGCATCTCCTGTTATGTATATGCTCCTAGCCCCTCCTGTCATGGATATGCCCCAGCGTCTCCTGTGATGTGTATGCCCCAACCCCTCCTGTGATATATACGTCACACACTGGGGTATATACATCACATAGGAGATGCTGGGGCTGTACATATGACAGGAGGGGCTGTGCGCATATACCTCACAGGAGAGGCTGTGCGCATATACCTCACAGGAGGGGCTGGGCGCATATACATCAAAGGAGGGGCTGAAAGCATACACATCACAGGAGGGAGCTGGGGGCATATACATGTCCCAGCCCCTCGTGTGATGTATGTGCCCCCAGTGTTTTCTGTGATGTAGGTGTCTCTTGTATATACAGCAGTCCCAGCGTCTCCTATGTGATGTATATGCCAACAGCCCCTTCAGTGATGTAGGTGTCCTGTGATTTATATACACCAGTCCCTGTCCCTGTCTCTGTTGTGTGATGTATATAGTCTACCAATCTTATTATCACAAAGAGTTGCCTGCGCTCCAGACCGTGACAAACCTGGAGAAGAGAGAAGCAACATAAGTATCGCCGAACATCACAGCCTCACAAAAGAGAAGCCGCTCCGGCCACCACAATAGGGGTGAGTTAACGGTTTGACCAAATATAGTTGGTTCATTTTCACATTGATAATTTTGTGCGGCCCCCGAAGGTTGGCAAAAATTTCCAAATGGCCCCCGGCAGCAAAAAGGTTCCCCACCCCTGATATACAGCTTTGAGCACGTGTATGTTTTGTATACTCTTACCATGTACCTGTCTTGCTCTGTTTGCTGTTTAATAAACGAATTTAAAAAAAAATGTGGTTAGTTTGTTGCTATTGTTTAACTATCTCAGGTGCTTCAATAATCTAATGTATTCAAGCTAAACAGCATTGTAGTTGTTTTAGTGTGGAATTATACGGTGTTATACCTAATTGGTAAACTTATCTGAATTTACTACAGAATTGTAAGTACATGTTTATGCCTTTCATGTCTTTATAATGTACCTGGTATATTTCTTTGCAGTTTAGTAAACTAGTTAAAAAAAAAAAAAAAAAATTAGCTCACTTCCTAAGGCTACTTTCACACTTGCATTCAGCGCAGTCCGTCACTATGGAGAATAGCGCAGTCCGTTAACGCACTGCGCTATTCTCCATAGACTTGTATGGATGACGCACTGTAACGCAAGTGTTAGCATTGCATCGCCTTGACGACGCAGTATCGTTATTTTGACGCTGTGCCGGGCGGAAGGAACGCAGCATGTAACTTTTTTTGAGCGGCGGAAACCTTTATTTTTCACTGTGCATGCTCTTTTTTTTTTTTTTTAAATCATAGAAACTTTATCTTGTTTCTCGATGGCCGAACTTTCAGCTGAGCGCCCGGCCGCCGGCAGTGAGAGCTCTCAGCTGAGCACCCCCGACCGCCGGCTATTGAGAGCATTCAGCTGAGCGCCCGGCCGCCGGCACGTGAGAGCTCTCAGCTGAGCGCCCGGCCGCCGGCATGTGAGAGCACTCAGCTTAGCGCCCCCAGCATGTGAGAGCTCTCAGCTGAGCACCCGGCCGCCAGCATGTGAGAGCGCTCAGCTTAGCGCCCCCGGCTATTGAGAGCGATCAGCTGAGCGCCCGGCCACCGGGTGATCAGCTGATCGTTCACAATAGTCTGCTGCCGGTAAAACTGTAAAGAAGAAAAAAACAAAAGAAAAAAAAAAAGCTTTCCGTTGTTTTGTACGATCCGTTGCATCTGTTGTGCCATTATATGCAACGCATCCGTCACACAACGCAATGCAACGGATGCCGTTCAACGAAAGTGTGAAAGTAGCCTAAGGCTATGTGCGCACTAGGCGTTTTTTCCCGCGGATTTACCCGCAGTTTTGCTGCGGAAATTTCTTGAGAAAAGTTTGAAATCTTTCTGCAGACATTTCCCTGCAAAACCTATGGGGGAAAAAAAATAGCTGTCCGCGTTTTTTTCTCAAGAAAATTCTTTGTGAAGATTTTCTTGAGAAAATTTCTTGAGAAAATGTGCATGTCACTTCTTTTCCACAGGTACCTGCGGTATACCCCCGGTATTTCACTCCATTCACTGTAATGTAATCGCGAAATACCGGGGGTATACCGCAGGTAGCAAATGATGTGCGGTATAGCCGCGATTTACCTGTGGTAATATTCATCGCTGCCTACGGTTTTGCAGGAAGCGAGGTCATTATGACAGAAGAGGAAGCGGAGCAGAGTAAACACACACGTCACACTCCCTGGACACCGCACAGAAGCGCTTCCGTGTGACCTCCAGGTGCCCGTGCAGTCTGTGTCCTGCTCCGGCCCCGTGGCTGCCAGCAAGCAGTGTCAGTGTCTGCCCGCAGTGTCAGCAGCTTGTCACCCTGCAGCGTAGGCAGACACTGACACACAGCAGTGCGTGCAGCCACGGGGATGACGGGCGCTGCTGTCAGGAGGTGAGATGAGATCATTACTTGCTGTGACGATCTGCTGCCTCCTGACGTCACCACTGTCACTGCAGTCTATGCCCGCAGCCCGAGACTGTCACTGGCGGTGACGTCACGGGCTCTCGCGATACTGCTGAGTACGCGGCGGGCATAGAAGGCAGTGACAGCGCTGATAGCAGGACTGCAGGACATCATCACAGCAGGTAATGATCTCATCTAACCTCCTGATGGCAGCGCTTAGCATCCCCTGCAGTGACCTGGGCTGACCTATTGATGTTAGCTCAGGTCACTGCATTGCTCTCCCAGCCAATGGGGAACCTTCTGTTCTTCATTGACTGGGACAGTAACTATGGTATGGATCGTCGTGGGATTTGATTGTTCTTGTCAATAAATTGGTGAAAGAGGGAATGTGGGGAGTGTTTTTTCAAATAAAAATTAGACAACAAAAAAAGTTTTATTTCTTACTGACTGGGTTGGTGATGTCGGGTATGTGATAGACACGTGACATCACTAACCCCAGGGCTTGATGCCAGGTGACATTACACATTTGGCATCAACCCCATATATTACCCCGTTTGCCACCGCACCAGGGCAACGGGATGAGTTGGGGCGAAGCACCAGGATTGGCACGTCTAATGGATGCGCCACTTCTGGGGCCGCTACAGCCTGCTATTTTTAGGCTGGGGAGTGTCCACTAACAGTGGACCTCCCTAGTCTGAGAATATCAGACCCCAGCTGTCCGCTTTACCTTGGCTGGTGATCCAACTTGGGGGGGACCCCACGTTTTTTGTTTTAAATTATTTATTTAATGTAAAATAACAGTGTGGGGTGCCCTCTGTTGTGGATTACCAGCCAAGGGGAAGCTGCCAGCTGTGGTCTGCAGGCTGCAGCTGTCTGCTTTACCCTAGCTGGCTACAAAAGATGGGGGGACCTCACGTCATTTTTTAATTATTTAGTTATTTTTTGGCTAAATACAAGGCTAGGCACCCTTTAGTGCCACATGAAAGTCACTAAAGGGTGCCAGCTTAGAATATGCAGGGGGTGGGACATTATATAGGTCTTTCTCATCTATCCATCTTTCCCTCTATCCATTATCTGTCTATCGATTATCTATTATCTATATTATTTATTGCAGTTCAGCATAACAAAACCGCAGGAACCAACCTGCGGCAAAACCGCGGCAAAAACGCATGCGTTTTTCCCGCGGTTTTGGTGCGTTTTTTTACCACAGGTGCGGTAATCTTCAACTCCCAGAAGTTTCTCAAGAAATTTTCTTGAGAAAAATCACTTTTCTATTGCGCACATAGCCTAAGAGGTGTTTTTTGAAGGAGTAACCTTTGCCTTGCATATGCACCTGAACAGCAGTAGGCATATACAATTGCAGTAATAAATACTGTTTAAAATCACTAACCCATATAGGATACTACTGCTGGCAAGGTGCTAACGGCACACACAGGTGCATATCTATCCACGGACTAGTTTGAACAGGGTAAAACAAAATCGTGGATTAACCCTTGCATGTGCAAATTTTTGAAAAAATTAGATATAAAAATCACTTTCATTGCACGTTATAGGTTTAAATAGCCCTAATCCAAATTAACAAGTCGAAAGCCTGGAAATATATAAAATATGTTAAAAACCCTGAGATGTTGATTCAATGAAGGTTTATTTCTAACAATACTTTTTTTGCAGCATGGTGTGTGACCCTGCTATTTCTGGGTTATGATTCGTTGCTTGAGACCTTTCTTGTGCTTTTTATAATAGAATCTTTGTAAAACGCTCTTTTTACTCTAATAAAATGATTTTTTGATCATTTTTACAAAAAAATATACAGTTGCCTTTGAGGCTCTTTTTTCTTGTTGCATTTAAAAAAAAAAAGTGTATAAATTATATATATTTTTTTTATTATATATAATCAGGACCTCTTACATATTTCAGAATAAAATAGCTGTTCAAATCATGTTACAATCAATAAAAAGGTAATGTCGCACTCCTCCCCTTTAACCTTTTTCTAATCAGGTCACAGTTAATTAGCGGGTGTGCATTCTCCATATGGTGATCACCTACACATATAAAGAACAAGCTCAAAATAAAAAAAAAAAAAATACAGAAAAAAAAGTCACCTAAATGAACCCATCAATGATGATAAATATCATCCTATCGTATATGTAATCCATTAGACTGTCTAGTCTGTAAAACAAATATCCAGAGGGCCTCTCTGCTTAATAGCAATCTCCTACCATCTCCTCCTCTGACATCCATTTTTACCCTTTCTATCCCTGTACTTTTTCTAGTTGCATTTATCTTTCAAAGACAAGTCCAGCTGCCAGTCTGTTTCTCCAGTACTGAGATATCACTGTCTGTAGTGATATGTAAATAAGTCTGCCGATCTGGAGCCTCTGTCACTCCAGCTCTAGTCCCTGCCAAATGCCATATCCTCCTGTTTGAATGCCTAAAATCACACAGCATAGAGGCTGTCAGTCACGCAGGAGGTGGTGGCATTGGGAAAGAGCTGGATTGACAGACTTCACATCTACAGCATCATTTACTTATCAATACAAATGCTGATTTCTCAGTAATGGAGGAATAGACTGGCCATGTAAAGGTATTGCTGGACTTGTCTTTGACAGGGTTACATGCCCACATAGTTTGGGAAGTTAATACTTGATGACACATTCCTATCCAGGACTTGTGCCTATGTTGAGTGTTTGCAGCATTTCCAGTGTGTCTCTGCTGCGTTTTACGGTAGCAGATTTCTGAAATCGCCTGCACATGAAGTTTTTATGTTCCTTGCGGATTTCAATGATCCATGACTTTTTGTAAATCTGCTGCATGTCAATTCTCTTAGGATTTTTGCTGCATTTTTCACTTATGCAAATGAGCACATAAAAATCTCGAGTAAAATATATATATAAAAAAATGCATACCATACACTGCATTTTTGCTGGCAAAAGATGCATTTTTATTGCAAAAAAAAAAAAAAATATCTACAAATACTCAATACCCCAAGGCCATGTTCCAACGATAAGTATTTGGTTAGCTCTTTTTACTGTTTTTTAATGTTGCAGATTTTCTGCAGCATTTCTGCACCTATTAACTAAATGTGGTTACTTGCATTTTAGTTGTCGTATTTGGTATGTAATGTGTTAAATAAAGTGGCTTAGTTTTACATACTTCCTGTTACTTAGATTTGATAAAACTATCCATAATGTAATTACAAAGGGTTTCTGTGTGTTTCGCCTGAGGAAATGCACTAATAATACATGCACATTTTTCTCATCTCACTGAAGAAAAAAAAAAAAATGTATAATTTTAAGGGGCTGCCATTGCACCGGTATAGCTATTACAAGGGGATGCCACCACGCTGGTATAGCTATTACAAGGGGATGCAAGGGGATGCCGCCACGCTGGCATAGCTATTACAAGGGGATGCAAGGGGATGCCGCCACGCTGGCATAGCTATTCAAAGGGGATGCCACCACGCTGGTATAGCTATTACAAGGGGATGCAAGGGGATGCCGCCACGCTGGTATAGCTATTACAAGGGGATGCCACCACGCTGGTATAGCTATTGAAAGGGGATGTCGCCACGCTGGCATAGCTATTCAAAGGGGATGCCGCCACGCTGGCATAGCTATTCAAAGGGGATGCCGCCACGCTGGTATAGCTATTCAAAGGGAATGCCGCCACGCTGGTATAGCTATTCAAAGGGGATGCCGCCACGCTGGTATAGCTATTCAAAGGGGATGCCGCCACGCTGGTATACCTATTCAAAGGGGATGCCGCCACGCTGGTATACCTATTCAAAGGGGATTCCGCCACGCTGGTATAGCTATTCAAAGGGGATTCCGCCACGCTGGTATAGCTATTCATAGGGGATGCCGCCACGCTGGTATAGCTATTCATAGGGGATGCCGCCACGCTGGTATAGCTATTCAAAGGGGATGCCGCCACGCTGGTATAGCTATTCAAAGGGAATGTCGCCACGCTGGTATAGCTATTCAAAGGGGATGTCGCCACGCTGGTATAGCTATTCAAAGGGGATGCCGCCACGCTGGTATAGATATTCAAAGGGGATGCCACCACGCTGGCATAGCTATTCAAAGGGAATGCCGCCACGCTGGTATAGCTATTCAAAGGGGATGCCGCCACGCTGGTATAGCTATTCAAAGGTGATGCCGCCACGCTGGTATAGCTATTCAAAGGGTATGCCGCCACGCTGGTATAGCTATTCAAAGGGGATGCCGCCACGTTGGTATAGCTATTCATAGGGGATGCCGCCACGCTGGTATAACTATTCAAAGGGGATGCCGCCACGCTGGTAAAGCTATTGAAAGGGGATGCCGCCAAGCTGGTATAGCTATTCAAAGAGGATGCCACCACACTGGTATAGCTATTCAAAGGGGATGCCGCCACGCTGGTATAGCTATTCAAAGGGGATGCCGCCACGCTGGTATAGCTATTCAAAGAGGATGTCACCACACTGGTATAGCTATTCAAAGGGGATGCCGCCACGCTGGTATAGCTATTCAAAGACGATGTCACCACACTGGTATAGCTATTCAAAGGGGATGCCGCCACACTGGTATAGCTATTCAAAGGGGATGCCGCCACGCTGGTATAGCTATTTGAAGGGGATATCGTTGGTGCATTTCTTTCTGACTAAGCACTTTGCCCTAGAACCAGGCTGTGTCCACCCTCCTTGATAGCTGGATCTTTTCTCCCCAGACATGTAGGTTTTTAACCAAGATAAAGGCAGTTAGGATGGGGTCCCGGTATATTGAGCTCACGTTGCCGCTGGTTACCAAGCTCACATGCATTGGTCAATACATAAGCTAAGTATCTTTTTTCAAATAATTTTCAAATTTTTTCCGAAAGCATAATGCAATACCAGAGTTACCTTATTCATTGTTAGCATTCTAGAGTGCAGCTGTAGGTATTTTGTAGTTGCACCAGTATAGCTATTTGAAAGGAATGCTGCAACACTAATATAGCTTTTTGATTTTTCTTTAATTTTGGCATAGGGATGTTGATCTAATCTAGTAACCAATAAAAGAGAAACGCAGTATTCCATGACAGCCATTCAGATGTGCAATAGTCCACGCAAGGCCAAACAAATCTGCCAGTGTGGGAGGCTCCGTCATAAAGAAACCCTTGTTTGGCTCAGAGGGGTCATGCGTGTAGGAACCATTCCATAATTTCCGTATGCCCTTATGGGCACTTTGGACAGGGTATCTTCATGAGACAATCATTTTAATTATAGCACGTATTTTCAAAGTGATCTTTCATGCGTTTCACTTACCAGTGTCATGATGTCATTTGCTAAATCTCTGGCCAAGTCAGGAGTGACAAAACAAGACAGCCCGGTCAGGGCCACACCAGTGTCATATTGATTAGGGCTGCTTAGATCCTGAAAAGAAACCATTACTTTGTTAAAATAAGTTCTAATGAAGCTAGGTCATTTGTAATAAATGCAGACAGCAATATATATAGTGGGTACGGAAAGTATTCAGACCCCGTTAAATTATTCGCACTTTGTTTCATTGCAGCCATTTGTTAAATTCAAAAAAGTTCACTTTTTTTTCTCATTAATGTACACTCCACCTCATCTTGACAGAAAAAAACAGAAATGTAGAAAGTTTTGCAAATTAAACGTGAAAAACTGAAATATCACATGGTCATAAGTATTCAGACCCTTTGCTCAGACACTCATTTAAGTCACATGCTGTCCATTTCCTTGTGATCCTCCTTGAGATGGTTCTGCTCCTTCATTGGAGTCCAGCTGTGTTTAATTAAACTGATAGGACTTGATTTGGAAAGGCACACACCTGTCTATATAAGACATCACAGTGAATGTCAGACCAAATAAGAATCATGAGGTCAAAGGAACTGCCCAAGGAGCTCAGAGGCACAATTGTGGCAAGTCACAGATCTGACCAAGGTTACAAAAGAATTTCTGCAGTACTCAATGTTTTTAAGAGCACAGTGGCCTCCATAATCCTTAAATGGAAGAAGTTTGGGACCACCAGAACTCTTCCTTAGACCTGGCCGTCCAGCCAAACTAAGCAATCGTGGGAGAAGAGCCTCAAGATCACTGTGGCTGAGCTCAGAGATGCAGTAGGGAGATGGAAGAAAGTTCCACAAAGTCAATTATCACTGCAGCCCTCCACCAGTCGGGCATTTATGGCAGAGTGGCCCGACGGAAGCCTCTCCTCAGTGCAAGACATATAAAAGCCCACAGAGTTTGCAGCAAAAAAAAACACATGAAGGACTCCCAGACTATGAGAAATAAGATTCTCTGGTCTGATGAGACAAAGATAGAACTTTTTGGTGATCATTCGAATTCACGGTATGCGTGGAGAAAACCAGGCACTGCTCATCACCTGCCCAATGCAATCCCAACAGTGAAACATGGTGGTGGCAGCATCATGCTATGGGGGTGTTTTTCAGCTGCAGGGACAGGACGACTGGCTGCAAGTGAAGGAAAGATGAATGCGGCCAAGTACAGAGTTATCCTGCAAGAAAACCTCTTCCAGAGTGCTCTGGATCTCAGACTTGGCTGAAGGTTCACCTTCCAATAAGACAATGACCCTAGGCACACAGCTAAAATAACATATGAGTGTCTTCAGAACAACTCTGTGACCATTCTTGACTGGCCAAGCCAGAGCCCTGACCTAAACCCTATTGAGCATCTCTGTAGAGACCTGAAAATGGCTGTCCACCAACGTTCACCATTTAACCTGACAGAATTGGAGAGGATCTGCAAGGAGGAATGGCAGAGGATCCCCAAATCCAGATGTGGAAAACTTGTTGCATCATTCCCAAGACGATTCATGGCTGTATTAGCTCAAAAGGGAAGGTGCTTCTACTCAATACTGAGCAGAGGGTCTGAATATTTATGACAATGTGATTTTTCAGTTTTTCTTGCAAACATTTTTACATTGTTATTTTCTGTCAAGATGGAATGCAGAGTGGACATTAATGAGAAAAAAAATGAACATTTTTGAATTTACCAAATGGCTGCAATTTAACAAAGAGTGAAAAATGTAAAGGGGTCTGAATAATTTCCATACCTACTGTATATAGCTGTTCTTACAAATATGGCTAAGGTTTAAGAAATCCTCACATAACTCAAAAGCTAATCAACAGGAAAAAAAATAATCAAAACGTCTAAGCCATGGGTCTTTTCTTTGTATAAATTACCTTCCGTATCTGATTTGTGGTCAGCATAATGACGTCTGTGCCCTCATGGAAGCATTGTGAAGCCGCTAAGTATCCAATCCTCTGAAAAAAACAGAAGTAAACTGATGAAAACAGAAGACACCAATATGAAAGCGAAAAGCCAAGGTGGTTTCAATCTCACCTTGAAAGTAAACTTGGAGGCGCTCATCACCTCGATGATATTAAATGCAGCCCAGCTGATGTCATAGCCCAGCATTTGTAACTGTGGACAGAAGGAATATTGGTGAGAATAGTGCCACGGATATGAACCATGCTTTTGTGATCTATCATCCATAACATGACAGACGTAAATACGTATTATTGGGGTACACAGCTCCCCTTCGTCAGGCTGTATGGACATACCCTTCTACCGAGCCACAGCCACCTCACCCATAAACATGGAGGGCAGAGAAAGCCGCAGGCAGAAAGCTCTGGAGGCGACAGATGCTCTGGATAACAGACTTGGAGAATCGGGAGGCCCCCATACAGATTGTAGCACAACTATTTCTGCTAGGCATGATTACTTGTTTACATCTGAAGCATAGTTTTGCTTAATATTCCACTTTATATTTGTGCTTATTGAGACCACCATATTGTTTGTGGTTTAGAATTGAATATTCCTGCATCGGGACAAGAACAGCGTACGTTTCTGAAAATCTAATAGACAAGTGTCAGGCAGCATGTCCGCATGTGATAAGGGTATTACAACAAAGTGGAAAACAAACAATATAAACGAGGTATCAAAAACAGTAAAATCATGATAAATGTGGGAGTGCGGGACAAAGAACCCCACTCACCCCGAGGTAACGCAATAAAAGGGTGGAAATACACAACTCCAGGGCATTAATACAAGTCATAATTTGCAACAAAACATTGTATATAATAAATGCCAAAAATTGGTGACAATATAAGGCATGTACCCTAAGAAAACAACATCGCTTCAAATCAAACATTAAGAAAAGGTCACACGTATAAAATGGTTTTATTTATTATTATTGTAAAAACAGCTAAACATGAAAAAAACAACATAAGGCTATGTGCGCACTGGGAAATGGAATTTTCTTGAGAAAATTCCGCATGCTCTCAAAGATTACCGCACCCGCGGTAAAAAAATGCGGCAAACCGCACCCGAAAACCGCATGCGGTTTGCTGCGGTTTGACCGCGGTATTGTTCGCGGCAATGCGGGTTGGGATGTGCTTTATTGCATTCAATGCAATAAAGCACATTGAAAAAAAGAAAAAAAAAATACATTTAATTCTGAGATAGTAGATAGACAGAAGAATAGATAGATAGATAGATAGATAGATAGATAGATAGATAGATAGATAGATAGATAGATAGACAGACAGACAGACAGACAGACAGACAGACAGACAGAGGGATAGATAGATAGAGGACAGATCGCTGCATTTCCCACGGTCGGCAGTGAGTTCACATTACCGGCCGTGGGAAATGACCGGTAATTACCTCTGCTGTCTGCTGCATTCATTCAGCGCTGTGTCTGTGACAGTCGCGGCTGGATGGAAGCAGCGCAGGACGTCGGACCTGTGGATTACGCCGGAGCTTTGGTGCGGGAGGGGTTAATAAAATGGTGAACGAGGCTTGTTTGTTTTATTTAAAATAAAGGATTTTTCTGTGTGTGTGTTTTATTCACTTTACTTACGGGTTGATCATGTCAGCTGTCACATAGACGCTGCCATGATCAAGCCTGGCGTTAATGGCGGTGATCCCCCACCATCATTAACCCCTTGTATTACCCTGCTGCCACTGCTACACGGCGGCAGGAAGAGCCGAGGACACGCCGATGCTGCCGCATAATGCATGCGACAGTGCCGGGGCAGCTGCGGCTGATATTCTCCCCTCTCCCTCCCCAGCCTGAGAATACCGGGCCGCCGCTGTGTGCTTACCTCGGCTGGAAGGTAAATATACAGCGGAGCCCACGTTCTTTGTTTTCTATATTTCCGTTTTCTTTCTATGTGTGTTCTATGTGTCTGTGATGTCTGTGATGTGTTTGTGTTTACCCTCTGCTCCGTTTCCTCTTCCTGTCAATGACATCACTTCCCTGCAAAACCGCAGACAGACTATGTAACCGCGAAATACCGCAGGGAATAACGCAGGAACATGCAGTGAACCGCACAGAATTTGCTGCCTGCGTTATTCCCTGCGGGATTTCACGATTAACATTGGAGTCAATGGAGTGAAATCCCGCAGCGATGTGCGGAAAAGAAGTGACATGCACTTGTTTTTGCTGCGGGATTCCCGCAGCAAAACATGCAGCTGTCAAATTCCGCCCAGTGCGCACAGGATTTTTTTGCCCATAGGTTTTGCTGGTGATTCACTGCAGAGATGTTATGAACATTTTCTGCAGCGAAACATGCAGCAAATCCGCGGAAAAATCCGGTAAGTGCGCACATAGCCTAAATCTGCCACTGCTGAAATCATACTAATCTGAAGAATAAAACGGTCTTACTACTGTTACCACACGGTGAAGGACGTTAAAAAATAAATAAAACTCGAGTGCTTGGTTCTTATTCATTCTGTCTCCCAAAAACTGCACTCTCTGTCCCACAGCAGTGTGAGCCCTCCCTGCTCCCGGGGGCCGTTGTGTGTGAACCTCCCAGATCCCCTGGTAGAGATTGTGCCCATGAACGCCTTTGTTCCCTGACGGCAGCTTCATCTGGAGTGCAGTGTGTGAGCCCTCCCTGCTCCCGGGGGAATCGCTGTGTGTGACCCTCCCAGCTCCCCTGGTAGTGATTGTGCCCATGAACGCCTTGTTCCCTGACGGCAGCTTCATCTGGAGTGCAGTGTGTGAGCCCTCCCTGCTCCCCCGGGGCCGTTGTGTGTGAACCTCCTAGCTCCCCTGGTAGTGATTGTGCCCGTGAACACCTTGTTCCCTGACGGCAGCTGCATCTGGAGTGCAATGTGTGAAATCCCTCTATAGCCAGTTGGCCGCTGCATCTGGGTGGTCTTAGCTGCTGACAACCGTGTTAGATGTCTCTACTACCTGGTGGTAGCTGTATCCAGTCTAAGCTGGCAATCATATACGATCACCGGAGTTGTGCAGGGGTGCACAACCATTCCGATGAAGCTGTAGCACACTATTCGTGTATTTATTTCATAGCAGATTCACACAGGAGCGCTTCTCTCCCTCCTCTTAGTGCACATGGCATTCCAAAAATTGGAATAGAAAATCAAAAATGATGTGCCCGAAAAAAGTACAAATAAAAACGTCAAATTATCCCACAAAAAAACAAGCCCTCACAAGAATTAAAAAATTATTCCTCTCAAACTATGGAAATGCAAAGAAAACTTTAAATCATTTTTTTAATGTGTGGTATTACTGTAATTACATCCTCCCAGAGAATAAAGCAGACTTATCACTTATACTGGAAGGTTAAAGTTGTGAAGAAAAAATAAAAAATAAAACCAATTCATGACCTGCTGTTGATTTGTTCATTCTTCCTCCCAAAGATCTCAGTGAGGCTCAGCTCACAGTCATCTGCGCTCTATGCTGAGCGCTTACATTGGGGTTTACATGTAAATCTCTGATATATGTAATGTCCATCTTTCTAAGTGTGCACAAAAGCACATTCTGCTAGTTTTGTGCACTTCTGAAAACAAGGACACCATCGAACATAAGCCAGGCAGAGATCAAAGTATCACTGCTGCCTAACTATAATGAATTGATCCATTGAGGGTTTCATGCGAATCACGTCATTATTAAGAGATTTAGATGGAAACGCCCAATGTAGGTGCTCTGTGTAGAGCACAGGATAAATGTGGTCCAAAATCTCATTTAAAATGTTCCCTATAAAAAAATAATTACATCTGTTAACAAAAATACAAGGGGTTTCCACTGTTCTGGAAGCACAAAGGTTCAGCAAAAGCGCTTCATGGCTTTTTTTCCTCCAACTCCCAAAAGAAATCCAGCCAAGTCTGAGCTCCAGAATTTAAAGTGCCCCCTGTTTTCTGAGACAGTGTGCCTAAAATGCAGTTCGCTATAATATACAGAGGCACTTGAAACAGAACAAAATATTATATTTCATATCATAACTGTGCTTAGGCCAATGTTTCTGTCTCCTTGACCTCCTTCATGTACAGCAGAGTAGCAGTCAGGAAGCGAGCATTAGACGCCTGCAGCAGCATTCAGGAAGCGCCTGCTCACTTACTGACTGCTACTCTGCTGTCCATGAAGAAGGTCAAGTAGACCGAAACATTGGCCCAAGCACAGTTATATGAAATAAAATGTTTTATTTATTCCATTTGAAGTCCCGTGGTATATCTTATTATATTGTACTTTATTTTTACCACTGAGCTCCAACTACACTTTATTGGGGAGTGCACACCATTTTTTCTTCAGTAAAACACAGATCGCATCAACACATTTTTAAACATAGAAGCAAGGAGAGATCACTTAATTAGTGTGTGTGTGTGTGTGTGTGTGTGTGTGTGTGTCTGTCTAGAAGCTGGGCTCAATATACATGCATTACAATGTACTGGGCACTACAATTGCAGATTTGCAGATTCTGCAACATCCCCTGCTTGCTTCTGTGAATTGGCCATGGAGACAAAATCAGCACTACACCCATAGACTAATTCCCAGGGGGGGTTTATTTCCCAAAATGGTGTCACTAGAGGGGGGAACCTTCTTTTATGGCACTTCAGAGCTCTGAATATGGAGTCTGCAAACTATTTTAGGAAAATCTGTGTTCCAAAAGTCAAGGAGCGCTCCTTCCCTCCCGAACCCTGGTGTCATGGTTCCACCTCCCCGTCCACATGGCTAAGGGGCAGAGCCTTCCCTCGGGCCTCACTTCCGGAGCTTGGATGCTTTAAATTCTGTCACCTCTGGTGAACCAGCGCCGGCTATAAGCTTAGCACGGCTCTGCCTGTGATTGCTGGTCCCTGTGTTTCCTGATCCAATGTGCTCTGTCCGTGTGCCGTCCCACCTCCTTCCTTCCCACAATAGGCCCAGCCGTTCCCCCTTCTCCTACCTCCCCACTTGGTTGCTTCCTCTGGTACTGACCTTGGCCTGACCTCAACCCCGCTTTCGCTCGTTCCTCCAGTCTTTTCTCACCGTACGGTTTGTGACCTGGCCTGCCTGATCATCCCCCGCATGCCCCGTGGCCTCTGTATTCTGGCTGACTCTACAGGGCTGTGCTCCAGCACACACTGTGTGTCCACCTTCATGCTGATTCAGCTCTGTGTAGTGTCTTTTCCTGCAGGGCTGCAGCTCCCCCTGGTGGTAGCCTGACACCTGCCTTTTGGTCTAAACAGTACTATACAGCCACATATGGGTTATTTACATGTTCAGATAAACTTTTGTAGCAAATTTGTGTGCCATTTTTACCTATTGCCCCTTGTGAAATAGTAAAATCTGGAGCTAAAACAACATTTTACTGGTAAAAATGTAATGATGTATTCTTTACCGTCAAATGGTATAAAACTTCATGAAGCACCTGTGAGGTGCTGTGATATGGCACGCCTTCCCTTCCGAGCTTTGCAATGCGCTTGAAAAGAGGTTTACGACCACATATGGGGTACTGGTATACTCAGGAAAAAAATGGACCGCACAGTTTATGCAGTTTCTCCTATTAGGCCTTTTAAAAAATTCAGCCCTTGGGAGTTAAATTAACATTTAAATGAAAAAATGTAATTATATTTTCTTCACTGCTCAATGGTATAAAATTCTGTGACACAGCTATGGTGTCTATGTACACTGCACCCCTAGATGAATTTATTGAGGGGTGCAGTTTGTAAAATAGCATGGGGAGTGGTCTGCTTCTCTGGCACCTCAGGGGCTCTGTCAACGTGACATGGCACCACTCGTAGAAATGTATTGCTATGCATGATTATTGCAATACATAATACTATCAGTTTTACACTGACAGAAGCTTCAGGGATCATGCTCCTGGCATGATCCCCGAGGCTTCCCGTAGCTGGGTCACCAGGGGGTTGTCATGAACTCCAGTCACCACAGCAACGATAGGGCCTGTGCCCTCGCCAGGATATAATGGATACGTCCAAGGTCGGCAAGCACCCTAGTTAGGAAGTACCACATACATACAAGGTCAGGAAGAGGATAAAGTATGTCCACGGATTTGGAAGTGCCAGGCCACGTGTTTCCTAACTTAATTCGTGGAGCTTGTCTTCCCCATATCAGCTCCATAAACAGACAATTGACTTTGAGAAAATATCTCTGAGGTATCCAGACTGGAGAATTGTGTAAGCATATAGCAGATAGAGCATCCAAATCATTTTGGGTAAGTTAGTACGGCCCAATACAGACAATGGCAATCTAGACCAGTGCCTATTTATTTTTAAACTTTGTAAGGACTGGAGTAAGATTTAGTCTCTCAATCACCCACTCTTGTTGATGCCCAGGTACTTAAATTCAGTACCAACTTGTAAGCCAGTGCTTGTCTAATGAGGCAAGATATCACTAGTGATGGGCGAGCATGCTCACCACTGCTAGTTACTCAATAGAGCATCGGGGTGTGCTGATGGGACTCAAGTACAAGTATAATGGTAGTCAATGGGAAACTCTAGCATTTTCAAACTCAAACGCTCTTGGCTCGATCGAGTAACGAACTGTGGCCAGCACGCTCGCTCGCTCGCTCGCTCATCACTATTTATTACCACTGACCACTGGGAGTAGAGTTGATTTACCCTAATTGACCACTAGATATGAGCATCTCCCAAGTTTCTCCAGTCTCCATTGCGACCGTAGTGGAGGCTTCTGTCAAAAATAATCAAGTGTCGTCAACAATAAGTGCCACGATCTACTCTACATTTCCTCTGCAAAAGACCACTATTCCTGGGCGCCTTCTAATGATTGCTGCAAGAGGCTCAATGGCCAATTTAAAGAGCAAGGGAGAAAGAGGGAAACCCTGCAGTGTACCTCTGCCCAACCCAACGCGAGCCTTCCATTCACCCTTATCCTATCCATTGATTTTCCATAGAACAATTTAACCAGCAAGATAAAAATTATTGCAGAAGCCCAATTTTTCCAAAACTACTCACAAGAATTTCCATTCAATGGAGTTGAATACCTTCGCAGAGTCAAGCGAGCACATAGCCCTATCATCAGGTTATCTTCTGGCAGCTGAAGACGGAGCTGTAGATCTAGTGATGAGTGAGCACTACCATGCTCTGTACTCATAACAAGCAGTTGGGATGCTTGGATTTGCGCAACCTGAGTACCGAGTATAATGGAAGTCAATGGGGAGCGCAAGCATTTTTCCAGGAACTCTTCCATAGAGAGTCCATCTGAATCCAGTGCCTTATTATTGGTCATGGAAGCAACAGCAATTTGTAATTCCTCCAATTGCAATGGGTTATTTAAAGGGAACCTGTCAGCAGAAATTTTGCCCTAAACCTAAAAGATTCCCCTTCTGCAGTTTCTGGGCTGCATTCTAGCAATGTTCCTGTTATTGCGCCCCCTTTTAGTCCAAAATAAATACTTTACAAAGTGGTACCTTTTCGTATGCAAATCTTGTTAATCGTACACGGGGGCGGGCTGTCTGGTGTCCGTTAATCTGCCTCCTGCTGCTATACGCTGTCCACCATCGCTCAATTTCATACCTCAGGACACCGCCCAGTGCTCCCGAGGTCTCGCGCATGCGCCATGCCACTCTAGCGGGACTGTGCACAGTGTGACCACTGGTGACATGTTGCGCAGGCGTGAGATTATGGGCGGCGCTGTATTTTCATCAGCAAGTACCCGCCCATAATCTCGTGCCCGCGCTTTCCCCTCTGCCTCCACTGTCCTGCGCAAGCGCTGGCTAGATGAACCCATGTCACCTCTTACCAAGATGGTACCATAATCTTGTTCCTGCGCAACATGTCACCAGCGGTCACACTGTGCACAGTCCCGTTAGAGTGGCACGGCGCATGCGTGAGACCTTGGGCGCACTGGGCGGCCTCCTGAGGTAAGAAATTGAGCGATGGGGGACGGAATAAAGCAGCATGAGGCAGAATAACGTACACCAGACAGCCCGCCCCGTGTACGATTAACAAGATTTGCATACGAAAAGGTACCACTTTATAAAAAGTATTTATTTTGGACTAAAAGGGGGCACAATAACAATAGGAACCTTGCTAGAATGCAGCCCAGGAACTGCAGAAGGGGAATCTTTTAGGTTTAGTGCAAAATTTCTGCTAACAGGTTCCCTTTAAACACACCTGATCAGCCTACAAAAATCTAGGAAGGTCAACTTCTTCCACATAGGAAAGACTCTGATAAACCTTTGAGAAAATGTTTAATATTTAGTCTGGCTGATTATGGTAACTATCATGCTTTCCTTATTTATAAAAGAAGTCCCAGGTTGGGCATTTGCAATCAAAGCTAGTAAATATCCTGCTTTTTCACCTCCCTCAAAATCTTTGCCGGGAAAACATACGTTTGTTTTTGGTCTTTTCTTTAACATCAAGACCATTAGATCTTTGACCTTCCAAGACCACAAATTGCTTCTCCATGAATTTAACTCTGTCTTGGAGGGACTCCAAAAGCTGTCTTAGGCCTTGTGCTCCCTTGCCGGATTTTACTGCGGATTTCCTGCATGTTTCACTGCAGAAAATGTTTATAACCTTTCTGCAGTGATTCACCAGCCAAACCTAAGGGGGAAAAAAAATTCTGTGCGCACTAGGCAGATTTTGACAGCTACCGGTTTTGCTGCAGGATACCCGCAGCAAAAACAATTGCATGTCACTTCTTTTCAGCAGGTAGCTGCGGCATTTCACTCCATTGACTGTAATGTAATCATGAAATCCCGCAGGGAATAACGCAGGTAGCAAATTCTGTGCGTTTCATTGCGTTTTCCTGCGTTATTCCCTGCGGTATTTTTTTTGGGACATAATGTTCATCACTGCCCTGCGTTTTGCAGGGAACTGATGTCATTATGACAGGAAGAGGAAGCGGAGCAGAGTAAACACACACAGATCACACAGACATATAGAATACACAAAGAAATCACATGTACATATAAAAATAAAAAAAAAAAAACATTGGCTCCACCATATTTTTACCGTCCAGCTGAGGTAAACACAGCGGCGGCCCGGTATGCTCAGGCTGGGAAGGGCGAGGGCCAGGGTTAATGCCCCCCCCCCCCTCCCGCAGCCGAGAATATCAGCCCGGGACTGTCGCATCCATTATGCAACAGTCCTGGAGTGTCCCCGGCTCTTCCAGATTGCCGTGATGCGGTGGCAATCAGGGTAATATAAGGAGTTAATGGCAGCGAATCGCTGCCACTAAGTCCTGGCTTAATCATGGCAGTGTCTATGAGACAGCTTACATGATTACCTGTAAGTAAAGTGAATAAACACATCGAAAAATCTTTAACGAGACTGCAGAGGTAACCACAGGTCATTTCTCACGGTCGGTAATGAGAACACCATTACCTCTCGTGAGAACTGCAGTGTGTTCTCACATGGACGCTTATTGATTGATCTGTTCTCTCTATTGATTATCTATCCCTTTATCGTCCGTCCGTCGACTTTTTTTCGTCAAGGTGCTTTATTGCATTGAATGCATTAAAACACATGTACCAACCTGCGGAAAAAACGCACCAAAACGCATGAGGATTTTGGTGCGTGTTTTTTGCGTTTTTTTCTGCGGGTGCGGAAATCTTTCAGAGCCTGCGGAATTTTCTTAAGAAAATTCCATTTTCTAGTGCGCACAAGGCCTTAGACCTACTGATGGCCTGTATCAGAACTCAACTTCAACAGGCTTTAATAGAGTCCAATTTAATATTTTATGAAACAGAGGCATTTTCTTCAACATAATGAGCAAACATGATTAGGCTAGTTTCTAGGATTTAGAGCAAAAAAAAGGATTCATGGACCATATAATAAGAGACAACTCTGATCTCAGTAAGATACACAGGTTCATGAAGGAGAATGGTCAGATAGGACTCAAGGCATTCCACCTTTCCACAAGAGAAACTATATACTCTGTACCCAAACCAAATCAATACACAATAGTGTGCTATATGATTGAGAACAGGGTTGTCAAACTCTGCTGGGTATAAGGGCCGCACATAGAAAAAAATATTATCAGGGGGCCGCAATCTTTGCTGGACCCAGTGACATTTTTATCACATCACATTTTTTTCTATACACTTTTGGATCCATTTTTTTTGAACATTTTTCGCTTATTATAATAAATGCCCACTTTGTTTCTATATTAAAAATACTTTTATGGGGAAAAAAAAAAATCATTCTTTATTTTGATTTTTTTTTTTACATTTAATTCCCTACTTGTAAGTAATATAGTTTTACAATAACCACCATATAGTAATTTTGGCCAACATTTTGTAGTTTTATTTCCATCCTGGTCCTCATCTTTTAGTAATGTCCCCATACTGTAAAAATGTGCCCATATGGTCCCCATCTCGTAATGTGCCCATATGATCCCCATCTTGTAGTAATGTGCCCATATTGTCCCCATCTTGTAGTAATGTGCCCATATTGTCCCCTTGTAGTAATGTGCCCATATGGTCCCCATCTTGTAGTAATGTGCCCCTTATGGTCCCCATCTTGTAGTAATGTGCCCATATGGTCCCCATCTTGTAGTAATGTGCCCATATGGTCCCCATCTCGTAGTAATGTGCCCATATGGTCCCCATCTCGTAGTAATGTGCCCATATGGTCCCCATCTCGTAGTAATGTGCCCATATGGTCCCCATCTCGTAATGTGTCCATATCGTCCCCATCTTGTAGTAATGTGCCCATATGGTCCTTATCTCGTAATGTGCCCATATGGTCCCCATCTTGTAGTAATGTGCCCATATGGTCCCCATCTTGTAGTAATGTGCCCATATGGTCCCCATCTTGTAGTAATGTGCCCATATGGTCCCCATCTTGTAGTAATGTGGCCATATTGCCCCTTGTAGTAATTTTCCCATATTGCCCCCTTGTAATAATGTGCCCATACTGTCCCCATCTTGTAGTAATGTGCCCATACTGTCCCCATCTTGTAGTAATGTGCCATACTGTCCCCATCTTGTAGTAATGTGCCCATATTGCACCCATCTTGTAGTAATGTGCCCATATAGTCCCCTTGTAGTAATGAGCCCATACTGTCCCCATCTTGTAGTAATGTGCCCATACTGTCCCCATCTTGTAGTAATGTGCCCATATTGTCCCCATCTTGTAGTAATGTGCCCATATTGTCCCCTTGTAGTAATGTGCCCATACTGTCCCCATCTTGTAGTAATGTGCCCATATTGTCCCCTTGTAGCAATGTCCCATCCTGTAGTACTATCCCGTTATGACGTTGTACACATATGGAAAAAGGAAAAAAAAAAAAAAAAAAAGATTCTACCCTTTCTCCCCATTTCCTCAGTGTCGTCCTTACCTGCTTCTTGCAACCTGCGGGCACCTAGACCCCGTGAGGGCAGTGACGATTGCTGTCCGGAACACGGAGCCGCCTCCATCAGCGTTTTCCTACTGGGGAACGATTTGCGGCACTGCTCTCCTCACATCTTTACTAATGGCAGCCACGCTGGCCAATCAGAATACACCCACATTAGCTGCCGGCCTCTGATTGGACAGCAGCAGCTGTCATTAGTAAAGCTGTGTAGAGGCGTGCTTCTCTGCGCGGGGTCACCAATTGTACTCACTGGAAGGAAAGTGCTGATGGCGGTGACCCCGTGTATGTACCGGGCCACAATGGTCACTGGGTCTAGGATGTACTGGGCCACAATGGTCACGGGGTCTAGGTGTCTGCGGACAGCAAGAAGCAGCCTTAGGGGCCGGCATGGAGCCTACATGTTTGAGACCTCTGATTTACAGTAACAGAAGAATTGCATGTTCTGGGATGCTTAATATGCCACTAATCTGATAATGACAGTTCTGAAAACATCTCACCAAATTTAGATAAAAGGTAAATTTTGTAGCCATCTTTGACTTATACCAGTCCCAATATAGATGAATGATATTGAAAGTCACCCACACAAAGCACTTTAACACCCAGCACTTTGTCAATAAATGCCGCCACCATTTGCTACTAAAAGGAGGAAGAATATAGACCATTATTAATAGTAATGAATAACTATGAACTTACCAACCCCATCTATCTTAGAGAAAAGAAGTTAAAAGTGAATTGATCTGTGAATTAAAACAGACACCTTTGGAAATCGAGAAAGTGGAGTGAAAACTATGACTAATCCACAAATGATTCACGTACGCAGTTTTATCTTTATCCAAAGGTGTCTCTTGCAGGAAAGTGTTCTCGGGTATAGCCTGTAACAGCCGCCTGTTTTAAGGCGTCTCCCAAACCTGTAATGTTCTATGAATGAAATGTAACTGAGTAAGTTAGGCTGCTTTCACACTACGTCTTTTTAACATGCATCCTGAACGTTTTTTTGCTGCAAAAGCGGATCCTGCTTTTACAGCAAAAAAAGCATGCAAACGCATATGTTACTTTGCAGGATCCTGTCACTGGATGTTTAGGGGCGGGCATTGGAGTCATGTGATCGGGAGTGATGGGAACTAAACGTGCCAGACTGGGAGCCGGCTTCTTACAACTGCGGAGGTTCGTAGCCAAGGTAAACATCGGGTATACTTGCTTGGATACCCGATATTTACTTTGGTTATAAGCGTCTGCAGCTGCTAGGAGCCGGGCTCCCTGCACACGTTACCAATGTAAACATCGGGTAACTAAGATAAGTGGTTACCCGATATTTACCTTGGTTACGAGTGTCCGCAGCTCTCAGGTGGGGGAGAGGGAGGGGGAGAGAAAGAGAGAGAGGGAGGAGAGAGAGGGGGAGAGAGACAGAGGGAGGAGAGAGATAGACTGATCACGGAGGCTGGTTTCTGGGCATGCTCAGTAGAGCAAGCAGGATCCTGTATCAGCACGCCAGCGTTCACATGCGCTTGTGTGCTGTTTAGTCAGGATCCAGCAATTTGCAGACGTTGGACGCAGCTCAAAAACGCTACAAGTAGCGTTTTTGAAAGATGTTAAAAAACTGCAAGTCGCTGGATCCTCACTATAACGCACACAAACGCAGGTGAACGCATGTTAACACGAGTCCATTGCAAATGCATTGAAATGAAAACGCATTTGCACTGGATCCATTTCTGCGTTAAAAAAACGTTCAGGACGCATGTTAAAAAGACGTAGTGTGAAAGCAGCCTAAGCTATTATACTGAATTACATATGCAATGAGAAACACAGGGGAGACAAATATCGCCAAGCTTCCTATGTACCCACAGAAAAATGCAATAGCACGCCAAGATTTCAGTAAGGTGAAATATCAACAGTAATGTGTTCAGATCTATGCAACCTATTTGGAAAATGGATGGACACCGATAGCACATATCTTTGGGCATGAAATGTCAGCGTTACACACATCGACAGATCCTTTACTCATTTAAGTCAAGCCAGGGGAGTGCCTCCTGAGGATGCTCAGAAAAGAAGTTCTCGCCCAAAGCAACTACCCTGAGTGTCAGAATAAAGCACGGAGTAGGAAACTTGCAAATTACGTGGACCGCGCTTCAAGTCCAGGAACTGCACTCTCTATGGAGTAATCCAAGAAGAATGACATTTCTTGGATGTTAAGAGAAAAGTTTCCTTTGAGAGTAGCTCTGAGAACAGCATCTCCATCCTTGTAATGAAGCAACTTCATTAGAACAGGTCCCTGGTGGTAGTGGCCTAGTAGGCACCCTGTGCACCCTTTTTACGGCATAGATCTGGGATACGTTTTCCATGCCACAGTGCAGCCATTTAAACAAAAACTCATTATGATTATTCCTTATGTTTTTTCAGAGATGCAAACTATCCTCACAACATGTCTCACTAGTCTATACTCCAGGTTGTCCCTTTTGGTCAGTAAAGCCAGGACCTGCTGATCCTGTATACGAGTACCAGACCAGTTGAGGTAGTATATCCTCCAGATTACTAATTCTCCCCTGCTGCAATGCAATCATATATTGGTGCATGCTTTCCCCCGTATAGGAGATTTAATATGGCCCATATAAGTGTTAATGGAGGATAAAGCAGAGCCATATTGTGTTCGAGCCACGAAAACATCTTCATTTGGGTTCAGTACCCTGTTGATCCAGGTTAAGGATGGGGTTGAAGGACAGGGGCTTCACCAACATGGTTTATAAAGTGCTCCTCTGGCTCCTCAGTGTGCAGAGGACCAGCCGTAAACATCAGCAGGTTGCTTACAAGTCTCCTCAGGGGAGGACTTATTTTGCCTTTAGTTCAGGTAAAGCCATCAAATTTAATTGCTGCTTCACACCCTTGTACATGCTAGGGGTGCATCACCTCCCATTGCTTTTCACTCGTGCATCCAGTCATGGGTACACCGCTAACAAGTGCCAGTAAGTGCAAGGAACCTTAAAAACTCAGCACCACCAAAAATGACATTTTTGTGTACTCACAGTAAAATGTCTTTCTTGGAGCCTTTCATTGAAGGACACAGACAGTGGGTATTATGGTGTCTCCAGGGGAGGCGTGACACTAGATTGAAAAAGTGTTAGCTCCTCCCCCCACAGCATATAACCCCAGCTAGGCGGGAAACTAGCTCAGTTTGGTGTAAAAGCAGTAGTAGCAGGAGAAGGACAACCAAAACCACAAGGGTGGGAGCTGTGTCCTCCAATGAAAGGCTCCAAGAAAGACATTTTACGGTGAGTACGCAAAAATGTCATTTCCTTTCTCACCTTTTCATTGGGGGACACAGACAGTGGGACGCCCCAGAGCAGTCCCTGGGTGGGAACTGAACTATTAACAGTGTATAACATCAGACGAAGAGCTGACTAACAACTGCAACTGCAGTGAACACATATCAACACTGTCAAGAAACCGAGCAGTGGCCACTTATAAATGGGCCACTGCCGCACTTGTCTTCCAAGAGCAGCATCCGCGGAGGCATGCGTATGCACTCTGTAGAATTTTGTAAACGTGTGCACACTGGACCAGGTAGCAACCTTGCAAAGTTGGGCCGCCGAAAGCTGATGGTGGATAGCCCTGGAAGCACCCACTGCTCGCGTAGAGTGGGCCCGCACAGATTGAGGGGGAACAGAACCTCGTGCTTTGTATGCCTCACAGATGGTAGTCCTGATCCATCGAGAAATCGTGGATTTAGAGGCCTGGTTGCCCTTTTTGTGTCCTTCTGAGAGGACGAAGAGGGCATCGGACTTGCGCAATGGCGCTGTTCTGGAGATGTAGATCCGCAGAGCCCTAACAAGATCTAGAGTGTGAAGGGCTTTTTCAAAGGAGTGGACCGGGGCCGGACAGAATGACGGCAACACAATGTCTTCGTTCAAGTGGAAAGAAGATACGACCTTCGGAAGAACGGCGGGGGAAGGCCGAAGGACCACCTTATCGTGATGGAATATCAGGTAAGGTGAGCGACAGGAAAGGGCCACCAGTTCGGACACTCGTCTGATAGAGGTAATGGCGACTAAAAAGGCAACCTTTCAAGAGAGACGTTAAAGAGAGATTTCTCTTAAAGGTTCGAAAGGAGGAAGCTGAAGAGCTCCGAGAACCAGATTCAGATCCCAGGGATTTAAGGGGTGGCAATAAGGAGGGACCAAATGTGCTGCCCCTTGAAGAAAGGTACGAACCTGAGGGCGAGAAGCCAGCTGCTTCTGGAAAAAAATTGACAAGGCAGAAACTTGACCTTTAAGGGTACTGAGGGCTAGTCCTGAGACCAGACCGTCTTGCAGAAAGGCAAGCACATCAGGGATTGAAAAAACAAGGGGTGACCAGTGATGACGGTCACACCAGGAAAGATAGGTCTTCCAGGTCCTGTGATAGATACTGGCGGAAGAGGGCTTCCGAGAATTAAGCATGGTATGAACTACCTTAGAAGACAGACCTGACTTGGCTAGAATCAAGGATTCAAGCGCCACGCCGTCAAATGCAGCTGTGCTGTATTCTGGTGGAATATTGGACCTTGCGACAGAAGATCCGGGCGGTCGGGGAGACGCCAGGGAGTGTCGCTGAGAAGTTGGAGAAGCTCTGGGTACTAGGCTCTCCTGGGCCAGTCCGGGGCCACGAGGATCACGGGAATTCCCTCCGCCTTGATTTTCTTCATTACTCTCGGAATGAGAGGAAGCGGAGGGAAGATGTAGGTAGGCGAAACTGCGAACACGGGAAAACTAGAGCGTCGGAGCAGAGCGCTAGCGGGTCTCTCGACCGGATATGAAGGGATGTACCTTGGCGTTCATCCGAGACGCCATGAGGTCCACATCTGGGAGTCCCCAACGAAGAGTGATCTGATGGAACACTTCGTCGTGGAGGGACCATTCCCCTGCTGCTAGACCCTGTCTGCTGAGAAAGTCTGCGGCCCAGTTGTCTACTCCCGGAATATGGACAGCTGAAATAATGGGAATGTGCATCTCTGCCCAAAGAAGAATCCTGGATACTTCTTTCATCGCTGCCCTGCTGCGAGTTCCTCCCTGACAGTTGATGTAAGCCACAGCCGTGGCATTGTCTGACTGGATCCGAACAGGGAGACCGAATAGCTAGGGCTGAAAGTTCTGAAGGGCCAAAAATATGGCACTGATCTCTAGAACGTTGATATGAAGGGAGCGTTCGGAGGGAGACCAGTGTTTGTGAACAGTGTGGTGGAGAAACACCGCTCCCTAGCCTATGAGGCTGGCATCTGTCTTGACTACTTGCCAGTGGAGAGGAAGCAAGGATTTCCCTTGAGATAGGGATGAGGCTTGAGTCCACCAGCCGAGGGAGTGGAGCGCAGTCCGAGATAAGTGGACTGACCGGTCTAGAGAAGCTGGATTCTTGTCCCAGAAGGATAAAAGATCCAGTTGTAAAGGGC
Organism: Anomaloglossus baeobatrachus; assembly: GCF_048569485.1. Taxonomy (NCBI): domain Eukaryota; kingdom Metazoa; phylum Chordata; class Amphibia; order Anura; family Aromobatidae; genus Anomaloglossus; species Anomaloglossus baeobatrachus. Next base: position 403,750,574 of record NC_134353.1, on the reverse strand, counting down.
GCAGATGGAATTGGGCAAAGGACACGGCCATGACTGCCACCATCTTACCTAACACTCTCATCCCATTCCAAAGGGATGTGCGACGGCGGGAGAGGAGGGATTGGGCGGCCCGGATGAGGGAAGACCTCTTGTCTTCTGGAAGAAAAACCCGGGACTGAGCCGTGTCTATCAGCATACCTAAAAAGGTGAAGCGCTGACGAGGAATGAGGGACGACTTGTTGAAGTTGATGAGCCACCCTAGCCTTGACAGCGTGTCTAAGCATATCTGCACGCTTTCTGAGCAAACTTGAGGAGAGCTCCCCTTGACAAGTAGGTCGTCCAAATAGGGAACGACGAGAACGCCTCTGGGGTGCAAAATGGACATGACGGTCGCCATGACCTTTGTGAAGACCCGAGGCGCAGTGGCCAGTCCAAAGGGGAGGGCCCTGAATTGGTAATGACTGTGTCCTACGGCAAAACGAAGGAACCGTTGATGGGATACACATATGGGAATGTGTAAATAAGCATCTTGAACATCTATGGAGGCTAGGAATTCTTCCGGTTCCATGGCGGCTAGTACTGCTCTCAATGACTCCATTCGGAAGGTCCGAATGCGTATGGATCTGTTCAGTCCTTTGAGATCCAGGATAGGGCGGACAGAGCCATCTTTTTTGGGAACGACAAAAAGGTTTGAATAGAAACCTTTGCCGCGCTGTTCCAGGGGCACTGGAATGATAACGTTTGCTTTTTGTAACGAGGCTATAGCCTGAAGGCCTGGCTTTGCGTTTTGGACTTTGGGAGACGAGAATGCAGAAACCTGCTGGCCGGCAGGGAATGGAAATCGATCTTGTAACCTGAGGTGACAATTTCTGGAACCCAAGCATCGTGAGTGTGGTCTAGCCAGATATCCTGAAAAAGCAGAAGCCGCCCTCCAACAGGAGTCGGATCTGAGGGATACCTGGCGTCATGCTGAGGGGGCCTGTGCAGGGCGAGGTCCCTTAGGTTTAGGTTGTTTGGAGTGGGAACGCCAAGAAGAGCCCCTTGAGGGGCCGGATCCTCGATCTGAGCGTTGGGACGATCCTTGTACTGAAGGTTTTTGGGAGACGGGCCGAAAGGACTGCCTGCGCCAAGAAGATTTTTTAAAATTCCTGGATACAGTCCGCTTTTGTGGTAGAATGATACTTTTTCCACCCGTCGTCTCAGATATGGGTTTGTCCAGGGATTCTCTTAACAGGCGAAGACCATGGAAGGGGAGTGTGGACAGGGATTTCTTGGAGTTACTGTCCGCGTTCCATATCTTTAGCCACAGGACTCTGCGGGCCAGAACATTGGCTGTCGTTAGGGCCGACAAACTAGCTGCATCTAGGGAGCCGTGAAGAAAATAATAAGAGGCTAGGGAGATCAAATCAAGGATCTCAAAAGCCTCCGGAGGAATATTACAAGAGCGAAGCATCCTGCGTAGGTTCTTACTCCACACACCCATAGCTCTCGCGACCCATGTCAAGGCAAACAGGGAGCGAAGAGAGGAGCCTGAAGCCTGGAAAATAGACTTGACCGCCGCATCAACTGCGCGGTCGGACGAGTCCTTGAGAGACGCGCTGACTGAAACGGACATAACCGTGTGTTTAGCCAGCCTGGATACTGGCGGGTCCACAACGGGGGGTACTGACCAGGTCTTAACCATTTCAGATGGAAAAGGATAAGCGAATGAAGTGAAAGGTTTTTTTTATTAAACCTTCTATCAGGGTGATCCCACCATTTAGACACAATTTGACGAAAAACCGGATCCTGGGCAAAGGACTTAGAAGGCTTCTTGGCCCGCTTGATTGCCGACTGAGAAGTTGGGTCCGGAGGCTGATCAGAAATCGACAGTGATTGACAGCCGAAATTAGTGTGTCTTCTATATGCCTAGACTCGGAAGGGACATCTGAATCAGAGTCTTGGGAATCGTGACTACTAAAAGTCACAGAGCCCGGGGTCAGACTGACCATCGTCCGAGTCGGAAGAGGCGTAGAAGTCGCAATGGCGCCTCATGGAAGCAGCCTTTTTACGTTCTGGGGAAGAAGGACCAGACTAAGCAGGCGAGCTCCTCTCAAGGAGCTGAGCCGGGGGAAGGCTGCCTGAGGTTTGGGATATCTGAGTGACAAGGTCATCTATCCTTTTAGACATTAGAAGAGCCCATGGAAGAACGTCATCAGACGGGGGTGCTGCCTGGCCAGGGCAGAATCCAAAACCTGAGCGGCCTCCTGGTCCGGCAACTGGGTCTGCTGTGACACTGTAGTAGGGGGCATCGCAGCCCCGGCATAGTGGATAGCTTCGGCAATTAGAAAACGAGCATCCACAGGTGGTACAAGCATAGTACAGGTCCGTAGAAGACGCCTGGGAAGCTTTATCACCCTTGCGGTTACGCATGTCAGCAACCGAGTCCCACAGCCCTATATAGGGATATGCCGCTGTTAGTATGAGTGAGGAGCCACTAGCAGTATTATAAAGTGACTGCTATGCACAGCCGGTATATACCGATAGCAAAATGGCATATACTGTCAAACAGTCGGCATATACCTGCAGGCAGAGCCAGTATATACTGCTAGTAGCTGATATACACCGCTAGCCAGCAGGCACACACCGCTAGAAAGACAGTGATATACCGCTGAGCAGAGCGGTATTTAGTGCTGCAGAAGTGCAGAGCCAAGGAGGCGATCTCACCCGCGTCTGCTCCCCACGTGGAAAATGGCGTCCAGTGTTCCTGGCAGCCTGTAGGAGAGAGACGGCCCCCGGAGACTGATTGGTCTCAGGGCTGGGACTAAGCGTGATGGCCAATCGGAAAGGAGCTGCTCCTGAGTGAGGGAACGGCTTCCAGAGCAGTAAGAGGGGGCGTTGCTAGAATGCAGGCCGAAGCCGGGGGCTAAATTAATGATGCTCCCCGGGATCATGGCCTGCATCACCCCACCGGCGCCTTTCCAGGTGGCGGTTTGGATGCAGGGGACAGAGCACTCGTCGTCTCCCTATCTGCTCCTGGCTCCGTCTGAAGACGCGTCGGTGATGGATGCGGGGATGTCAGGGACGCATCTTCGGCTCAAGGCTGAAGCAGGTCCTCGGCTCTGCTCAGCCCTCTGGAGCTACCATGGTGTGAGGTGCTTCCAGGGAGCCTGGAGGGGTACGCAGACCCGACCACTTGGGCGCGAGGGAAGTCTGACGGCTTGTACACGCAAGGTTTCCTCTGCGCGTACGCGTAGGGAACGAGGGTGGCAAGGCACCCCGGTATTGCCCCATAATCAAAAATAGAATGAATAAGAACAAAATAAAAAAATAAGCTGGCCTGAGGCACCTGGCAGGGCAAGGCCAGACATGTCTGCCTCCCTGCTGACACTAGAAAAAACTGAGCTAGTTTCCTGCCTAGCTAGGGTATATGCTGTGGGGGGAGGAGCTAACACTACGTCTTCTAGTGTCACGCCTCCCCTGGAGACACCATAATACCCACTGTCTGTGTCCCCCAATGAAAAGGCGAGAAAGGAATGCAAATGTTCAGGGGCCTAGTCGAGTCGCAGGCAGGTTTATGCCCCTGGAAATCTCACATGTCCGGCCAAACCATGCCCCCAGTATGCGCTATTCCGGCGCATGTATAAATTTCCTTTGTATTGCGGACTATTGCACTAAGACTAGGTGCCAGACCTGATAATCATGACAGTTATGACCTTGTAGTACCCATGCGGTCTGGATACCACAGCAGTGTTGCCCTCCCCGAAAGGGTTAATGCTGAGCCTGGAGGTAGTTGAGGGAAGTCCATTGGCCAGTAAGTACCATCATTCCACACAAGTTCTCCCCCGGGCCAGCAGAGGAGTTCCAGGGAGATTCCTTAAGCTGTGATCTGAGGGAGGAGTTAGGCAGTCAGTCAGTCAGTCAGGAGAGTTCAGTGAGAGAGCTTGAGTAGTGTGGTGTGTGAGCTGGGATTGGAGCCAAAAACCTGTTGGAGTCTGCAAAAGACCTGAGACTAGGACGGAGATTTGTCTTCCAACAAGCCAATGATCCAAAACATAAAGCAAAATCTACAATGGAATCGTTCACAAATAAACGTATCCAGGTGTTAGAATGGCCAAGCCAAAGTCCAGACCTGAATCCAATCGAGAATCTGTGGAAAGAGCTGAAAACTGCTGTTCACAAACGCTCTCCATCCAACCTCACTCAGCTCCAGCTGTTTGCAAAGGAAGAATGGGCAAAAATGTCAGTCTCTCGATGTGCAAAACTGATAGACATACCCCAAGAGACTTGCAGCTGTAATCGCAGCAAAAGGTGGTGCTACAAAGTATTAACTTAAAGGGGATGAATAATATTGCACACCCCACGTTTCAGTTATTTTTTAAAAAAGTTTAAAACAAGCAATACATTTCATACAACTAAACAATTGTGTCCCACTTGTTGCTGATTCTTCACCATAACATTAAAAGTTTTATCTCTATGTTTGAAGCCTGAAATGTGGGAAAAGGTTGAAGAATTCAAGGGGGCCCGAATACTTTCGCAAGGCCCATGTATACAGTATCTCTCAGAAGTGCACTTTTATTTTTCCCATAGAAAGTCCAGCAGTTGACAAGGTGTAATGAGTAAACAGTTTTCTACATATAGTTCAGGTTTCAGTATGTACTAAAAGGTCTGTATGTAATAAAGATAACAATTACTCACGTAGGTTAGCTTGCACACGGCATTCGCTTTCACAGCTATGTTGTCTTGCTTAAGTTCTTGTTTGATCTCATCAATACAGTGGGAAATATATTTTGCCTAGTAGGGAAAAAAAGACAAAAACGAACAATTATACAAATGGAAATAAACTATAGAAAATTAAAAGGGCTAAAGCAGTATTTTGCACAATAAATAGACTGCACATGAAGGCAATAATAGGGATAACATCTCTATAAGTGAGTCACATCTTTCTGCTCCTCTATGTATGACACTGCAAGTTATTTTGAGCACTCAATGACCCCTATTGCTGGAATGATGACTGGCAATAACATACTCTGATGCTGCATTGATCAAAAGTGCGCCATTCTACTACTACATATCTAACGTAAGTATGTAACAGAGTTGGCCACTTTGCATTTATTTTGTCACATCAGGTCCCCTAAGTTACCGTATTTTTCGGACTATAAAAAACACATTTTTCCCCAAAATTTTGGGGGAAGTGAGGGGTGCGTCTTATAGTCCAATGGCTGCGGTGAAGGGGGGGAGTGCGGTGGTGGTGGAGTGAGTCATCAGAGGCAGGAGCAGACTGTAGCAGCACCTACTGTGACCACGTGGGCCAGCTCATTAGCCTCATTTCATATGCACTGCATCCCGACACCCATCATCTCTCAGTCCTGAAGCCGGCGCTGAGAGGTGGGCGGGATGATTGGCGGGGGGGTGCGCGCATACTTAACAGCCGGTCTGCGTGATCATCCCTGGCTCCTACAGCCTCGAGTGAACGTGTGGCTATATTCACTGTCCCCCGTGCATCATCAGCGCCAGGGGCAGTGAATAAGTACGGTATACTCACTGTTCCCCTGCAGCATCGCGATGTCCTCCTGTCTGCCTGCCCGCTGATGTGTGTGGAGAGCGATGCGCACAGCGATGATGTCATTGCGGTGCGCACTGCTTCACACAGGTCAGCGGCGCTGATGCTAACACAGACAGGTAGACGAGCGATGCTGCGTGGAGTGAGGAAAAGTGAGTATAAATGTTTGTTTTTATGTGTGTGCCACAGGATGCGGGCATACACCAGGAAGGGAACACATACCAGGATGGGGCTATTTATCAGGATGGGGGACATATATACAAGGATGGGAATAATATACAAGGCAGGAGGATCATTACCAGGATGGGGTACCTTAGTAGAGAATTTGGGGACATTACCCCCATAACAGTGTCAGCAGCAGATCCTCGCCCCAGAAGTGTGTCATGACTAGGGTTGAGCGGATCCACGCGGTTTCAGTGCGCTCTGTATGCCAAACCCGGGCGCGGGATTCCGGGTGCATGATCCGGATTCAGCAATTAATAAAAATAAACAAAACAAGAAAAAATTGAGAGTTTCATACTTACCGAGACTCAGTGTCATGGCAGCACACTGCTTCCGGGTCGCGTATTCACTTCCTGTACTGTCCATCGCATACACACAGCTTTCCGTGTTTTCCCCGCCCACCGTCCGTCCTCTCATCTGTAATTGGTTCCAGGCTGACACGCCCCCAGCCTGTGAAAGCTCTGCCTGCAGTCATCACTTATCGCGGCTCAGTAATAGGCTGCACTCAGAGCTGGCAATCGTGCTCTATGGCTGCTTGCTCTGAGATGTAGCAGAGCTGGATGTGTCGTCGTGGGACCTCATGTGGATTACGCCGGAGCTGCAGGGAGTTGGGGGTTAATAAAGTGGTGAAGGAGGGTGTTTTGTACTTTATTTCAAATAAAGGATTTTTCTCTGTGTCTGTTTTTATTTACATTCACTTACAGGTTTGTGATGCAGGTATCTGATAGACTCCTGTGCGATCACAAACCTAGGGTTTAGCAGCAGCTGTGCACCACTATTAACCAATGCTATTACCCCGATTGGCACCGCATCAGGCCACCGGGAACAGCCGGTAATGCACCGGGATTGTCACATCTAATAGATGCGGCAATACCGGGCGGCTGCGGGCTGAGAATATACCAGCCCCCAGTCGGCATTATCATGGCTGGGGATGAAGATTGGGGGGGACCGCTCGTCGTGGTTTTTTTTTTTTTTTGTTTGTTTTTCTTAATTATTTCACACAAAAAAAAAAAAGCCGCATGCGGTTCCTCTTTTGATACACAGCCAAGATAAAAACAGGGCTGGGGCACAAAAAAAGCGTCTAAACGTTTATTGTTTGTTTTTCATTTTTGGACCATGGAATATAAATTTGGTGATTATTAAATTTTTACACCGTATTCCGGCAGCCAATCTACACCTCCTAGTTAAAAAAAAAATGTGCAAATATGGTGCTGATTTCAGCAGCAAATGTGTACCTCCTGGCAAAAAAAAGTGGCAAAAATCGGGGGAAAATAACCGTGGCAATAAACCGTGGCAAAAAAAAATGAGTCAAAACACCGCGGTTTTTTGCCAGGAGGAGTAGATTGGATGCAGGAACATGTCAAAATTTCAGCACCAAATTTGCATCCCTTGGCCCAAAAAAAAAAAAATTAGAAAAAAAAAAAAAATTCTCCCAGCAGGTGGAAATTTGGTCTATATATCTATGTATCTATATACGTACGTACGTGTATTATATATATTATATATATATATATATATATATATACACACACATATATACACATACACGCACACGATATACATGTAATCTACTGTATATTACATAGTGTATTACATATTCACAATTTATTACAGTTTTTTGTGTTCTAAAGTTTATTCCAATAAACATTTTATCATCTATCTTTATTATTATTATTATTATTATTATTATTATATGTTATACTGACTCCGAGTCCAACTCCACCAAAATGAGCTTAGACTCAGACTCCTTATGCCATAAGGTAGTGGTAAATGTGACAGTAAGGTACTGTATACTGGATTGGAGTACATGTCCTTGGATGGTGCAGCAGATTCATTCAGCATTACAGGCCCTGTAACAACGCCAGTCTTCATACAGCTGCCTCGTCATATACTGGAGTTCTGCCATTGTGGCGTCAATACACAGTTTTTCTTTTTCTTCCACCATGGAGGTGAATCCGTCAATACGCTGCTAACTCTCCATTTTGGAGCGCTTGTCAGCATACTGCCTGCCTTATTTCTCCCTGTGCTTGGTTAAATAGACACGAGTTTAGATTAAATATTTCATGACTGCCTGCCATTCTTCACAGAACAAATGTTATTCTATATTGCAGTTGCAGATCTAATTTCTACTGCTCACACAAAGCAT